>NC_054828.1:122576932-122893182 GCF_018345385.1 Vulpes lagopus
AGTTGATACTCCTAGGTCTGAGCTGTCATGTGGTTGCAGCCCAGTAATAATAATAGAGAAACTTATACTTCAGTGAGCTCTACCTTGTGCCTGACATTGTCCTAGAGGTTTTTACACTCTCTCATTTAATGTTAACAATATCCCCTCTTCCCTAGAGTCTCTGTCCTCATCCTCATTTTGCAGACACTGAAGGCCTACAGACTAATATGTGATACAGCAAGGGTCTGTACTCAAGCCTCATGTCTCTGGAGCACAAGCCCTTCCTAACCACTGCCTTTTCTTCAGTTTGTAGTTCTAGTTATTCGGTTTGAGAATCTTCTTAATATGCTTCACTGTGTACATGTAGACATACTGAATTCCTATTTGATAACTCAGGTGTTTTGTGCCATATCTTTGCAGGAAATACTGCAGAAATATGGTGACCTCTATGATCTGTCCCGATCAGAGGAAGGGAAACTTCGTGAGCAAGCTGTGGCCATGTGTCTAGATGGTCTGCCTCTAAGAATGATTCAGCAGCTGCTACAAGTGGCCGTGGGCCCTCTTGACATCTCGCCCAAGGATGTGGTGCAGGGTGCCATAAGGAAGATCATTTCTGCGTTGAGGTAAGCTAGAGAAGACTCGTTGGGAACCTGAGGTGATAGTGTGCCAATAGTAGCACTCGTTTTACAGTAACGAAGAAAAAAATACCATGTATGTAGAAGCGTTTTATAAACTGTGAAGCACTTTATAAAAGTGAAACACGATCATTAGATTTCTGAGTCTTCTGTCTTAAGATACCTTGAGAATGGAGAACCACGGACATGCTTCACCACTGGTATTATATGTAACATGCCCTAAAGCTAACTTCCGGCTAGACCCTCTCCTTCCAGGGAATGGCCAAAATGGCCTGTGAGGGAGGTAGCTGCATGTCAGGACATCATGGGACCCCAGGTGGATGTTCTGCTCTTGCCTTTTCTACTTCCACTTCTTTGTAGAGGCTGCAAAATGGTGCCCAGAAGCTCTTCTTGAAATACACAAGGCAAGGTTAATCATATACTGAAGAAGTTAGACATCTGTTAAGTGTCTTAGAGTTTTATTTACCTGCAGTTAATGGTGTGGAACCAACAACTGAGAAGTACTAGCTTTCTGTCAGTGTGCCCGTGTCCTCATGGGAGGATTGGGGACGAGGGGGAAAGCCAAGCTCCAAAAGAGAATGAGGCATCAAGTGCTTTCTGTGAATAATGCAATTAGGCTGCAAGATTTGGTTGTGTTTAATGTATTCTCCTTTTAAGCCTGCTTTGTAATTCTGCATTGCTCTTGAGGAACTTTTTGATTAAATGCATGTCAGTTTTCCACAGCTGAACTGAAATCAAATGAGCCTTTATCAGTTTAATTACCCCAGCCTCATACAGTTTTCACCTTAATGATCTGCGGTATCTGGTAATTCTGAAGAGAGAGAGAGAGACGGAGAAATAAAATATCATAACATTTTTTAAGAAATAACAAATGTCAAATTAATAATGCTTTATTCTATTATTAGCCTATTATGTTTTGGTGGTGGTGGTGGCTGTAAAAGCCACCCACTTTCCTCTTTCAGAGGATGACAGACACTTGTTGGTTGTATTTTGCATCTTTTGATTTATGCTATCTTATTACTGTTCCTTGAATCAAGATTTAGATGAGCCTCACCAAAACAAACATTTTGAAAAATGAGTGCTTTGATGAATTTAGCTTATTTCCTAAAAATTACACATTGTCATGAATAATTAAAATATGATGTGATATTTTTACATTTATAAAATTGTGACATAAATTATACTTCTCTCTTCTTCCCTGTGCCCAGTTCCACTTGTAAAGACTTGGTTCTTACCTAATAAATGTTATGCTTAGCACACAGAAGACATTCAATAAATGTGAATTAAATCTTTCTGCAGTGGGAGGAAAGGGAACTTGAGTTCAGCTACCACCTTTTCAAAGGAAAAGAAATTGCTATTGACAGCATCCATAGCATTTTCTTTTTAGAAAGTTAGTAAAATTTAGTAGGTATAAAATAACAAAGGCACATAAAGAACTGAATCCACCAGTTGATTTAAATCACATTGCTTAAATTATTCAGAAAACTCACCTAAAACTTCTTTTCTCCTGTTGTTTTTTCAAAATCCAGTTAAGTCCTAGACATACACATTTGTAAAACGGGCATAATAATAGTACCTATCTTGTAGACTGTTCGAAACTAAATGGTAGAATGTGTGTAAAGCACTCAGCAGTGCCTTGGACCTGGTAAGTACCATGTAAATATTTGGGTTTTATTATTTTTTTTTAAATCCAGCTGGAGAATTTAGATGATAAGATATTTAATGCTTAAAATAGCTCATCTATCTAATGTTCATTGAATGTTTTTTAAATGACGTAATGCAAGTAGATTTTATTTTCTTGATAGGAAAACCAGCATATACTAGATTATGAGCTCCCTCAGGACAGAAAAAGTTTCACTTCTCTATCCTTAGCACTTGCAGAGGATATGCGTTGGCAGCTTCTCCAGCCAGAACCCAGTAGGGTGCTTGTGAGCGTGAACACCACGCTGCTTTCTGAGGCCGAGCCCTGTTCTGAATCAGTCCTCTCTCTCTCCCTTCACAGTGGAGGTAGTGCTGACCTCGGTGGGTCGGGGGACCCCCTCCAGGTCCTGGAAGGTGTTGTTGCGGCCGTCCATGCCAGCGTGGACAAGGGGTAAGCCTAGCATGGTGTGTGTATCTCACCTTGTGACACTCCTCAGAATCTCCGAATCGCTTTAACATCACTGTTTATGAAACTGCCAAGGCATTCTGGAAGGAAGAGCTGAGGACTTTCTGCGTCACTAAAGAGGCTCTGCATCTGGACATGGGGTTACTGCAGCTGTCCTCTTGCCCCGTCAGCTCTGGCGGTCACTCCCTTCTCTCCAGAGCCTTGTTTGCCGGGCAGAGCGTGGTCTCCTCTAACCTCATTCTGCATGAGGCCAGGAGGGAACTACTTGGAGCTTCCTTAGGAGAGAAAGGATTCATACCTCAGGAGGTTAGCTGGACTGATTAAGTCTGCAAACTTTCTAGAATGTTTGTATTGTCTTTTTTGAAAGCTTTCTGTGTGTTAGGTCTGTCTTGCCCGAGGACTATGAGTATACAGGCTTTATAAGTCTTGAAGGGTGTGTGTCTCTAATGCCATTTTTAGAAAGAATTTTTCACTCGGGTGCAGTGGTAGTGATCGGAAGAACAGCAACAAGTTGGTGGTTCTGTGTTTGCCAGAGCTTAACATCTTTCATATGTCTGATATCCATGTCATCCCTGTAAGGCCTTGCCCCAATTTTCTTACCTATTTTATTTTTTAAAAATAATCACTACACCCAGTGTAGGACTGGAATACATGAGCCTGAGATCGAGTCACATGCTCTACCGACTGAGCCAGCCAGGCACCCCTGTTTTCTTTTTTTAAATGGGAAATATGATATAATAATAATGAAAAAATACTTTTGAAAATGCCCCATAGTTCATTCAGTAATATAATTGTTTTCATTTGCATATTACCTTCTAGTTACTGTGCAGATGCAGATAGATTTTTATACAGCTTCAATCACAATGTGTAAACACAGAATAGCCTTATATACTTGCTACTGTAACTCTTCCCATTTATCTTTGTAGATTTCCTCATGATTATTTCTGATGGTTGTATATGTTGTTGCTGTTTTTAGAGGAAGCCTTGCCGGGAGTCATAGGCCTGGGACATGGAGCCAGGATCCCAGCCAGGCTCTGAATCATAATTTAGCGCTCAGATGCCTGTATAGCATATTTTTGTGTGTTGCTTTGTGCTCGAAACTTGAGTGGAGGAAACTAGGACCGGCCATCTCGGTGAATATGGGACAGCATTGCAGCGAGGGCCCTCTACCTAGCCTCGTGCCTTGCACCATTTTTCTAAACCCCTTTGCTTTGGGGTCTTGAAGTAGTAAGGAAGCTAAATTACACCTCTTATTCAAAAGAGAAATGAAATGATCTATGTGTTTACTGTGGGCCATACTCTGTTGCTGCATAACAAGGAGTTAGATACAAGGAAGAAGTAGCCTCCCACCGGAGCAGCTCAGTCTTGCAGGGGAGCCAAGCCTTCCCGTTGTTCTAGTTACCATATTACCGAAGGGTGAGTGCAGTACAAAGAGCGAGGAGGGAGCGCTTGATTCTGTCCGGGAAGTCAGGTCAGGATTCGCATGGGTGACATTGGTCCTGGTCTATGAAATGTGTGTCTGTGAGCAGGAGGTGGGAAATGTTACCCCAGGCTGAGGAAGCCACCTGCACCACTGCGGATGCAGCAGGTAGCATAGCAGGCAGGGACGCTGCATGGGGAACCCCGAGCCACCTTCCAGGGCTGCGGCCAGCATCTGCCATTCCGGTCAGAGCCCATCAGCTGCTTCTCTGCCTGCCATTCCCCAGTGAGCTGCTGTCAGAGCACAGCTGCTTTCAGGCGTCATAGGATGACAGGATCAGGATAGGCAGTAAGCCCCTTCCAGTGGAGACATCTCAAAAAGATTACAGGGCAGTATTCTTCTTAGTGAATTTCCAGCCAAATATACAGATGAATCCAACCTGGGTTTCTTACATACAGACTTTTTTTTTAAGCTTTGTTTTCCAAAGAGGAAGACATTGGGGAATGGAGAAACAGAGCAAGATCGTACTTTTTATTCTAGAGACACAGCATAAGTCTTCTTAACAGAGAAACTTCAGTGAACTTTTCTCTTTCTTTCTTTCTTTCTTTCTTTCTTTCTTTCTTTCTTTCAAAAGAAAAGGAAGAAAGTCGACATCATAACTTTCATTTCTGGCAAGTCTTTTTTGAATCCAACACAGTTACACCTAAATCCTTGGCTTCCATTTCTCTTCCCAAAACTATGTGTGGCAGATCCCATAGGGGCATCACTCTCCTTTCCAGGTAGCCCCCAGTGGGGTCTTTGGAATGACATGGGATTCAGACCCTTTGAAAGTAAACCCTCTCAGTCACTCATTACACGGCCTGATAGGACTACCTAACCTCCAGGAGGCCACGCTAGGCCTGTGTGTCACCCTCACCTTTGGGGACATACCCAGCCTCCCTCAGTGCCAACCTCAAAACTTCACCATCCACTCCCTTCCATGGCATCTGTTTGGATAGTAAATCCCCTATCTTGGCGCACACTGTCCACTATCACACACATTGACACGCTCTTAGGTTAGGCCTCCATCAACCCATAGTGGTCCTGGCAGGGAAACCGCATGGAAAAGTAAGAAGTTGAGTGGGTGTATTCATGGCTACCACCAAGTGTTTGGTTTTGCACCTAATTTTTAGAGTTTATGTCATTATCAGTATGGCCTCTTTTCACTTTTTTCTTTTTAAGATTTTGTTTCAGAGGGATGGGAGGGGCAGAGAGAGAGGGAGAAGCAGACTTGCCTGCAGAGCAGGGAGCCCAACCCAGGCTCCATCCCAGGACTCTAGATTGTGACCTGAGCCAAAAGCAGATGCTTAGCAACTGAGTCACTCAGGTGCCTCCTCCTTTGATTTTTTTATATTCGTACAAGTATGATCTACCTTTGAGCCGCAGCTTCTGACCATTCATAAAGCCCCCCGTCCCTCCTCTTCTACATCTGCTGTCAGCCGCACACAACCACAGCACCCAGACAGGTCACCAGTACCATGTCTGGACAGACAGGCTGCCTTTCTAGTGTAACCACATTCTTGCCTCCGGCCATCAGGGCTAAGTATTGTAAAGATATGAAGTAGTGGAAAAAATCTTATACACCATGTACGATTAAAGATGAGATTAAGGTACTTAAGTGTTGAGAAGCTCGTGCACATAAATTTAACTTTATGAGTGTGTTTTCTCCCATGATTTATGTATGTCTATAACATATTATAAGAATACCTAAATTTCCTGTCTGTGTTTTGATTAGATTGCTTAAGAAAAAAAGGTTGAAAAACATTCAATAGCTAAAATAATAATTTTCTAAAATAATACACTTGTTAAACCTGGAACTAAGAAAATATGCATTTAGAAACACAAAAGTAATGAATATCTATGACTTAGTGCCGAGACCTTTGAAGTGGCTGTTCAGCAACCCACTTAATCCTCACAACAGCCCTCTTATGGTGTTATTATTGCCTCCATTTCAAATTAGGAAATGATGCCCAGACAGGTTTTATAATGTGTGTCCGGGTCAGCCAGATAAGAACATGCTGTGAATTTTCTCTCACCAGATCTCATCTGCTTCTGACATTAAAGAGCCTGCAATGGACAGGAAGGTAGCACTTCACAAATGCCACTGTGCACGGGAATTGCCTGGGGGTCTTCTTAAAATACAGATTTTACTCAAGTAGCTCTGGGTGGGACCTGAAATCCTGCTTTTGTAATCAGCTCCCGAGTGCTGCATAGTCCATGGACTACACTTGAAGTAGTGAGGTCTTCGGGCATCACTTCCCACTGCTTTCCCGCCTCTTGCATCTCCTTCCCCATGCTTTGGCCTCATGTCCTTTTCTACACGTCCCCCATCCACCCCTGCTTCATGTACCTTTAGACACCTCCTAACAGGAATGATATACAGTGCAAACCAGTACATTAGTGATTTCTCAAAAGGATGTACAGAAATAAATCCACGCAGAACAGATATTAATGAGGAATTCTGTGCACTATTCAAAAAGGAAGAAAGATTTCCTTCAAAACTATTGAGTATTTTAGAAGTTTTTGTTTGTGCAAATTGCTACTTAATCACAGTCCAGCTTCAGCTATCTGAAGGCTTATGTATATTGAACAGCATCAGATCATTCAGACTTCATTGAGCTCTTTGGTAATGCCTAGGGATTTCACAGTATTTTTAAAGCACAGAAAAAGAAAAGAAAGCCCACCAAAGCAAATTGAATCTGATTTCCTTTGTCTTCATGCTCTGTGGGGCAAAATAAATCATCAGATGTTGTCTGAGTGCCCACAGTGCACGAGGATTGTGTTCTGTTGTACTGAGCCCTGCTAACAGCCATGGTCACCATTAGGATGGCCAAGCCACTCTGCTACGGCAGTATTTCTCAGGGCCACCTCAGGCCATATTTATTATAATAGTTGTCATTTTTCCTCATTTTAGTGAGATGTACCCAGGCTCTTTTTGATAAATCCAGAAGAGATTCTGGATTGGCATACATTTGACAATAGCCACAGAGAGATGATTATTAGTATTTGCCAAAAAGTTAAGACTTGAGATCGGAATTTTGTGTACATCAAAATTATTTCCTTTGTAGGAACTTTTCTTTTGATAGAATTTGATTATGTTAATTATTTGCAGAAAGTCACACTTTTTACTGTACTACAAGACCATTAGCATATTTTGAGTTCCTTTATTTGCAATTCTCTTATTCCTGGCCAGGTGTGCCCCAGTTATTTCATGGAAGGTAATAAATAGATACTACGCAGGGGAAGGTCCCCTCCACCCAGCTCTGTAGGTGGTGAGGAAAGCGTTTGTGGTGTTTGGATCAGTTACTTACGTTGAGGGATCTACGTAGAACATGGATATTGGGGTCTCTCACTGTCCGCTCACTTACATTTACTTGCTTCCCCTCCTAGCTCCCTTCTTAATCTTGCCTAGGATTTTATACATTAGAGTTTACACACTCATTTCCCACTGAGGCCATGCCAGTAACGCAAATGAGCAAGGTGGTCTGGGCTTAGGGAGAAGTAGAAGGTAGTGGAGGCAGAGGGGAACAAGAGCTCACACAGGCCTTGTCTAAAGGAAAGAATTGCCAGTGTGTCCTTTTTTACCCAGCTTTTAAAGAGGATGAGTGCAGAGATCACAAGGGAAAAGGTTTTTTTTTGTTTTTTTTCTGTTTTTTTTTTTTTTAAGTCTAAACGAGTTGATGGATGTTAGCTAAACTTACTGTGGAATCATTTCACTATACATGTAGGTCAAGTCATTATGCTCTATACCGTAAGTTTATACAGTGCTGTATGTCAGTTATATCTCCGTAAAACTGGGGGAGGAATTAGAGGAGCTGGGAAATCTTGATTTCCTGTAAAAATTTTGAATTTTGATACATTGGCATATGCCATACAAGCCAACACAGAAATTCGGCTGCCAGTTTGTCATTTCCATATAGAAGATATGACTAAGTGACCTTCTGTTCCCTTCAGACATTCACATTCTGTGACATTTATGTTTATAAGAAATCACAGTGGTCTGTGTTCGTCTTGTTGGAATGCAGTCTTTCCTTTACCCGTTCCCAAATAATAATAATTTTATTTCAGTGCATCATGATTATATAAAGCACTTACCATCTCTTTTGAGGAACCTTAACCATTTAAGTTCAAGGTTTAGTTGTCTTTGTATGAATATGCCAGGTATAATCCGAAAATTCTTTTACCAAGGATTAGCTTATTAATGTTCTCACTATCTGTCTTTTTACTTTGATACAGTAATTGCTTTTGTTTGGCTAACATTTCTCTTCTATTCCTTTTGTGAATATCCTCTTGTGCTACATTACATAATAGAACATCACTTTTTTTAAATTAACCATTTATTGAACATATTTTTGGTGTTATTGCTGCTGCTGTTCTTTGTTAATAGAGCTATTTCATAGGGCTCCTTATCTTTTGGGCCAAAACCAGTTGTGTGAATCTGTGTTTCCTTTAGTAGTTAATTTTTTTAAAACAGTATAGTAGGTTACTCTGTGCAGTATAATAACCTCCTCCCCAGAAAATCCTCATTAAGGAGAAAAAGGTAGAAAATGGCTATTTGTAGTGAAACTGTGAGTGATTTTTTTCTTTTATCTGTCTTATAACTTTTTAAAAACAATTTATATAATTTTATAATAAAGTAAAAATGTTTAGAAACAATGTTCTTTTTATTCCTAAGCTCATAAAATCTCTCCTTGCCTTCATAAAATACTATATAAATGGAATAACTTTCCTTCTTCCCATTATGTTTTTTCACATTATAAAAGTCATAACTGGTCATTTTTCATCCACCTATTTACCTCAAAAATTTCAAACCCACAGAAATGTTGCAAGGATAGAAAAAAGAATACTTGTGTATTCTTCCCCTTGATTTGCCAGTTTGTTGCTCCTTTATCAAAATTTCTGTTCTTTCTCTGTCTCTGTGTATGTGTGTGCATGTGTTTTTGATGGGTCTTGAGAGTGGCTATGGATTTTAAAAACTCAGATTGAAGTGGAAATGTTAACCATTTTGCAGCTGGAATATTTAGGAGATGGTATCTAGGCAATATCCTTGGCTAGCTTTTCCCACAGAGCTGCCTTTTATTTCTGTGTTGTCTTACTAAATAAACACCAGTATTCACGTGGCTCTGTGGTGAAGCTTGCCTAGAACATAGTTCTTCCAGAACATAGCACTTCTGCTCTGGGAGTGAGTTTTCCTAATTTTATTATGAGTTTAAAGTATCAACCAGAAGTTAGAGCAGACGCCCCAAAATGTCATGTTATCAACTGTACAATAAACTCAAATGTAAATGGAATCTAACTCTGTGTAATGACTTGGAAAACATAATCTTCTATATCACGTGAGTATCTGAATAATTATAATCTGCTGCCACAGTGTTCTGGAACATGCCCTGGTTTTGTTTTGTTTTGTTTGGTTTGGTTTGGTTTGGTAGCACTGTGAAGTTACTGATAAGGCATTAAGATCACCCAAGTTCAAAAACTGGCTCTTCTCCTTACTTTGTGACCTTGAACACTAGATCTCTTTGTGGCTGTTTTCTCATCTGCAGATTGGAGATGATAATAGAATACATGAAAGAGAGGAGGGATGAAATACATGAAGTGATGTAATTCATAGCTCCTAGTAACTTCCATGAGTTAGTGTTTTCATTCTTTTTCACCACATTCAGGTCTTGGGTAATCATTATACTACCAGCTGCTCCTCATGAGACTCCAACTTCTGCCCCTTCTGGCTCATTTTACCTGCTCCCTACTTGGCACCTGGGTGACAGGGTCAAAAAATCAGTTTCATATTATGTGAAATTGCTTTGAACTCCAGGCCAAAAATGTGCTTTAAACTCCTTTTTTCCTGAATTATACCTAATTGGACCCCTGTAGCCTTCACCAAAAAGGGCCTGAACCTGCCCCAGCCTGTATGCTTCTCTGATCACTAACACGATTATGATATTTCAGTGCTCAGAAATCCCCCATATTCTCGTTCCATACGAAGATCAAACGTCCTCAATAATAATGGTGGTTACTAATTGAAGCACTTAGTTGTATGTCTGTTAATGTACTATGTGCTTTTTTTTTTTAATTTTTATTTTTTATTTATGATAGTCACAGAGAGAGAGAGAGAGAGGCAGAGACACAGGTGGAGGGAGAAGCAGGCTCCATGCACCGGGAGCCTGATATGGGATTCGATCCCGGGTCTCCAGGATTGCGCCCTGGGCCAAAGGCAGGCGCCAAACTGCTGCGCCACCCAGGGATCCCTGTACTATGTGCTTTAAGTTTATTTATGTGTTTGTTTAATTCTCAAAAGCTTCATGAGTAAGGGAGTGATATCCATCTCCAATTTACACATGAGGAACTGGGGCTCAGAACCATTAGGTGGCTTCTTGGTCAACGTCACATTGTTAGGAAGAGGTAAATCTGGGAGCTGACTCCGGGCCTGACAGCTGCAGAGCCTGTGCTTTACAAGCAAGAAGCTGCACTGCCTTTGCAGCCTTGAGTGCGTGCTCTTGGCCATCCAGGTGAGGAATCTGCTAGCTACCCTGGTTCCATCTTCTTATCTACCACCTGGATGTCTGTGCTTTAGTCTCTCCCTGAACATGCTCTGTCCTTTGAAATCCTTGGTTTTTTTTTTTTTTTTTTTTCCTTGCTCTTCTCTTTATCTGGATCCTATTTTTCCACCTTTCCATTTACATACATCCCATTTGTCCTTTATGATCCTGTTCAAATGCCACGTCCTCTGTGAAGCCTTCCCTGATTCTACTCACTCTTCCTCCAAAATGATTGTTCATATTTACATACATTAGTAATTTAAATAATAGTCATTTTAAAAATTTTTCTGTACCATTATTTTTTGAAGGCAGGAATCCTATAATTATCATCTCTGTATCAAGCACGAACTTGTGCTTTGAGAATACCGGTGATAATCCTAATGATCATTATGCAGACAATGGTGTATCATTTATTAAGTAATTCCTCTGTGCTGTGTACTGTGGCTGAGTACTTTATATACTTTTCTTGGTTTCAAAGACTCCAAGAGACACATTCTCAGGACCTATGTCTACTTACTATAAATTGGGAATGATGACATTCATGATTTTTATCTGGAGCTGTTAGCACATGATGGGGCCAGGGTTCATAGTTCCATCACATTCCCCCCAAATACTTTTCCACTACATGATGATTTCTGCTTATTTTAGATTTCCACACTGAAATATCAGTGGCAGTCTACTTTTCTTGCACCCCACTTTTGCCAGTTTTGATACATATCAAAGACACATAGGTAAAGCTAACAAGTGATTTCCTAATTTAGAAAATGCTTAAGCCTATTATCTATGGCATTTAATAATTTATTTAATTCCTAAATACAAGTAATGAATTGTCTTTTTAATTTGAATTTCCATGAAACTGTATTGACAAGTGTATTACAGAATGTGTACTAACAGAAACATTCAGTGGTAATTGTCAAATTTTTAAAGATTTCCTTTGGTCCTGTTAGGTTGTAGAATTTGAGACTTGGTGTAGGTGAGTTATTGCTGGAATTTATTGCTGGAAGCCTCATGAGGATGTGATTACAGCAAAACCTATATGATTTGTGCTTTAGCACTGCTTTCTGGGGCCTTGTGCAAGTGAGGTATCTATATGAGACCTCTTAACAGTAATCAGTAGTAATTCATTGACATCATCATCAAACCAGTTATTTTCCTGAGATGGCCCATTTGGGATTACAAGAGAGGAGAGATTCTAGTGTTAGATAGAAAGTTGTGCAAATAGTTCCTTCACAATTCTTTAGTAACCATGCATTCATATTTTATCCTTAGGGTAGTATGAAACCTGATGCTCTAATCCCTTATTGAAAATCTACCAGAGAGAAAAGTGGTAGAAAGAACATGGACTTTGGGGTTGTATTGCACTATTCTACATGTCTGTGAGCATATCGTATCCCTTCCTTGAAGCCTATTTCCTCATCTATAAAAAGGAATTTACATGCACAGTTTAAGGATTGTAGTTACCATTATTATATATTTGAAGAATACTAAGAGAGTAGATCTTAAAAATTCTAATCTCAAGAAAAAAATTGTTGGGTAATGAATGTGAACTAAACTTCTTGGTAACCATTCCACAATATGTACATATATCAAATCATTAAGTTATGCACTTAGGGCAACCCTGGTGGCTTAGTGGTTTAGCACCGCTTGCAGCCCGGGGTGTGATCCTGGAGACCCGGGATTGAGTCCCACATCCGGCTCCCTGCATGGAGCCTGCTTCTCCCTCTGCCTGTGTCTCTGCCTCTCTCTCTCTCTCTGTGTCTCTATGAATAAATAAATAAAATCTTAAAAAAAAATTTATGCACTTAAACTTCACAATATTATATGTTAGTTATGTCTACAACTGAAAAAAAGTTTAAATAAAATGGAAATTATAGTATCTACTTTGTGTAGTTATTGTCAACTAGTAGTAGTTTATATAAAACTTAGAATGATAATGATGCCTGGCTCTCTGTATATCATAAACAGAAGTAAACTGTACTTCTTATTAAACTTTGCATAAGACATAGAGAGTAGCTAAGGATATAGTAATTATTTTTCATCTGCTTTATGTAACTCAGTGTGATACTGTGTAAAAATTATATTCATTTTACATAGTTTTTAAATATCTAATAGGATTGTCTTAAGCCATTTAAAACCTAAATTTTGGGATCCCTGGGTGGCGCAGCGGTTTGGCGCCTGCCTTTGGCCCAGGGCGCGATCCTGGAGACCCGGGATCGAATCCCACATCAGGCTCCCGGTGCATGGAGCCTGCTTCTCCCTCCGCCTGTGTCTCTGCCTCTCTCTCTCTCTCTGTGACTATCATAAAATAAATAAAAAATTAAAAAAAAAATTTTAAAACCTAAATTTTTCTTCTCAAAAGGAAAAAAAAATTAATCACCCAACAAACAAGTCCTTGGGTCACATTTGATTACTGAAATTTAAAAAAAGAAAAGTTCCTATTTATTTAACCTTTGATCTTGCCCTTCAGAGAAGAGCTGGTTTCCTCTGAGGACCTGCTAGAGTGGCTGCGCCCTTTCTGTGCTGATGACTCCTGGCCCGTGACACCCCGAATTCAGGTGCTGCAGATTTTGGGACAGTCATTTAACCTGACGGAGGAGGATGGCAAGCTCCTTGTGTTCTTTAGAACAGAAGCCATTCTCAAAGCCACTTGGCCCCAGAGACAGGTAAGGGAGCATCCGACCGGTTACTGAATATTTTCCCTATTAAAAATAATTGGAGGTTATTTCCTTATTACTTTAAACTACCCTCCAGTGAATAATCAGCTTGGTAATGCAAGCTTTCCACTATGTTCTTCAATCCAGCTGTTTAGTAGTTAAATATGTACAACAGAATTGCTTCGGATTTGTCCATATGTTTGAATGTGTATGTGCACTGGAGGTTATATCTCATTCCCCTCACATGTGTGTATCATTTTTCTCTTCATAGGATATAGTCCGGATTCTTCACAGTATCAGTTAATTATCGCAGCTCTCTCTGTCCTTGGGGAAATGCGGATGGAAATGGAAATTCAGTATGCTGTTTAGCTAATTCATTTTTTTCATACTCTTCCCAGGCAGACAGGTGCCCTCCTCTCACTTCTGTATCTAGATCGATGATGTAGCACACACACAGGATCTGTTTCTCTATCCCATCCTTCAAGACTCACTCAGTCTGTCATCTCTCTGGAACCTTCCATGTCCATTTCAAACTCAACTTTGAATTCCACACATTTGAGCTTTAATTATGTATCATTATCATTATCATTACTACTATTAAAGTCTTGTCTCCCCACTACTGTAGAAACTCAGAAGTCCTGGAGGATGTGTCTTTTGAATTCCCCTAAGTGTGTTATGTACATACTCTGAGCTCGAATATTTGTTGATTGAGTAAATGGGAATTCTGATTCCTAAATCAAAGAAATATGGTGGCCATCGAAGTTTGGCTCGAACTCTAAATTGATGCATCCTAAAGACATAGGATGTAAGGATCAGTAATCTCAGTGAAGTGCATTAGCCTGCAGAGTAGGCCATATGCCAGTAAAATAAGACTTCCCACATAATCTCTGCAAGAGTTTCCTGGAAGTCTGACTACACCTCATTTTACCTTCTAATTTTAAAGCTTTGCTTTATAATTAATATTTATGTCCTTATTACTACATTGAAAGAACTATAAATTTCTTTTTTTTTAATGAATCCAGTGTGAAGAATATCTTGAGACTCATCTCAGAACATCTTCATAATTATTATCTTACATATTCTTATTAACCTATGTGAGAGAAAGGGGTAAATACTATTATCTATTCTTTGGAGTTAGAGAATTTGAGATGCAGAAAAGATGGATTTACCAGAGATTCTCTAATCTGGCCAAATTGCTGAAATGGATTATATGAAAAGTCACTGTTATCTGAATAATACTCTTTCTGAAGCCCCATGACCTTACCAACATATTTAGTCTCAACATTCAGCCTTGAATTACGTTAAGAAGTCACTAATAGTCTTTTTAAAGAACAGTCTGTGAACACAAATGCAATAGACAATAAAAATATTCCAGGTCTCTGGTGTAGTCGATCTTAGAGGAATGCTAACAGGAAGGTTCATATAGTATCTCAGAGGAAGGCTCAGAATTAGGTTGTGTTATTTTTGCCATGTGGAATCTTGGATTATGACTCATTCCAAAATAAACGAACATCCCTACCACTAGGTGCTGTTCTGACAGAATCTCCAGGTTACAGGTTCTCAACCTTGCTCGGTTTCCTCTTCCTTAATGGCCAGAGCCTGGTGGGACAACGAGGCCAGTTTCTGTTTGGAGCCTCGCTTCATGTCCTGTCAGATTCATATACCAACAATATTACAAAACAACGTGGAGACCAGGGAAAGGGGAAAACATCCATCTTCTTTGTCATATTTAGAGAGTAGAACAGACACTTTGATATTTGGAGCAAAATGCTTCTGCAATAGTAGGAGTATAACCACTATTTCTTCTTGTAAGCTTTCCTTAGCTTTCCATATACCCAAAGAACATGTTTCAACTTTTATAGGATTCCAGTGATTTCTAGATACTTCTGAGATTTTAATTTCTTCATAGTGAAACATTTTCCAAAAATATGATCTAAGGGAGCTTAGCCTTTGTTAAGATTCCTTTCCCATGTACTTTTCTGAACTGACTGGACTGTTTCACTGAGCACAGCCTGGCTTTTCTCCTTCAAAGTCTGTATGTAGATTCCGTAGTAGAAATACAGAAACTACCCTGTGGCTTAATTATGCCATTCATCTGTAGTCTCTTCCCAAATAAATTAAGTCCGTGAGTGTCTCCTCCTCCCGTAAAAAGCAAGTATTCTGTGTCAGCCTGGCATTGCTGATTCAAGTCTGTTTCAGAGAGCAAGTGACTTTGGTCAGGAAACTGCCTATAATTGTAAATAACTGTTTGCTACATGGAAAATGAACACAGAAAACGTGTGGCTTACAGCGGAAATAGCAGCAACTTCTAGAATGTTACAGAATGGTGCCCAGGGTTTATGTTTGACGTCTCTCCATTATTGTTTTTAAAAACCTGTGTTACCTTTCACTGGAGCATTAGAAAGATCAAGGCCTGATGGACAAATCCTTTGTAAGCATAGGTCTTGGCCACCCTTCCTCCTCTGTTGCTTTATTGCCTCAGAGAAGATTCCAGAACTGGAGGAGATGGAGCTCATTGTCATTTCTTCCCACATACACTGAGGTCTTCCTCATCTCTATCCAAAACACCTAGAAGACCCCGAAATGTTGATTGCACCGGCTCACATGTTCTTTGTTCCGTATCCCTTTCTTCATTCTCAAAGGTAATATTAAGGGTAGAGACAGATTCTTACAGAGCAAAGATAAGAATAGATAATGATATTGCAATGTTCAATTACCAGAAAATGTAGGACTGCTACCTTTGCTGTGGCTGGTAATCCTCTTAGGCAGACTTTGCATACATCAAAGAGGGACTTAATATTTAATTATCCTCGAGGTGCCCAAAGTAGTGGCCCCACAAATCAGTGTGTTGCTGGGAAACCAGCCAGCTTCTGCAAAATTAAACACAGAATCTGTGGAGCCTGCTACCTCACTGGTTCTCAGAGAGACAGCAATTTCTATTCTAGTTTTCTCATGATTAGTTAACAGAATTAAAAATTCAGAGGCCCTCATTTTTCAATAGCTTGAGAGGCCTTTCTGCCCATTCCAGAAAAGTACTCTGGCATGGAGGACAAGGGAAAAGAGAGGGAGATGAGCTATGGGGGGAGGGGGAGAAGGGATGAATGTATGGTATTCATTCCCTTGATACAATTTATCTGAGTTTTTCAGGTTTTGTAATTTTCTAGTCAACTGGTGCATGAAAAATACGGGCCAAAATACTGATCTTTCCTCAAAAAATCACATACCCCTTCGCTTTATTGTTTTTCCTCCTCTTATATAAAAGGACATGTGGTTTAGAGTTGCACCCTTTAAATTTCATTCTGTCTGGATTTGTGGTTGCAAGTGATCACCAGAAAAAATTAATTTAAGAGAACTTTTTTAAAGTAGACTCCACGCCCAGTATGGAGCCCACGCATGGCTCAAACTTACCCTGAGATCAAGACCTGAGTTGAGATCAAGAGTTGGACTCTTAACCAACTGAGCTACCCAGACAGGCACCCCAGTTTAAGAAAAGTTATAATCTTATTACAAATTCATGCATTTTGCCTACTTTGAAACACGCAAGGACATTTTAACTCTTCTGATCAGCGGCCAGTCTGGCTTCATTTACCAGA
This sequence comes from Vulpes lagopus, assembly GCF_018345385.1. Classification (NCBI taxonomy): domain Eukaryota; kingdom Metazoa; phylum Chordata; class Mammalia; order Carnivora; family Canidae; genus Vulpes; species Vulpes lagopus. The sequence continues at coordinate 122,593,896 of NC_054828.1, forward strand.
ACATTAATAAAATACACAATGTATCAGATCTCAGGCAGTGAACAGAAGAACAGGTTTAGTTTAGTACACCAACCTAAATTTAGTACGCCAACTTAGATTTAGTTTCTTAACAAAGAATTTATTTTTACCTTAAATGTCTTCAAAGCTAAGACTCACTGCCGTAAATGATTTCTTAATCAAGTATAGGATAATATTTAATGTTAAAAATATATGTGCCCACACACACATATCCCACACATTTAAATTATCCATACATGTAAGATATCTTTAATAGCTATGGAAACCAATTCCTGGAACCAGAGGAAACTTTCAAAAGCATGCCAGTTCGTTCCATGGTCACATTTTATAGAAAAGGACGTGATATCCAGAAAGAAGAAGTTACTTTCTCTAATTTTAGCTTAAATGTCACCATTTCTAAAATGCATCCTAAAGTAGGCCCCTAGTCACAGTCTATATCAGACCCTCTTTAGTTTTCTTGTAATCCTCACTATTGCTAAACTTCTCTCTTCCTGTCCATTATATGATGTCTTTCTTCCTCCATTAGAATATAAATGTCACAAGAAAAGGGCTCTTACACTCAGTAAATATTTGTTGAATAAATGAATATTATTTTTTTAAAAAAAAACTTACTAAGGTCACCTTTAAAATGGCAAGGCCAGGACCCCAGAGTTTCAATCCATTCCTCTTGCCATAAGGGTTAGACCATGCTGCTTCTCTCTTAAATGCAAGCAAAATGATTTGCTTGGAATAATGGAAAGGTTCCCTTACACAGTGGCCTGGTGCTTTTAGATTGATACTATTCTGTACTAACTTGCTGTACTTTGTTGACAGTGATTTCTGACCAGCCAGTATAAACATTTTTGTCTGGACGTAAGCAAGAGATCTGAAATGTTGTAATGGAGCTTGATTTTGATAATGCTCTAATGGAGCATCCTAAGATGATTAAAGTTAAGAGAGCATACGTGTTACTGGGTTCTACAAATACTTGGAAACCTTGGAAGGCCTCCCTTTATGAATAAGGGGTTTTTTCCTTTAAAGATTTTCTCTCTTGTCGTGGTTATCATTGAGGGAAGAAGAAGGGACTGCGAAATGCATACTAAGTGCACATGACTACTTGTAATGCTTCGGACAGCCTTGCAAGTCGTTCCCATTCTCTGTTTGAGATGAAGTCACATAGCCTAGTAAGGTCACCCAGCTTGTGAACGATAGTACTGGAGTTCAAACCCAGTAATGCCTGATCTCAAAGTCTGTGTTCCTGGCTCTACACCACACTTCTTCCCATCTGCCAGGGAAAGATACTCAGCACTAACGTTTGGGTTGCGCTAGACTACATGAAGCATGCTCTGCTCATCTTCTTTCTGCTGTGGCTTTGCCTGGATTGAATGTGACTAGGCATGAGGAATGAGGAGTTTGATTGAGAAAACAGAAAGCATTGCTTTATCTCTTAGCATTTTTCACTGTCTGTATACAGAACACTGTGTGTGTTCACTGCTGCTCAATCAGAACATGCTGAAAAAAGCTGTGCCTGATAACTGTTGTATGTGAAATATTCATTGAAGATTCTTCAAGCACAGATTATGAACCATTCACTGTGTTATACTCCAGGGATAGACAAAGAGACCAGGCAATTAGCAGTAGAGTGTTTGGGCTCTTCAAACAGAACTACATTCAGATCCCAGTGTTACCGCTCATTCGCTCTGTGACCCTGGAGATGTTACTAACCCTCTCGTGATAGGATAATACATGTAAATCTCCAACTCTGGTCCAGGCAAATGGGCTCTGTTGGTGTGGGGACTCTGATCCAGTGGAGCACGTAGATACATATTCAAAGAAGCAAATTCCCCAAAGACTGTAGGAGCTAAGGCAGACGTCTGCACAATGCATTGGGTTCCAGGGAGGGTATGTAGCCACTGCCTCCAGGAAAACCTGCTCCGAGGAGGGGAGTCTTTTTTTTTTTTTTTTAAGATTTTATTTATTTATTCATGAGAGACACATAGAGACAGAAGCAGAGACACAGGCAGAGGGAGAGCAGGCTCCATGCAGGGAGCCCAACGTGAAACTCGATCCTGGGACTTTAGGATCACGCCCTGGGCTGAAGGCAGGCACTAAACCGCTGAGTCACCCAGGGATCCCCGAGGAGGGGAGTCTTGAACTAAGTTCGCAGCTGGGTGTCTGGAATGAACGCAAGAGACGAAACTAGAAAGAAGCGGGTCAGACCCCTTCTGCCGTCCTGCTCAGGTTTCACTTTGACGGTGCTAAGCCCACAAGGAAGGGGGATGCCTGAGAAGCTGCGTGATCAGACGTGTGTTTTAGGAGAACCCCTCTGACCTTTGCCTGGACAGTGGGCAGGAGAGGTACCAGGCAGGGGACAGAGGCAGCAGTCAAGTTCCCTGAACTTGGCCCTGAACCTGGTACCAGCTGTGAAGATAGAGGAGGGTAAAGAAAGCTGAAGAAGTTATTACCAGGGGCCCCGGGGACTGCTTAGATGTGGGGGGACAAGAAACACAGCCAGTGTCCCTCTGATGTTTGCTCAAGTCGCTAAGGACGAAGCAGCACCAGGAAAGAGCAGAGGACAAACCAGTTTTGTGGAGGAAGACACTAAGTTCAGGGCTGTGTTTAAAATCTAAACAACGCATTTGGGGAGTGGGGGCTGTGTGGTGAGATAGGGAGGCTCTGCTTACCCCTACACTTCTTCATAGCCTTGTATTTGTCCTAGGTCACAGCGACCTCCTCCTTGGACACACGCCTGGGTTTAGTACACGTCACTGGGCAGGACTGCTTCCTCCATCCCAGGGCACACTCCTCCCGGGGTCAAGTCAGCCCAGGACCCACGGGGGCTTTTTTTGTGGCGGGACGGTCACATCCAGGGCCTCACACCCACAGGCCCGAGAACCTCAGCAACCACACTGGTCACACTCCTAACCTCTCCTATAGCAGTGCTGTCTCCTCATTCCTTTTAAGAATTAGAAAAGTTGCAGTATGACGGCAGAATAGGTAGGAAACATTCCAGCATTTGGATGTTGGCGAGTGGTGAGAATACGGGGTAGCTGGGGATGACTTCCTCTCTTTTTTTCTTTCCACTTTTTGTTTGGAGGGAATTTCAGATGTACCCCCAAAATTGCTTAAATCATAGAGGCAGTATAGCCAGTGATCAGCTCCTGTGGAAGGTAGAAATATGGTGATTAATTTTACTACATCAAGAATAATCCTCTGCATGATGGTAATTGTTTTCCACTCATGAAGTATGTTTATGTGCACTAATACCTATTTCATATTCACAAATACCTGAAGGGAAAATAAGCCACATCGCCAGTGCCTCTGGGATTTCAGGAGGGTGCCTCAGTTTCGGGGAGCCCTGTTCACTCAACGGGCCACAGAGAAATTTCAGGTTAAAGCTGTTTTCATCTGGGAATAGGTGATTCAGTCCATTTCTTCAAGGACAGTGACTCTGTCTGATAAGGAGGCTGCAGCTACTTGACAGATTAACTTGTACCAAGGGCCGAAGTCCCCTAATTCAATGAGGACAGAAGCATCGCTTTCAGAGACGAGAGAGAGATATCTTTATGTTCGAGTCACATTTGAATATTGCCCTTTAAAATCCCATGACATTAGTTAGAGGTATCTGGGTGGAATCGTCCCTAACTTGTAGGGTACCTGTAAAATATTGGACATTTTTACTCCCTCCCCCACTCCCTGGGAGGGGAGAGGGGTGGGGAAGGCGTATATTCTCTTTCACTGGAGAAAAGGGTAGAATAAAACAAAACGTAGAAGAAAAACTTGGGAGAAATTGCTAATTATTTTCACTCATCTCTAGATTGCATGCCATGGAGCCATTCCAAATCGTGTGTTGTACAAATAAATGAGACTTTTAAAAGAGATGAACGTTAACCCATGATTCCATTATCCTAAAACAGCCATTGTTTTGTGTTCTTTTTCTGCCTTGTTTAATCTATAGACCTAATTCTTACTAGAAGAAATCACAACACACATCCAGCTTTCTGCTTTTTATATGTAGCTGTAACATAAATAATACTCATCATTTATTACGTCCCTACCACGTGCCAGTCACTTTGCTGTCTGTCTTATTCACATTGTCTTATTTAATAATCACAACTATCGTGTGATATGTGTTATCTTCGTCTTACAGAAGAAGCAGTTAAGCCTCAGAAAGGTCCAGTAATGTCTCCAAAGTATAATGTCTTTCATGTTACTTTGATTTTATCAGCATTATTTTGAAAGCTGCATATTTAATCAAATGGCTTTTTTAAAAAAAAAGATTTTATGTATTCATGATAGACACACAGAGAGAGGCAAGGACATAGGCAGAGAGAGAAGCAGGCTCCCTGTGGGGAGCTGGATGTGAGACTCGATCCCAGGACTCTAAGATCACTCCCTGAGCTAAAGGCAGATGCTCAACCACTGAGCCACTCAGGCGTCCCTTAATCAAATGGCTTTTTATCATTACTTTACAGTCTCCTTGGTGAGGTGTGTTGAAGCTTTTGCCAGCCACCCATAGTTTGTTCTTCCTCAAAGCTAAAATATGTTCTCTGGTCATTTCATCTTGTAGCTGTTTAGGCATATAGGTCAGTTCTCTGTACTCCTCACAGTTGCCTGAAGCATATTTAGATGCTGGCAGTGCATATTTTAATATGAACTGTGCACTTTCTGGAAGAGATAATCTGATTCTTTCCTAGGTCTGCATTCATGTTCAGCCAGCACCTTGTTTTCAGATATTTTAGGGAACTTAAATTCCCATGGTATTAATACCGATCTGATGCTCCCACAACTTCTGTAGGCCTCTCAGACCTGTTGCTTTTGCTTTTATTGATTCAGAACAATACTTTTCCTCTTTAATTGTTTTCAGATAATTTGTCAGATTTATAACATTGCGATTTTCTTCAACTTTAGATTAATTTTTGTAGCCATGAATGAGTAGCATTACTAGTTGTGATATGAAAATATATTGGGCCAAAATGCATGTCCTTTCTGTTTGAAGAAGTTTCTTTAGCCAGTCTTTAAGATGAAGGCTGTTAATGACAGATTCTTTTGGTTTTCCTTACCTGAGAATGTTTCATTTATCCTTTTTTTCTAAAGGATAGTTTTACTGTATATGGAACTTATAGTTGACAGTTCTTTTAACACTTGAAAAATATTGTGCCACTTCTTTCTGGCCTTTGTGGTTTCAGATAAGCAATGCCCTGTTATTAAAATTTTTCTTCTCTCTATAAGTAATGTATTGTTCTCTCTGGCCGCTTTCAAGATTTTTTTTTCTGTGTCTAAATTTAGTTTTCAAGAATTTAATTATGATGTTTCTGGGCATAGATTTCTTTGGGCTTACGCTGTTTGGGGTTAGCTCAGCTTCTTGAATCTGTAGATTAATATCTTCTACCAATTTTGGTAAGCTTTGAAATGTTATTTCCTAAAATACTCTCTAAACTCTACCTTCTTTCTCCCTTCCTTCTGGAACTCTGATGAGAGATGACCTTACCTGGGTTGTCTTGTATTTTTCAGTCGGGAGTCAGAACATGCTGAGTCTCAGGATCCTTCTATTGTATGAGGGGATACCAGACACTGTGCATATGTTGTTCCTGCACTCTTGGGGCCCCGAGCTAGTTAGGTGTTTTTTTTTTTTTTTTCCACCTTTAAGAGTTATTTGGTTGTCTCTTTCATTATTTCCAAAGTTTATAGTTGTGCTTAGTAGGGAGGAGTAGGGAAAAATAGGGTCAGAGCCATTTTGTTCAGGCTAGAAGTCCTTTGCATATGTTTATCTTCATGCAAAAATTCATTTTGAGTTTTGGTTACCTGATTTTATTATTTATTTATTTGTTTATTAAAGATTTTATTTATTTATTCATGAGTGACACAGAGCGAGAGGTAGAGATATAGGCAGAGGGAGAAGCAGGCCCCCTGCAGGGAACCTGATGCAGGACTCGATTCCAGGACCCCAGGATCACAACTGAGCCCAAGACAGGCACTCAACCACTGAGCCACACAGGCACCCTCTAATTTTATTCTTAAAACCTTTTAGAATACGTTGAACAGGATGAGCTTACGTTATCCTGGTGAATTTAGATAAATTTAGATATTTTAATATGTAGACACAAATCCTAAATTAGCACTTGTATATCAAAGTATATAATGATTATCCAGCAAAGTATATTCTGTCTCATGTGTTAAAAAACACATACTCAAGTCCATTTTCAGGTCCGTTTTTCTCCTCTTAATGTAAGGTGAGGCTTCTACAGCAATATTGGTAGAGAATTTAAGATTGCTTTCTTTAAGAGCTGAACAACTTAAACATTTGAAACCCTTTAGATGGAGAGGGAGTGTACAGGTGTGCCTACCCAAAATGGATAATTGTTTAAATTGCTATATTTTTCACATTTCTGTTTTAAATATGAGGTCAGTAGTCTAAAAAGTAAGTTTTATAATACTTAAAATGGTTAATGAAGTTTCAGAAGAAAATATTTCCTGATAAAGATACACTTTTAAAAAGTCTGTGGCTCCATGGTGGAGGCTCTGCATTTGGCTCAAGTCATGATCCCGGGGTCCTGGGATTGAGTCCCGCATCGGATTCCCCGCAGGGAGCCTGCTTCTCCCTCTGTCTATGTCGCTGCCTGTCTCTCTGTGACTCTCATGAATAAATAAATAAAATCTGAAAAAAAAAAAAAGTCTGTGTATACATGAAGAAGGTGTTATACAAAGAAACTTATTGCTAAACACATTTTAAAAATGGAAACTTATTGGCACAATAATTTAAAAACAAATATATAAAGGTTTAATTTATAGTTTAGTTAAAGATCTTTCTCTCCCTTAGGATACGTTTCATGTCCTAAAAATTGACAAGCTGTTATAGTTTTTGAAAAGAAAGAAATCCAAATGATACTGAAAACAATCACTTTTTTCCTTATCTTTTCCTTTTCATGGTATGTGTTAAGTACAATCCATGTAAAGGAGAAACTACTTGTTATTAATTATGCAAGAGTTAATTATAGCAAGTAGAGTATTGACACTGCTAGCAACATCACAGACCTATCATTCAGTTGTTTTTAAATATTTTCAAAATACAAAGCCCTTTCTTCAAATAAACTATAAAAACTTGGATTTTAAATCAGAAAAGAGCAACCATTTTCCAACCCTTTTTCCCTGCTGCAGACCATCAGGCATCTCCTGAGAACTTCTGAGACTCTGGAGATTCTTGGATCCCACATATCAGATGAGGGAAATGAGATGCAGAGTGGGTCTGTGCTGAAATCACACAGCTACACACAAAGCATTATTGGTTGAGACATAATGTCAATAAACAGGCCTCCTTCGGGGTCTTTTTTAGTGATTTCCTTCTCAATCGCATTTTCTTTATAAGCCTCACGTCTATCTCCAATAAAAAAAAGTCAAAACTTTATGGCCACTCCACAAATATTTAGTATCACTGTTCCATGCTACAGTATTTTACAAACGGTGGATTATCTTCATTTATTCATTTGTATATCCATCAGTTCATACACTCTGTAAGTGCTGTGCATCTACTGTCTATCAGGCATTATTTTATGTAGTAAGGATAAACCAATGAACAAAAAACTTTTCAAGCAGCTTCCATTCTTATGGAAGAAGAAAGACAGTAAGCAAATACATATGTAATATGTCTCATACTTGCAAATGCTAAAAAGGAAAATAAACCGAGGTGTGAGGGAGACAGATGGTGTAGGAGAATGCAACCCAAGGTGGGCAGTTATGCAGCACATTCTCTGATGAGATGACATTTGAGAAATTTGAAGGAAATAAGCGAATGAGCCCTACAGCTATCTGTAGAAAGAATGTGCCTGGCAGAGAAAACAGATCAAAGTTCCCGAGGTGGAAGTATGCACGATGGATGCAGGGCACCTGAGCCTGGAGAGGAGGTGAAGGCAGGAGTCAGGTCAAAACAGGTGGATGTCTTAAGTTTGAGCTTTTTTTTTCTTTTCTTTCTTTTTTTTTTTTTTTTTTAACATTTCTTTATAAATAGGCAAGAACATATTGCCAAACTCCCAATTAGATCACCTATTTAAATAATTTAGAGCTTGTCTAGTTTCAGAGCATCCTGATCTGATTATAATTACATATCGGCTCTGCCACTTGCTGGCCATGTTACCAGGACGGATGAGCCTGTTTGCTCATCTGTAAAGGGAGGTTAATAACACCTGTGCTGTTCTCCACCAAAACGGTTGCAGAGGTGAACTCTTCCTGGATTTTGAAATTATTTCAAAAACTGTAAGATGCTCTTGGGTTATTAGTCCATGGAAGAATGACATGGGGCTTTCAGGCTGGTTTTGAAGGATCTGTCAGGTTGCCTTGTGAGCAGGACTTGGATTACCACTCATTTCATGGTGCATATCAACTGTTGTGCAAAGGCAGACTTCATGGTATGACTTTTTCAGGTGGCTACTTGGGATTGGAGCCAGAATGACCATTAAATTAAATGCTTTGGAAACCTGCATTTGTACAGACAGTTTAACAAATGTATAGGTAACCATCCGTTTTCATTATCCTTTCAAGTTATCTGTCATCATCTGAGGCTTAGGGCCCCAAATGTAGAGAATCTGTGTTAGGAGAGGCTAGGGAACAGGAAAACCAGCTGTTGGCTTGCTTTTGTATTTAAAACTGCTTTCTAACTTAACATAGCAAACATTTTCATCCACAGAGATGTCGGAGATGTGATTTGTTTCAGGTCTTCCTTGATGTAAAGAAAGTACCATTCAGTTATGCAATGAGCGGATGAATTAGTGTTTTTTATCAAAACTTATTCTTTTTTTTTTTTTATCAAAACTTATTCTGTGTTAGACACGGAGATGTGAATGAAGGATATTTTACTTTATTTTGATGTATAACAAAAATCCAATGACAAATGTGCTTTCATCAATCTTTAATTTCAAAGTAGAGAAATTTTCTAGACAACATGAAGACTTAGCAACAATAATGTTAAAATGAAAAGTAGAAATGCATTTAGGATAAACAAAAACTTTGGCTAATGAAAAGTATGATTAACTACTATGATTTCATACACAATAATGCTGTATTTTAACATAACATGTACTAAAAAAGCCAACCTTCTACTTGTTTGAATTTATTTTCATAAAGAACACTAAGAACATTCCTGTGATTTCTTCTTTGTAAACAATTTTTTAACAAGTGTTTGATATTGAATAAGGCCTCGGTGTTATGAAGTTTTTTGTTTTTTTTGTTTTGTTTTTTTAGAGGGGTGGAAGTGTTGAATTGGAAAAATTTTGGAGAGTGTTTAATCAAAATCCTCAAATTCGAATTCTTCTGTAGACCAGTTAAATAGCCTTTGCCACGAGCATCAAGTGTGTATTTCCATTTCTAGGTAGACATAGCTGACATTGAGAATGAAGAGAACCGCTATTCTCTCTTTGTGGAACTTCTAGAGTCCAGCCACCAGGAGGTAGAATTTCAGCACTTGGTTTTGCTCTTGCAAGCTTGGCCGCCTATGAGACATGATTCCGTGTAAGTGTTAACATCAAATTAGATTTCTTTTGTCTGCTCTTTTAGTTTTAAAAATTCAATACCTTCAAAAGGAGCCAATGAAAAGAAATATATAAAATCAACATTAGCCTTTAGAGGAAATAAAAATTGTTTATTTGAAGTATTGCAGTTTCTTTCCATTTCTCCTTGCTCCTACACACATATTTTTTCTGAAAATATCAGATCATGCTTAATAATAATGTCTGATTTAGGGGCACTGGGTGGGCTCTGTGCTCAGCAGGGAGTTTGCTTCTCCCTCTCCCTCTGCTCATGTTCTCTCTCTCTCTCTCTTACTATGTCTCGCTCTCAGATGAATAAATAAAATCTTTAAAAAAATAACATCTGATTTATAATGTCGACAAAATAATTTCGTTCCAGTATTTTCACCAGAAAATGTTTGAGTCTCTTTTAACACAGCTTGCAGCGCTAACTTGAGAATCCATATGGAATAAATTGATAATTTCCATTTATTTATTGAGGACACGCGGTATTATGCGCAATTTACATATATTATCAATTCACTCAGTAAACCTACCCAGAAGGCAGTGTTGTCTAATTTTATAGAACAGAGAATGGAAACTCAAAAAGTAAAGGACTTCTAGCAACACATGGCTGGGACGTGGAGGAGGCAGGGCTCTCGCCAGCGACTGGCCACCTTCACAGCCCGTGCACCCTCCATGTCGTGCTGAGCTCACAGCTGCCACTCGTGGCTGCACGCAGTGGTCAGGCCATCCCTGTGCTGTCAGCCAAGGATTCCTTTGGAAGAGGTGGCCAGCTTTCCTCTGAGCACATATGCTATCTGTCATGAACTGCTGCTCCTTGTTGGCAGTAAATTGGAGCACCCGTGCCCCTGTTCCAAACGCCTGCTTGCTCCATGACCCATCTCATGCTGCTGTGCTCAGCCGCCAACGCTGCCTAGGCCAGTGCACATCTCTGTGCCTCAGAAGTTAAAGAAGGAGCTCTTCCTGAAGATAAATTATTCTACGAGCAGTGTGGAAAGGACTCCTAGAGAACATCTAATGAAGACTCTATACCTTAACCCTAGGATGAAACCTTTAGGAATTTCTGAAGCAAACCAAGGAGTTTTTGTTTGGGGTCCAACCAAGTGTCTTAGATCACTTTCATTTGTAGCATGGATGCCATGCAGATATGTAGCTTTTTTTTTTTCTTTTTTTTATTTATGATAGTCACACACAGAGAGAGAGAGAGAGAGAGAGAGAGAGGCAGAGACACAGGCAGAGGGAGAAGCAGGCTCCATGCACCAGGAGCCCGACGTGGGATTCGATCCCGGGTCTCCAGGATCGTGCCCTGGGTCAAAGGCAGGCGCCAAACCGCTGCGCCACCCAGGGATCCCAGATATGTAGCTTTTAAGATTAGGTTCTTGCCTGCACTATTTGAAGCCCTGCAGTATAGGCTCTCCCATCATAGCCTTCAGTTTTCCGTGATGTGACACTGCATTGAAGCAGCATTGCCGTTTGGGCCCCGCTGTCTTGGCAGAGCTGCCTTGGGTCATATGGGTGCTTGTTAAAAGCAGTATCCCATACTTGGCTTGCTGAGTCTAGATCTCTCTGTGGGGCCTGGAAATCGGTTTCTACCCAGCTCCTATTCGTGATAATAATGTGCAGTAGATGCGGGACCCACTAATTAGGTTGTCGGGAGTACTTTGCTTTTTAAGCAAATGATTAGGGTTACATTGTAGATTTCTTCATACACTCAAAATGGAACTCTCTGTCTAAAGAGAATTTTTCAAAATCAAAATACAGCCCCCTCTAGCAGATTAGTTTAGTGGTTTTACAGCTCCTGGTACTTTTAGAACAATGACCATTTCAAAACACGTGCTTACCCACCAGAAGTAAAATCAGTTTCACTTAAGACATTTATTACATTTTAAACATTTAATGCATTTGTAGGTTTTTAAAAATCTTAGTTTTTAAAGGTGCATTCTTTCTTTTATAGCCACAATGAAGTGAAATTTGTAAATTGCTAACTTGTATTTTAAAAAACCTCCTTTATAAAATCATTAGAAACAGAACATTACTGGTCTGCTTAAACTGCTCTTACCAGCCATGTCTCCATCCAAGACAGGACCTGAGGATAAGTCAAATAAAGTTGTCTGTTTTGGCTTTTTTCCTGGCCCAAATTGGTGTTTAACCACAAGACACTGAATGATGGGACACTTCAAAAATAGGTTCTTAAAAGTACCTTTAAGTTCCGTTTTTTTTTTTTTTTTTGGTTGGCAGGTAATCTAGTGTATGACTTAAGTGCCTCCAGAATAACCCACCCCCATCAGGGAGGGAGGAGAGAAAGAGAAAGAGCGAGAAAGGCAGGAGGGAGAGGAAGGGAAGGATTGAGTGATAACGACTGAACGTTGCCAGTTAACACAATAAAGTTAGAAGCTAAGAAATTTGCTTGATCTACATGACTATTAATTTACTAGAACCAACTTGGGTGTTTAGTTTAATTGACTGGTAGGAAAATGCAGGAAAGCATAATAGATTTGTACTTATGGGGGATTTATAATTCTCATCCAGTGTATCAAAACTGACCAGTGAAAAATACGTTTTGATAATTGTCGACACAGTGAAGTGGCCCTTAGTGGAAATCCAGGAGAGAGGAGTTCAGAAGACTCCCCAGCCCACCAGACCCTCAACAGAGCTTTGTTCCTAGCTTGAAATAAGCAGTATTCTTTGTCCTCACACAATGTTAGTTTGAGCTGAGACACAGAGGTTTCACTGAAGGCTAGTATTGTGAGTCATTTTCCTTAGGGGCCAAGGAATGAAATCCTTTCAAGGGAAGAACCACCCTTGGGTGTTCAGTGTCTAGAGCCTAGAGCGTGCTACTAAGACAACAGACTCTTTACAAATAGTACAATTATTTTAAAACACTATAAGTAAAATCTGTAATGTGTTCCTGGGCCCATTGAGTGAATGTATCTTTAATTTGTCTCTTGAAATGTAAATCGTGATATTTGTATGAAGTTACATCCAGAGAAGGGAACCAGAAAGCAATTAGAGAACCGTATGAAGAGCACAGTGGCCTCCATACTGCTTGCATGTGCTCCCAGGCTGACCTCTGCGGTGCATGGCCCTTACTGTCCTTCACTCCTGCCCTGCCCCCAGATTCCTCGCCCTAATCCCAGGAGAAACAAGAGCCAGTATGTAGGTCCTAAATGATGAGATGTTTCTGCTATTGAGTTACACTATGGACAAACATCATTCACTGAATAAAGCAATTTTTCAAGGAGAACATTACATTGCTTTTTCAGAATGAAAAAACACTGAGGCCCAGAGAGGTTGAGTGGATTCCCCAGCACCAACTGTCTAAGCTGAGTGTTGAAGTGACTCCCCTGAGTCACCCAAGTGGGAAGCCAGGGAGCCAGCCTGTGAGCTTGACGTGCTATGGTGTGGGGTCCCCCTGTTATGTTCTGGGTGCCCACCCATGGCCTATTGGGGAGGCCCGCTGGGCACTTGGGGAGGCCACAGCAAGCTCTTTTTTTTTTTTTCCTCTGGAAGATGTTCTCTTTTCTACAAGAGGGACTTGAAAGACCACATCTTCTGGATCAGGATTACAATTTCCCAAAGGCATTTTACTACTAAAGGTGGCCTGTCTTTTCTTTTTTAACATTTCACACCCCAGTTGTTATAACATTAATCATTCGTGCCTCATGTTTTTCTTCCCCAGAACCAGCATAAGCAGCAATCCATGGGTGAGACTAGCTACGGTGATGCTGACCAGGTGTACAGCGGAGAACAGGGCGGCACTAGGGAATGAGGTCTTGAAAATCTGCCGCTCTTTATATAACACCAAGCAGATGCTCCCTGCAGAGGTGAGTGGATATATCAAGTGGCTTTCCTGGGGGGCATCCCTTCCCTTATCCAAACTCTTTATCATAAGCAGTGCCAGTGACTGTGCTTGAGGAACACTTAGCTGAAGTTATCAGAAGGTAAAGGCCCATAATTTGGAGTAGATCAAATGAAGAATAGCCATGCTGAGAGGGTGCTTTGAGGTAGTTTGGTCTCTGTTGGAGCACTGAAGCATATTCCCTTTATAAGTCCCAGAATGTGTAACTCCGCTTTCCGTTCCTTTTGGATGCCTTTTTATGTGTCTTAACTCAAGCTCCCGTGCCCAGAGGTCTGGGGAGCCAGCCTGTGTGTCATCTCTGCCCGGATCCAGCCAGCTGGCAAAGAATAGTAAGCTTCCTCGCACCTCTGGGCGGATGGCCAGCTGCAACCCTTGTTACCTGCCTTCTGCATCATCGTCATCACGATAAGATTGCATAACCACAATATTTATTCTCTGTAAACGTGGAAAAAACTCAGCTTCCTCCATTTTGACCATCATTCTCTTCTCTCTCTCTGATCCCATAATTTGGCTGTCACAGAGGTATTTGCATAATATATATATAAATTTTACATTCTCAAATAAGCACTTATTAATTATAGCTCCCTGCTGTGAATCCAGCCTCAGCAGTGGATTGTTTGAGCAATTTTTACGTGCCTTAAATATAAGCATTTGGATAATGACACTAAATTGATTAATTGGTTTTCAAGTTTCTACCACATAGGAGATAAACTTGAAAATAAAATGGTAAATATGATTCTTTGAATCCTCACTGTAATCACTCAAGGAAAATATTCTCATTATGAATGTACATTTAATGAATTGTTTTCCAAATGAGGGACTGGCTAAGTGTTTTCCGATTGAATTTTTAAATATTTTATTCATCTAAAGAAGTCTTCTAACCACCAGAAGGACAAAATTTTTCTGTAAATTATTTAAAGTACCACCACCAGAAATAACTTGCTTTTGTACCATGGTATGTGCTTTGCTTGTATCAGCTGCTTACTTACCTATGATCTGCTGTGCTATATTATGAGCACCTAAACGGGGGGGAGCCATAGCTGTGGCTCTCTCTTACCCATGGCAGGATTCAATGCACTACGTCGAGTGGGGGCTCAATGCAGTTTATTGCTCCCACCAGGGTAAGTAGTATGTAAATAATGAGGGGTTCATCTTGGCCTTAACATAAGCTGAGATCAAGCTTTGTTAGGTCAGGACCAAATGCCAGAAGTGCCCCCCCAGTTCTGCTGAACCTAGGTTGGGGAAACATGATTTAGGGCTGATTGTCCCTGTATCGAAAGCTGGGTAATGGTGATGACTGACATCCGCTACTACCCTCAGGCTTCCACTCCCACCATCTGGTTTAGCCTTTACAACCACCCAAAGGAGGTTCCTTGACCTTCATTTTCAGCTAATGAAACAGAGGCTGTGAGAGCAAAGGTCCCACCCCCGCTCACTCAGGCAACAAATGGCAGATCTGGTCCCCAAATGGAGGCTCTTCTTTAGTGCTTGGAAAAGGAATACTTCCACTGGAGCCACTCTTACTACTCCTGGGGCGCTTGCAAATTGAATTCTATTATATGGAGTTGTGCAAGTGTGTAGGGTCTACATTATCAGTTCATTTAGATGTCAGAGTGTTAGGATCGCTGTCATTACTTGGAGAAGTTTGTTAGTTTATTTAAATATCCTCATCAGTTTGGTTTTACTACAGTTAGTTCAGAGGCAGGGAACGTAAGTTAGCTGAGAATATGGCCACGGCATCTCTGACCTTGACCACATACTGTTAGCTTTGTAATCAAGGTACAGTAACAGTTACATGTGTTAGCATTCAGCCACCTGGTGATGGGTGACAGACACACCTGAATGTCCAAAGCAGTAGTACGTACTGTCAGCGTTGCATTTGAAGTTTAGGGGACGACCTTCTAGGACACGGAGGGAAAAGTATGTTCTTGTTCTTTTTTATTGACTAATGAGTAATAAGTCATGATTTGTATTTCCTCTATTAAAAAAGGAGACAGGAATTAAATGAGAAGCTAAATCGCTGTAATGATCCAGCTCCCTAATATGCTTCTACAGCCAGGTTGAGGTACTTTGACCAAGGGAGTAATATTTTATTTGCAGTAGTCCTGCTTGATCTCAATCATCAGACTAGTGATTCCTAAGTGTTCTAAAGAAATCGGAATGGATAGCAGAGGGCCTTAAGCACACATCTATTAGAGTACTCCTCACACAACACAGAGAGGGATTTTACTTGCCTTTCCTCTTCATTGGGACTTGGAGCACTGGAAGGGCAGGGAACATCAGATGTAGTCTTATCAGCAAGAGGCCCGGCGAGGCATGAAACTACCATGCTGTTGCACGCTAGGCCACAGCGTGATCTGTGTTCATGAGAAAAGCACTAGAAGCTCTGTACCTCCCTTTGCTGGCCCCTGAAACAAGGAGTTAGACTGTGTGGTCTCAGAGGGAACTCTACTCAACTAGTCAGTCCTCAAGGCCCCCAGACCTGAGGCTGTCTGTTCAGGACCGCAGCCGAAGCACGAGACTCATGACTTTTCCATAGGCCCACAGGTCTTGTAGGGTGGGAGAACCATACTGGATTAAACCCCCTTTTGAAGTAGGTCCTTATCAGTTGTCTGTTCCAGTTTGATGAGACGAGACATAATAATTATCAAAAGAGTTGTGTTGCCACGTGACTTGTTTGTTTTCCTTACGCTGCCTCAGTGCTGTCTTTCAACTGGGTACGCGTACAGATTTTTTTTCCTTCGGATGCCATGATTAAAGGAGTCTTGCCAATGTTATGTACTATTTTTATTGATTGTTAAATGTGCTCAAATGTGAGTTAAAATTGTTACAAAGGGAGGAACATTGTAATTAAGAAATGGAAATGCCTTGTTAAGTTTATTTTACCACATTTGGAAATTACAGTCTAATTTCAGAACCACATAATATTTAATATCACTGGTAGGAAAATTATCCATGACTCACTTTTTTGTAACCCAGTACCTTTGGTTGCCCTACTGTATGTTCTATAAAGTATGTTTGCCTAAGACAGGAAAGGATATGTAAAGGGACTTACTTTTTGCTTCATCTACCTTTCCCGTCCCTCCACTAAATTCCCATATTTAGAGATTTGTTGTTGTTGTTGTTGTTGTTGTTATTCATGACTTTAGAAACATCCTTATGTCATGTCTGCTTTTGTTCCTGGTACTTGTTTACTTGCCGACCATGTTGGTTTGGCTGATGGTAAATATTACCAGAAGGATAAAATCAGTGTTGCTCACAGACCATGTGTCCTACAGTCTTAAACGTTCTGTATCCTTCTTCATAGCTTGTATCCATGGCAATATATGAAGCACTCTCAGGAACCAGGGATATTCAGAATGAGAAGTTGGCATAAAACAGATTATGGCATTTAGAGATTTAAAATTCCAAGTTCCAGCAGTTTGTGACTGACCCTGAAGGTCCCTGGTTCACTGAGGCACAGCATGAACAAGGGTCACAGGTGCTTTGGGTATGGTGGATGGGAATTAGACGCCTAGCTGATAGGTGAGTGTAGCTTATCTCCAGCCTCTAAATCACAATATGATTGTTTTTTCTTGTGGTTGATGTACTTTTGATAATGTCTAGAGTTTGATTTTCAGATCAGCACCCATTCCTGTATACTTTGTGCCCGCCAACCCCCCCCCCCCCCCCCCCCCCACGTTCCCACTGCAGGCCCGGCCACATCTTTGGATGCAGCATACCCCAGGAGAAGCAGGAGAGCTATGTAAGGACAGAAAGACTGTGGGTGGACGGCTCTGGTTTCTCTGACAGCCATCAGCCACAGGAACTGTGCCTCGGGGCATCACCATAATCTGGCCTGGCATCTGTTCCTCTGCATTCAAGGCCTCATGTTCTGTATCTTGCTGGCTAGGCAGGTTTGAGCTGGGAAGGTGCCTATGGAGTGTTTTATGGCTCTCTTTGCTACTCTGACCTTTCTAGGAGCTCCTAAAATCCCTCTATCAATCTCCTGATAAAATGTCTTCTTGTAACAGAGGGTAAGATATCCAGAGAACCTAGTATAGTAGTTAAATACAGAGTATTTAGCCAGTAACTGTTATCTAAGAGATAAAAAGTACTCAGTAGCTCAAAGAAGTACTCCTTCATTCTTGGATGTCCTTGATTTTATCCTTCATGTAATATTTTCCATCGGTAGAACCATCATGGCCATAAGTCAGCAAGTACCATGAGCAACAGCAAGCATGACAAAAAGGCATTCTAAAGAGTCAGGAAGGAAAGAAAAAACACCTCTAAGTATGGGAAATTAGTCAGGGAACAGAAAACAGGGGTGAAGGAAAGGTAAGTCTCCTGTCCTAGGCAGTTAGGCACACATACTTCATCATAATCTGTCCATTTTGCCTGCTCAGAGCGGTATCCAGGTTATTTTAATAAAAGGTGTCATCAAAGCCAACGTCAACCAAATATCATAAGTTGCTAAGAGATACCTGTTTATGTATTACTGTTAACTTAGTGAATAAATAGGTATGAGAGGGAATTATATACAAATATTTTTAGGTATAATATATTCCAAGCAAGTTTGGAATACAGAGAAGGGAAAATTTTCTTGCCCTCAGGTGAGGCAGATGGACAAATGAGTAATTACAATAATGCAAGATGATAGTGTAGGAAGTATTTACAAAGTATTGTGGGAATATAGGAGTGCTGGACCTGGGAAGTCAGAGGTGGCTTTGTAGGAGATGGGGTTTTCCTGAGCCCTTTTCCACTGAGACTCCAAGAACCAGTCAGGGTCCATCAGAGAAGCAGCAGAGGTAAATTCTCATGCACAAACCCAGCCGTGTGCGGGACCTCAACATTGCTGCCTCCCTCCAGGACAGTAGCCACTGGCCATGTGTGGTTATTAAAATTTAAACTTAAGGACAATTGAATAAAAACTTAAAAGCAGTGCCTCGGTTGCACTAGCCAGATCTCAAATGCTCACTAGCCATGTGCAGCTGCTGGCTGCCAGGTGGAACAGCAGAGGTTCAGAGCATTCTGTGGTGGCCGGAAGGTCTCCTGGGCAGCGCCGTGAGGAACAAGGGGTGGGGGTGGGGGGGCATTGCTGTGATGTTCCAGGAAGAGGAAGGCAACAGAAGCAAGTTGGTGCGTGACCACCATGTGAAATTGTCGTATATGGGACTTTATATTTCATCCTCCCAAATATTCTCTGTAGGTTTTGGCATCCCGGATTACAAATCTGCTTTTCTCTTTGCCCTAGATGCTCGGTGAGACTCCTCTGTAGGACTGTGTGCTTTAGGGCATGCAGAGCACTTTACTGAGTTAGAATCTATGATGTTTGAAGTACAGAATTTACAGACCTGTTACCCTGCCAGTATAGATCATTTTCCCACAAGTTCATGTAGCAGGACCTTCCAGTCTGAAATTGAAGGCCTTGCTGATTTCCAGCAGAGACCGCTAAGGGGAAAAGGTAAAACCACTACAGTGAGTGGAATGCCAAAGAGGCCTTTATCCTGGGCTTCACATGGGACCTTCTCCTTTTATCAACACGTTATAATAATGTAAAGAAATGTTGAAAATGTCATAAATTTGAGTTTTCCTTCTCTGATACGCTGTTGTTGGAGTAGTACAAGATAAAGATCAGTCCAGTGAGGGAGGGGGACAGTGATTTCTTAATTCTTTCAAAAACAACCCTTGCCTTGTATAATGAAGTTATAGTCATTGTCTGGCCCTTGGTCCAGATGTTCTGTTCTTTATGTTACAGCTACAGTTAGGACACTGGGGGAGCGTATAGCTCAGCAGGGAGGAAGAGCTTGCAAATTTATTGTCTCTTCTCTTCAACTTCCGTTGTGAAGGATTATCATTTGTTATCTTATATAAAAGTCTGCTCTCTGATGACAGGTTCTGCTAGGATAATAAAGCGTTGAGAATCAAATTCAAATGCATATGTGGAGATCTAAATACATTTTCATTTTTTCTGGACCACAGATAGTCTTCATGAAACATTCAGTTCACCTTGACATTAGAATTATAAACAGGTTTTTTAAATATTTAAGTTGCTGATATTTCTTGTTGCAGAGGACAACTAGAAATTGTTGATAATATTAACAGTGGGTAACAATTTTTAATCATTTGCTGTGTGTCTAGTAGCTGCTGAGCATTGTGTGCTATTCATTAATGCTCAGGCTCACACTCACATACAAAACTGCAGAGTAGATATAATTACCTCTATTTTATTGGTGAGGAAATGAGGGCTCTTGAGAGATTAGTAGAATAGAGTTCTGCGTCCTTCCAGGAGGATACTAGACAGCCAGCCATTAAACACAATATCTGATGAATATCAGGTGAATATCTGATAGCTCCGAAAGATTGTTTACTATCTATTGTGAAATGAATGAAGCAGGTACCAAACACGACATCACTGTGTCCCCACGTGTGCTTCATATGCGCACACACACACCACCTGCATAGGAAAAGGTGTGCTGAGACCCCACCCACACACCACCTGGGATACAGAGTGTGCCTCCTGCTTCCTCGGAGCTCACAGAATTGCACTTGTGGTTTCAGGGTGTGAAGGAGCTCTGCTCGCTGCTGCTCAGCCAGTCCTTGCTGCTACCAGCCCTGAAACTTCTCCTCGAGAGCCAGGATGAGAGCCTTCACGCTGTGGCGCTAGAGCACATCACTGCTATTGGCAAGGTATTCCCAGTGGAATTTACTCTCGTTTCTGTTTCAGAGAAATGAATTAGTGTTGTCATTCTCATAAATAATATCCATGGTTTATTTAAGGCCATTTTATCTGCAGTACTCTGTGACCACAGTGGGTCCCCCTGTTTTGTCTAAGAAGTACATATTTGTCTATTTTATAAACAGTTACTAAGCTCTTCCCATGAACCAGACTCTGTTTATGTGCTGAGAATACAGATCCGAATTGTGAAGCAGTTTCTCTAGAGAAGCCAGTGTCCCGATCCCTCTGAGGAGATGTCAGAGCAGCCCAGGACTAGTGACTTTTGTCCTTGCACCTTGAAATTTGGATCGAAGGAGTCTGTTGTGTCAGGCAGACTTCTGTGCCTGGATTTAGGTGTTTGGTTACCTACTAATTAAAGGGGAGACAGTGGCTGCCAGTAATGTTTGCTGGCACCACCTGAAATCTCTAGCTCTTCTTTCCTCTGGCAGACAAGTGCGCCATTGAAGCAGTGTCTTGGCTTGAGGAAGGACATACTGAAGTCGAGGCGTGAGAGTTCTCCCTCAGGCTGGTTGTCTTGTTATCATGATCAAGGAAGAAACTTTCACTTCTCTTTTAAAATTTTACACTTTGGGAATAGATAGCTCAAGGTTGTATTTTAATGAATTTGTGTTGTATGATCCATACTGAAACCCTTCTATAGGGAGGTCATTCTTTCATTTGAGGTTTTGTGTTTGTGTACGTGTGTCTTTGTGAGTGTGCACACACACACAATTTTAGGTGTGTGGATAAGCTCATGCACATGAGTTTTTAACAAAAATGTAAGGGGATGTTTTCTAGAGACCAGAGAGGGGAGAAAAATTCTAGAGCAGAAGTATAGATTTGCCAAACAAGACAATGAAGAGATTTAGTGACAGCAGATACAGAAAGTTAGGTAGATGGTTACAGAAAGTAGACTATAATTGCGTTTGATAATAGTTATAATGGGGACACCTGGGCGGCTTAGCAGTTGAGCATCTGCCTTCGGCTCAGGGTGTGATCCTGGAGTCCTGGGATCAAGTCCTACATTGGGCTCCCTGCATGGAGCCTGCTTCTCCCTCTGCCTGTGTCTCTGCCCCTCTCTCTCTCTCTCTCTCTCTCTCTCTCTCTCCCCCTCTGTCTCTCATGAATAAATAAATAAAATCTTAAAAAAAATAGTTATAATGAACAAAATGAGAAAAATCTAATGCATTTATTCATTGAGATGTATTTCTGAATTCTGTGAAGATTTTGTGACGACCCTTCAGAGTCGCTGAAGATTGACCATGGCGGGGCCGCCCTATAGACTAAGGAGGGGTAGAGGGGACCTGCGTGCTGGGAGCCTCCCATCCATTTGTGCTGAAATAAGCATTGCAGAACATTGGGAGTTTACAAGAAGCTAAGATTACAGTGGGTTTTTTCCCCTTAGCCTTTTTTTTTTTTTGTAAATCCAAGAAATCAGGAAGAAGGGAAAAACAGAAGAAAATTAGGCTGCATATTTCCAGTGCTTTTTTTTCCCTCCCCACCATTGTACGTTGTGTTAGTGTTTCTGCCTAGGTACTTCCACTGAGTTTGCCATGGGCTTCTCTGAGAATAAAGCAGTGATGTATTATACATCGCCTTTCCGTATTCATCCTGTATACAGCTCTCTTGATGCACTCCTAAATTCCATAGGCAAGTGTATCCAGTTTTCATTTTAAAGATTCTTCATCTCCAATGATTCTCTCAGAACTGCAGGGGAACTGTGGGTCTGAGAACTGCTGACTAGCTCTGCTACGCCCGCAACACACACACATACCCACATGCCCTCTACCCGGGACCCCCTCCACGCACGCATGCACACACACACACACACACACACACAGAGGCTGGCAAAATAAGAAACCAAGAGGAACCTTGCAACACCCAAGTCATTTCTAAATGGTGCTGATTTACCGCTGTAACACTTTGATCTGATGTGTGGCATTGTGCTAAAACGGTGGTTTTGAAACAGCCCTGCAGACTATGGGTGGTTTGCCTGGGGTTGTGATGATAACACCCAAAACCTCTGTGGCCTTCAGATCAAAAATCAAAACCAGCGGTGTCAGTTGCTGAGATGAGTCACTTACCTACCACCGAGACCCTCCTCACCTGTGGAGATTTGGTAATGAGACTTAACTGCAACTTCTCTACTCTAGGGTTGAGTATTCCCATGCGGCTAACCCATCTGTGACCTTAAAATGTGTTCACAAAAATGCTGAGTATCTGCATACCTTGAGCATCTCCAAAGAGCTAAGGTTTGGCAGAATTTTCCCGTTTTAAATATTTTTAACTTTCTTTTGAGGTAATTTTAACTTCGCCTTCAGTTGTAGGAATTAGTACAGTGAGATCTCTTACACCCTTCTCCTGGTTTCCCGCAATGGGAACATCTTGCATAGCTGCAGTGTGATGTTCTAACCAGGACAGTAACACTGATACAGTCTCTGGGCCTTCTTCAGATTTCAATCATTTTACCTGCCCTCATCTGGTGGGAGTCTGCGTGCAGTCCTGTGCAGGCTGTCACATGTAGATTTGTGTCACCACCACTGCAGTCAAGACACAGAGCTGTTCATCCCAGGAATCCCTCGTGCAATCCTTTGTTGCCACAGCCACCTTCTCCCTCTGCCCCCTCCACCCCCAGCAGCCTGTGGCAACTACTGATCTGTTCTCCATCTCTGTCACTTTGTCATTTCAAGAATGCTAGATCAATGAAATAAGAAATGACTGTGGTTCATCATTCTCTCCCAGCACCTTTAAAAGGTCATGTGACACTTCTCTAAGGGAAGAGTTCAGTGGGCTCCAGTGCAGGGCTTTTGACCAGCTATTTTTATTTTATTTTATCAAAAAACTTTTTTCTGGGCAGCCCCGGTGGCGCAGCGATTTAGCGCTACCTGCAGCCCAGGGCATGATCCTGGAGACCCTGGATTGAGTCCCACATCAGGCTCTCTGCATGTGCCTGCTTCTCTCTCTGCCTGTGTCTCTGCCTCTCTCTCTCTCTCTCTCTCTCTCTCTCACTCTCTCTCTCTGTGTTTCTATGAATAAATAAATAAAGTCTTTAAAAAAAAAACTTTCTTCTGACTAGCTGTTTTTAAATCACCTGTGGTATTGCAGTGAAAAATATAATACATTTGCTTTCTTTTTTTGTTTTTATTTTGCTATTTACTCTGTCCCTTAGTAGAGAGCCTGAGTTCATCAGTAAGTTCCGTTTCCCCCTCATGGTTAGGGATGGTAGTTCGTGTTGACACTAAAAGAAAAAAATGTCCGGCAAGGGACTCCTCCGATAGGCTGCTGCTCCTGCACAGCATGTGGAACCAGGTGGAAAACACCCCCACTCACTCGCTGATCGCATGTATTATTTCACTATTCATTAGAAGATGCTGACAGCTTTAGGTGTTTACAGCTTCGCGGATGATGTGTAAGTGCTGATGCCAGAGATTGTATGGGCTTTTCCTCCAATAGTGGTTCTCATTTCCTTCTCGAAGCTGTTCTGAAATTGCAAACCTCTAGTGTTTAGCATCTAACATCTTACAAATGGCCAGCAGCCTCTTTCCTGAAGAAATAGAAGGCCTTTCTTAGAGATTATATTGTTAATGAGTAATTAAAACCCTTGTGTGGTACAGAGCTTCCTCAGCTAACAGTGAGGTTACATCTCAATAAATCCATCATAAGTTGAGAATATCATAAGTCAAAAATGCATTTAATACACCTAACCCACTGAACACTAGACCTTAGCCTCACCTGCCTCACCTACCTCACACATGCTCCGAACACTTCCATTAGCCTACAGCTGGGCAAAATCTTCTAACACAAAAGCTTATTTTATAATAAAGTATCGAATATCTCACATAGTTTATTGAATACCATCCTGAAAGTAAGAAACAGAATGGTTGTATGGGTGCAGAAGGGATGGTCACCCTCATGGTCACATGGCTAATAGGGAGCTGTGGCTACTGCTCAGCCACGCTTGGCTCTTCAGTGATTCTCTCCCATTGTTAGAGCACAAGTTAGATGATTGGTCCTCATCTGGGTTTCAAGAGTCCTACTGTTACATCTCGTGCCAGGAGAGGGACTGATGCTTACGCCCGGAAGTGGAGTCTGAATATCGTTCAAATAGACACCGTACAGAAGAAACCCTGCGGGCATTTCCTTACCTGAGTATGCACTTATGCTGCCCTTTTATTTTCCTGCCCTTGTAGTTGATGTTTAATAACTTTTATTAGTAAGCAGTATATGTAAAAATGAGACAAATACCCTGTCCTCAAGTAGACAGTGCAATAATATTAAATAATCTTCTTTAAAGTAACTGGAATGAGGCCCTGCATACATTATGTTCCTGGAATTTCAGCTTACCTCATTACTATAATTACTCTTCCCTTTGTATAGATCCATAAAATCAAAGATTTTAATTCAGAGAAGGTTCATTACCTGTTGTTGAAATCGGAATTAAGCAGATAACATTTTAATGACTTGGAAGACAGTAGTGCTTTGTGCTTTAATAGATTTCTTCCCCAAGATCTGCAAAGTTTCATTTATTCTCAAAAATTCATTACTGACAGAAGAAATCATCGGTGACCAAGATGGAAGGCATTTACTCATTTTATGATATGTGTATGCCCTCTCCTTCTGGAACATGCTTCATGCCTGGTTTGACTGTAGTGACTGTGGCCATCTCCTGAACTTGAACTCTGCACCAGGAGTTGTGCGGGGCACTTAAAAGCAGAGGTTACCGCACCCCCTAAAGACGGTCTGTTTTTCAGAGGTGGAATCTGGGACCCAGAGAGAGTGTCCTTAACAAGGTCACACAGCTGTTCAGCAAAGAAACCAGGGTTGGAAATCAGTCTCTAGCCCAGTCTGTCTTCTCTTCCTAACTCTCACTCGAATAAATCACCTAATCCTCCTGGACTTGTCTCATATTTATTTCAAACATCCAGCTGAGTCCAGAAATGACAGAACATTATCTCTTTCCTCAAGCTCTGAAAGCAACAATCAAGCAAATGTCAAGGATGTGGGATTTTCCACAGACTATATACACTGAAGAAATTCTTGATCAATTAAAAAAGTCACATATTTTTAAAAGTCAGAAAAATGTGTATGTGTGTGTATATATATATATATATATATACATATATATATATATATATCCTTCAAGGAATTACAACTTCTAAGCTTTAAAGCAATAGAAAAAAATCATAAAACAACAGTTCTTTTCCTGACAATGTAAAACTTCTTTAAAGCAAATAGACAAAACAGAATTGCAAACAGTTTGGGGGCGCCTGGGTGGCTCAGCAGTTGAGCACCTGCCTTCAGCCCAGGGCATGATCCTGCGGGTCCTGGGATCAAGTCCCATGTCAGGCTCCCCATGAGAAGCCTGCTTCTCCCTCTGCCTGTGTCTCTCTCTCTCTGTCCCTCTTGAATAAATAAATGAAATCCTTAAAAAAAAAAAAAAAAAAAAGAATTACAGTTTAGAATGTTTATTATACCTAAAATCAGGGTTAATATTTAAGTTCTACAAAGAACTTGTTCACATGTGAAAAAGCGATATAACAACTCTAGTAAAGGAGCAAAGGGTTTCATGCTTCCCACAAGAAAAAATAATAACGATAGGAAATAACATGGAAAAAAAATGATCCTTGCCAATAAACATTCAGATTAAAGCATCTTTGAGGTATCCTTATGTATTTCCTAAATTAGCCAAGTAATTTTTTCAAAATAATAACCGCCAACGCTGAGATGTGGACAGTGAAACCAACACATTCGGCTGATGCTCCCCGTGTAAACTGGACAGTGGACTTTACTGTGGCTGCACTCGCATTCACGTCCACGCCAAAAAAAGGTTTCAGGTGCTCTTTCCCACGTATTAGCGTGTGTGCACTGCGGTAGCAAAGCACCACAGACTGGGAGACCCAAATAGCAGAAATTTATTGTCTCATAGTTATGGAGGCCAAAGTCCAAGATCAGGATGTCAGCAGGATTGATTTCTTCTGAGGCTTCTCTCCTTGGCTTGCAGACAGCCACTTTCGCCCTGTGTCCTCACATGGTTGCCCCTTGGTCCCCGTGTCCTCTCTTCTTTATAACCAGTCAGATTGGATTTGGATCCACCCACGTGACTCATTCAGCCTAATCACCACTTTAAGGCTTTCTCTACAGTCACATCCTGAGGTCCTGGGGGTGAGGACCCAACACAGGAATGAGGGGAGGGCCACAGTTCATCCCGTAACACCCACTTATGCCTGTCTGATAATTTATACTAAGGAAGGAATTCAAAGAAAGCACAAATATTAAAAAAAAAAATAGTAAATCATTGTTAGTACTTCAGTAATATCAAATATTTAAAAACAGCTGAACTATTCCTAGCAGGAGAAGGTAAATAACCTTTATTTCCACTCAGTAGACTATTTTGTAGCCATTACAATTCTTAAAAATGAAAACTACTATGTAAAAATGTTAAAATCTTTTTAACGTATCATGAGTAGACTACAAATACCATATGATTGCCAAAGTAATCTGTGTACATGGAGAATTACTGGAGAAGAAAAGAGGAAAAAGTAATTTTCTGGTGATCCATATATAGATGATTTGTTTTTTTTAAACTATTTCTACTTTTAAAATTTCAAAATGGAAAATAAAGTAGATTTTAGGAGTAATGGGTGGTAAGACAGTACCAGACTTTTAGTGCCTTAAGTTAGAATTTTGGTCAAAAATAAGAGTGAAGAAAAGTCAGGCTTATTAACAAATTAACATGATAACTCAGCCATGTGGCAGTCACATCCGGGAAGGCTCAGGGGCGCCAGGCTCTGCTCGTCCCAGGAGGACCCAGGAGGCCCAGTATGTGGAGAGGAGCGGCTCTGGCTCCCCGTCACCTTGGGCAATCCATCTCTTCTCTGACCCTCAGGCTCCTCTTCTTCAAGATCAGTTGTTGGGACAGGTCCCCACAAAGGCCGTCTTGTTTCTCTTTCTGTATTCTTTCATTCATTGTTTTGTCCCAAATATGCACAGAATAATTGTGCAGCATTCTCCTTGTACATGACGATCATAAAGTATACTCTAGGCCATTCTGTAGCTTTTGCAAAGAGCAGGAACCAGGTACAAGATCAGAGAAAGGAAATAAGGTCAGCCACTTATATTTTTCTCAGCTCCTGATTACTAGACACTAAACCAAAATTTCCCCCCAAACCTTGGCCTTTCCACTGCCCCAACTCAGTGAAGGTCAGCGATCTTGGTCTCTACCTTTCTTGAGGGACCCTCTGGGTGGGCCAGGGCCAGAGGGGAAATTCTGTATTTTATTTCCATTCCGCCTTAGGCTTTCCTTGCCAAGGCAGGGCCTAGAGAGCTTTTAGAGGGTCGGTGCCTACCCCGCCCGCCCGCCGCCGCGGACTCCCACCCTGCCAGGACGTGGCCGCCATCCGAAAGGCTGGGCGCCTCCAGCAGGAAGCCGATTTTAGGGATGTCATCGCACTGGAGAAAAGCAACAGAAGAGGGGAGTGAGAGGAGCAGCAGCTGCAGGCATTGACAGAAGCCTTGTCTCTTCCTCGAGCTGGGAAAATCCATCACTCCCTTTCTAGGAGACTTTCAGGCCCCCAAAGGGAGGTTCGTGAGTAAACAGAATAATAAAGGTGTCCTCGCCTTGAAGACTTATTCAGGGCAGCAAAGAAAGTATTGCCCTGCAGTGTTTGGATGCTGAGCCTTTTATCTGTACACTTTATCAAACATTTGCCTTGTAGCATCCTGGCACACACTCTGGTCCCTCCTGGAGGGCTAGGTGGAGGGATTCTTTATTTTTAAGGGTGAACCAAACAATAACACACAGTCGCTCACGTGCCCTGTGTGTGCGTGTGCACGCATGTGCAGGGAGGCAACAATTACAGTGAGAGGGTGAGAGCATTAGGATCATCCATTCATTCGTGGGTTCATCCCACACGTCTTGCCCGAGCCCCTGGCACGTGGCCAGCATGGTCTAGCCCTCGGGGACGCAGGGGTACACAGAAACGGTAGGACCCCTGCTCTGGAGGAGCTCCTCTTCTGGAGGTGAGCAAACAGGCAAACTAGTCCGGGGCGAGGGCTCCTGGTCTGGCTCAGCCCGTGACGTTCGGCGCTGGACAGGTTTCCGCATCCCTCTAGTGAGGTAACTGTCTTAAAGGGCTGCTTTAAGGCCGAGACCGCGTGCTCGCTGGCACCGGGGCGGCCCCCAGTAAATGTAGACGCAGTGAGCAGCACCTGCATCGGGTCAAGATTCTTGTTTCCTAGCCCTGAAGCTGAAGTGGGGGGGGGGGAGAGCTGGGAGGCAGGAAGATACACGGGAGCCAGAAGCAGCCCCCTGCGGCGTGTTGAGAGCACACGTGCCCCTTGTAGCAGGAAAGCTGCCTTTCGTGCCACTTTCCCCTCCCACTATCCAGCCTCTAAGAACAAAAACAAAAGGTGCTAAACTGAGTTCGGCCTCAGTGGCTCCCGGAGCCAGCGTGTGCCCGTCCGTGCTGGCGCAGCGAGAGACCAGGGCTGCCGGAGACCCTGCAGCTCTCGAATCCGGCTCTATTGAGAGTCCGCAGAGCTGGCGGTCTTACCGTGCCCTTGGCCCGTTTACAGAAACGTGACAACGTTCAGTAATGTAGGTTCGTTCAGCCGGGCAGCAAATGTGGATCAAACCGATGCCGGACTAGAAGGAGGCTAGAGCCTCTGTGCCCTCAGGAAGCCCCCAGTCTGGCGGGGGAGACAGGCCTACAAATCTCTCCCGCCTGAGGAGCATCTGTAAAGTGCCTTGGAGCGTGGAGGAGGGAGGACGCAGCTGGGACGCAGCTGGGCCTAGAGATTTAGGGGAAGTGTCACCCAGAAGATGGCCTGGAGCTGACATGTATGTTGGCTTTAAAGGATCACTAGGTTACAGGAAGGGAGACGCTCCCCGACTGTGGGCGGTCATTCCTGTCCCCAGAACTGCTTTTGTGTTAATTCTTGAAGCAGGTAGACCCAGCTGACCTCCTCAGTGGCCTTTCCTCCCGTCTCAGAACATGCGGGAAGACCACACTGTTCACCGTTTAACGTAGTCGGTCTAAGCATTAGTTAATTGGCTCTGAAATGCCACCTTATTTCTGCGGTTCCTACCACCGAAATTACTACAAGTGCGCAGTGACATTAGGAAGCACCGTCATGAAGCTGTTTGATGACACCCGAGGTAAAAGGAGCTCAGAGTTTTGATGTGTGATTAATGTTGACTTGAATCCTTACAAAAAAATAGAGACAATAATATAAAATAGAAAAGCATAAGCTAAGTGTCGGAGCCATGGAAAACCACACAGAGACTAAGTGGGTAAGACAAGGGAGGAAGCACAGGATATCCGAGCTGAAAGAGCCCGGAAATCAGGCCACGTAACGTGGGGCACCAAAGCTCTATGAAATGTCTTACGGGGCACCTGGGTGGCTCAGTCAGCTGAGTTTCTGACTCTTGCTTTCAGCTCAGGTCCTGATCAGGGGTCGTGAGATCGAGCCCCACATCGGGCTCTGTGCTCTGCAGGGCGTCTGCTTGAAGATTCTCTCCCCTCCAGCCCCCGCCCCCCACCCGCTTGTGGGCTTGCACACATATGCTCACTCGCTGTCTCAAATCTTTTTATTTTTATTTTTTTAGGTCTAAAAAAGGTAAGTTTGGTACTGAGCTTTCTAGAGGCTTAAGCAAGAACAGCCCACAGCCCTCCTGTCCGTTATCCTTTTTACATCAATGGGTTGATGGATATATTTTCTCCATGGAGTAGAAATAAGGTTTTCCTATTCTGGAAAGAATTTATTTCATGTGGATCTCCGTACAGAGAGGTTTGGGGTTACAGGACGTGGGCCCAGATGGTAAATGCAGCTGGCCCCATGACTGCCAGGACGTGAAGCCAAGTTCCCAAACCTCCTCTCCCTCCTCTGTGCCTCCTGGGGCTGAACTGGGAGGAGTCGGAGAAGTGGGACGTGCACACAGTGGGCGGCTTCTGGCCCCCAGTGACCCAGGGCTCTCGGTAGGTGTCCGGGCCTGGCGCTGCAGGGGAGCCCTGTGTGTGACCCCCGAGTGTGTGTGCTCGCAGACACTCGGGCCCACACGCGTGCTCCGTGAGCCAGGGTCAGGGGCCCTAGGGTGGGGCAGGCGGAAGGGCAGTGTGGCAGCCAGCGGAGGGGGTGCGTGCCGAGCTGGCTGGCCGGGGCCAAGCAGGGCCACGCTCATGTGTTTGCCTGTGTCCTCTCTTCAAGGTGAATGACTCAAACTGTGACCAGGAACTCCTCTCCCTGCTCCTGGACGCCAGGCTGCTGGTGAAGTGCATCTCCACTGCCTTCTACCCACGTATCATCGAGCACCTGGTGGCCAGCCCGCGGCCAGGGCGCTGGGACGCGGAGGGGCTGGCCAGGCACCTGCGGGAGGCCGGCCACGAAGCCGAAGCCGGGTCGCTCCTTCTGGCCGTGAGGGGGACGCACCGGGCCTTGCGAACGTTCAGTGCCGCGCTCAGCGCGGGTCGCCAGTGGGTGTGAGGCTCCCAGCCCCCGTGTGGAAGGAGCCCCACAGCCCAGTGCGTCCCGGTCGACTGTTCTCGGTGGCTCCAACACTGCAAATAAAGGCGCATATACGTGACGGGCATCGCTGATGCTTTTTCTTTCTTGCGGTGACTGGTTAACGTACTTTCTCGTGGACTAAGAAGACTTGACTCTCCATCCCGCACTGCCTTGTCTGGATAGAACACGATGAACGAAGACACTTTGGGTGTGGGGGTGGGTAGGGCTGCATTTGAAAGGGAGAGTGTATGCGGAAGGGTCCGTGGTGGGGCCCGGGGTCCTCGGATGGAGGAAGGGGGTCTCGGGTTACGCAGTTTTGGGCCAAGTTCTCCACCTCTCTGAACCTTAGTCGGTGTGAAATGAGGGCTGTGTTGTGAGGCTGTGCGTGAGGCTCTGTGAGATACGTAGTGGGCCCAGAAGTGTCACTCCTGTCCCCTCGTTAATGTGATACACGAATCAGGATTTTGAGGCCACAGCCAGATCGATACGAGCATGTAAGATGCCTCCTGAATTAGGGGTCCCCACACTTACTGACATCCCCGTGCTGAGGTGGGTGAATTTGCGTATCTGGAGTCTAGATAACAAGATGGGGGGCTAACAGAGCCCCTGAGGGCACTTACCCTTTTGGGGGGGGTCACTAGTTTGCATACAGTCAATCATAGCAAGGGTGTGGATGGCCACACGCTCAGGGAAACCAGCACAGAAGGGGGGTTCCCGGTGCAGGGGCGTAAGGACCCCGATGCGTGACTCGCTGGCACCCGCTCCCACTGCAGACGTGGGTGCTTGAAGGGGGAGGCTGGGAGTGCAAGCTCTGGACTTGGCTCTCCTGCGAGCCTCACACCAGATTCAAGCCACAGCAACAGCCTAGGCAGCAGCCGCAGGGAGGGTGCAAACTCAGTGACCCGTCATTACCTCAACCCCAAAGAAACAGGTCGGGGGAGGAAGGGTGGGAAGTGGCCAGGTATTAATAAGAAGGTTTAGTTCTAATAGATGAGGCAATAACGTATAGGACAATCCTTGGTTGTAAGGAAAAGTTGTGATTCGTTTAATTTGAAAAGGTGACCGCTGGTCGGCTTCCATGTTGCTGTCAAAGCCAGTGGGCTGAATGGAAGGTGGCTCACTGTGGGTATTGGCATGTGGCATGTTGGGGTGGCATAGTCACCCCATCTCCTCCCCACGCTGTCACCAATGTCCTGCACACACCTGGTCAGGCCCACGAGGAATGACATCTCTTTACCCTACAGTCCACATCATCGTCATCACTGGCTTCACCTCATGTCTACCTCTGTGGGTGTAGCTACAGAGTGCTCTAACCAAAAAAAGTCATCATCTTTGGACGAGATTTATCAGCTTAATAGCCCACACTCCTGTCACCTGACCAATTGTCTACCCCGGGACTAAGTTCCTTGTCCAAACCTTTGGTAGGGTCTAGATTTTGGGAATGGCTTACACAAGCCGTTGAAATGCTTCCAGAGGAAAGAGGTCAATATTTTTCTCTCCAGCTAGGTAGCCCTCATCCAGAGAGGGCCAGAAGGGCCTTCCTAGATGTCTGAGGACACCGGCTGTGCACACGGCATCGACCAAGCCACTCCCAGGAAGCATGCCTCCTGGTCACTTGGGTTTCCTCTAACCTTACAGCTTCCTTCCATCCTTCTAGGCACCTGAAAACATAAAGTGAGCAGTCTTCTGAGATCACAGTCCATTTTCATGGGATCCATCCAGAAATGTTTTTCTTCAAATTGTAGGATTAGAGGCCCCGGACACCAATATAGCACCATGACTCTCTGGATAAATAAACCGAGGGCCAGAGGGCCAGAGGGCCTTGCTCAGCCGTGAGCTGGGGGTCTCCACTGGGCAGTGCTCATGTGGAAGGGAGTCCTTCCCATCAACTACGTTGCTCCGATCTGACCCCTGCCCCCACCAGAAATCAAATTTGCCAAGTTTGAGCAGTTTCTATGGAGTTAAAAAAAAAAAAAAATGAAGGAATATATTCCAGATTCACGCCAACTGCATAGCTACTCTAGAAGCCTGAGCTGATCTTTGTGTTGGTATTTAGAAAGTTGACCATAAATCTTAAAGAAGTACGAGAATCCAATGTCCTTCTTACTGTAAAAAGCTCCCAACAGTGATCTCAAACCTTTCTCTTTGAAAACAAGAAAAGCAGAGTGAGAAAGGGCTGCACCGGCCCTCACTCACCACTCAAACTTCATAGCTTTGCTGGTGGCCTGGAAAGTGGCCCCAAGGGTGTGCAGAGTGGGGGGGTGCGCCTCTGGTGTCTGACGGCCTGGGTGTGAACACTGGGCCACCCTGGGCAGGTCACTTCATCTCTGTGAGCCTCAGTTTCCCGTGCATGAGTACGGCTAATAACGCCGTCCGGATGTCTGCAGGTCAGCAAGGTCCTGCTGCTCCTCGCTGCCCGCCGGGTCCCCCGCTCAGCGGTGCCGGGGCTGCCGCCCCTAACGTATACCCCCAGCTTGAAACGCATTGACTCCTCTAATCCTCACCGATAACCCTCTAAGGAAGTGGGGTGCACAGAGACTAAGCCGTTGGCCCAAGACCCAAAGCCAGTAAGGAGAGGAGCTGCGGGGCGGTGGGAGGCGTCCCCACGGCTGAGGGACCCGGTGAATTTTCTGGCAAGCGTCTGAATGGCACGATGCTACCTTTTCCATCTTTCTTTTCCATTCGTGAGCTGATACTATGGCACGGGGGCTGTGGAATGTTCTGGAATGTTCTTTGAGTCTTTCCAACGGCCTGCTGCTCTCACAGCCCGGGCAAGAGCTCGGATACCGACGTGTGCGAACTCCCCCGCCCCCCACACGAGTCCCAGGGGCCTCGTCCACACCTTCCCCCGTGTTCCATGTTTCCCAAAATGTGCTCGTGGCCGTGACCACCGTGGATGTTCTCTGGAGACCGTTGTGACGGCGGCGCCCAGCGTGCTAAAAAGGCCAGCGAAGGGCCCGTGAGGTGCTGATAGCCCCTTGGGAGGTCATCAGGCCCCGTGGGTAAGGGTCACCGTGGTGTAGTAGGGTCACCTGGGGAAAGTTTAAAGCCCACCCGTGCTGAGTCCCCCGACCCTCACCCTGACCAGTGAGGTTATCGGGGGTGAGGCCTCAAGTCACGCCAGGCCACCGCCAGCTGGGGGAACCCGACTGACGTCTCCGGCCACCGGCCTTTCACTCAGAAGCAGACCAGGAATGCGACGGGACCTAACCCCGGCCCATCTGTCCATCCAGCCGCACTCGGGGCCACGACGGGAGGGGCTGGAGCTCTCGCCTGCACTTCCCCGGCCCTCCCTCCGCTGCCAGGGTGAGCGGGAGGGAGCTGCCTCTAGCAGGGAGGGATTTGGGACGCCTGCGTGGCTCAGCGGTTGAGCGTCTGCCTTTGGCTCAGGTCATGATCCCCGGGTCCCGGGATCGAGTCCCACATCGGGGTCCCCGCAGGGAGCCTGCTTCCCCCTCTGCCTGTGTCTCTGCCTCTCTCTGTGTGTCTTATGAATCAATAAATAAAATCTTAAAAAAAATAAAAAGTAAAAGGGAGTGATTTAAGGGGCATGGGTGCCTCAGCGGTTGAGTATCTGCCTTTGGCTCAGGTCATGATCCCGGGGTCCTGGGATCGAGTCCTGCGTTGGGCTCCCTGCTTCTCCCTCTGCCTGTGTCTGCCCCTCTCTCTCCATGCCTCTCATGAATAAATAAGTAAAATATTTTTAAAAAGGAGAGAGATGGGCTTTCTCTTCTGGGCACCTGTGGGTCTCCGACGCGCCCGCGGCACCCAGCGCTGTCCACGGCCTGCTGGCTCCCCGGGCCTCCCTTCCTCCCAGGTAGCATCCCCTTCCCGGAAGCCCCTGGATGCAGTTGCTTGTAGCCCGTTCTTAACAACTCCTTTGCTTTAAGTAGAAGAGATTTGCTCTTCGCTACTACTGGCGGTAAAAATAATACGGGGAACAATTTCCTGACCACCTGTGCACGGGCCGGACCTCTCACACCCATTAACACTCGGCCCTGAACCCCTCCCGCACAGCAAGTGCACACTGTCCCCGCTTGTGGTGAGAAGAGCGACTCACAGGGCTTGGCTGACCACCCCCCCCCGAGGCCGCCCTGCCAGCGAGGGTCAGGAGCTGTCCCCTCGCCTGATGCCAGAACCTGCCACCCGTGTGACTCCGTAGGCCTTGGGCCCTGCTCAGGGTCTCGGTGGCCACGCGCTTTGGTTCAGGGGGTCGAGCACAGCCAGAGGGTCTCCTGGAGTGGAAGGGGTGATCCCAAGTGTATCCAGGACCTGCAAGGTGGAAGAGAAGTTCCCCGAGCCCTTCCCTGTTAACGCCTGGAAGCTTTCATCCTCCTGTCCTCGAGAAGGATTTAGAGCAAAGACCTTCTAATTCCAGGTAACCCCACACCGTTGGTGGGAAGGGCCTAACAGCAGATGGGATGAGATTGGTTTCTTTGTGAGGGAGCAGGGAATCAGCCCAGTGGACGGGAGGGATCCCCAGGGGTCCCCTGGTGCCAGGACGGGTGCTCCGGCCTCCGCCACAAGTATCTCACAGAGCACCTTGTCCCCCGAGTGGTAGCTTTGGTTGCCTGATGTTCTCACTGTTCATCCCAGGCACGGGGGCCCCCTGAGCCCTCGGCAGCACTCCATGGGCATGCGGGGGGCTTCTGTCTGCAGGGGACCCGGCAGCGATGCCCACGGGCGCGCCACTGAGCCCTGCGCTCCTCTTAGGCCTTCGCCCCTGTGTGTTGGGCCAACTGCCTGAACGCCTCTTCCCGCTGCCCCGTCCGCTGCAGTAGGCGCAGAGAGCCCCACTGGCACCTAGGGCCCCACGGGCACCTAGACCCCACACCAGCCTACCCGGTGTCCTTACCTCCCCCCTCCCTCCCCCAGGGCCCCTCCTGACAGCCACCAGAGCCATCGTTCTGAAACAGATAGCAAATCTTGTCATCCCCCGACTCAAAGCCTCCAGTGGCTCCCATGCTCTGCAAGATAAGCTCCTTAGCAGGATAATCAAAGCCTTTTACATCAAACTCGGACTGGGGACTATTTTTTACGTAATGTGCCGCATCCTTTAGAAGTCATCTTTACAGTAAATATGCCGGATGTTATCATCCTGCGATGCGTTTCATAGAGCGCAGGGAGCCTCGCAGCTTAACCCATAGCCCCCCACGCACGGAGCCAGCGGGGGATGGAACCGAGAGGCACCTGCTGTTCGCCGAGGCCCCAACCCGACTCCCTTCCCGTGTCCTCAGCAGTAGTCGTAGCAGTAGTGGTGGTGTGTGAGTTTAGCTATGGTTAAAAAACAAACAAACAAAAAAAACCCAACAAATCGCATAAAATGTCCCATCTTAACCACTGCTAAGCGTGCAGTTCAATAACGTTCGTTGTATTCACATCGCTGTGCAACCAATCTCCAGAATTTTTTTCCCATCTTGCAAAACTGACATTCTATGGCCATTAAACAAAACCTCATTCTCTGCTCTCCCCAGCCGGCAGCCACCATTGTCCTTGCGGTCCCTATAGGTTGGATTGTCCTAGGAACCTCGTATGAGCAGCATCATACGCTAAGAGGCTGTGGAAGCCTCTTAGTGACCTGCTTATTTCGCTCAGCATGAGATCCTCAAGGTTGCTCCACGTGGGGGCATATTTCAGAATTGCCCTCTTTGGTGAAGCCGAGCCCTCTTCCTTAGCCAGTGAGCCCAGTGAGCCCAGTGAGCCCAGTGAGCGGGCGGCGGTGTGTGCTGAGCAGTGGCCAGTGTCCTGCCACCTTGTTCCATCTTCATCTGTTCCAGAAGGTAAGATCCTTCTGTGATACGTGTACGCAGGGGGAAGCATTCTGGGCTCTGGATGGTGTATGCCCCAGGGGAGCCAGGATAAATCCCAGAGAGAGAGCTCGCTGGTGAACTGGCATCCGCGGCCAAAGTCTGAGCCACCACCGAGTCCAACAAGCCTGCAGGTTGCAGACAAGGCTCCCTTGGAAAGGCGGCCCCCGACCTGCAGACCCATTCCCAGGTGCAGGGGCAGAGGATGGAGCGGGGAGAGGCAGGCTCCCAGGGAGGGTGAGGGACCCGGACCCCAGGGGACCGACAGTCCAGTCGGGTTTTACCTCCGTCACAGTAAGAAAGAACTACTCCTAGAAGAATCCTTTTAAAACGTTAAAGGGGAGTTTTTATTTTATTTTATTTCATTTTATTTTTATTTTTATTTTTAAAAATATTTTATTTATTCATGAGAGACACAGAGAGAGAGAGAGAGAGAGAGAGAGAGAGAGGCAGAGACATAGGCAGAGGGATAAGTGGGCTCCTCACAGGAAGCCCGATGTGGGACTGGATCCCAGAACCCCGGGGTCACGCCCTGAGCCGAAGACTGCTGAGCCACCCAGGGATCCCTGTTTCTGTTTTTATTTTTTTAATTTATTTATTTTTATTTTTTTATTTTATTATTTTTTTAAAGATTTATTTTTATTCATTTATGATAGACACAGAGAGATAGAGAGAGAGGCAGAGACACAGGCAGAGGGAGAAGCAGGCTCCATGCCGGGAGCCCGACGCAAGACTCGATCCTGGGTCTTCAGGATCACGCCCTGGGCCAAAGGCAGGTGCAAAACCGCTGAGCCACCCAGGGATCCCTGTTTCTGTTTTTAAATCAGAAAGGGTCCTGTATTGAATGCATGCAGCACACAATTCCAAAATGGAATCATCAGTTTTCTTCTTTGACCAATTGAAGAGATGAATTAACAACTCTCCTAATATTAAACCTTGCCTTCCTTGCCTCTTTTCAAATTCTTTGCATTTCTCCAATAAGATCTAGGGGACTATAGTGAATCACTCGTTTACTGTCTGCGCTGGATGCAACCACAGTATTTGGTGTGGAAGTTTTACATGTGTCCATAATGGATGACACTGGCTTGTAGTGTCTGTGCACATGCACACTCTCTTTACGAAGGTCTGAGGTTTTAGATGAACTAAAATCACTGACCTAACATGAGCAATTAATGAGATCTTGAAAGTTCGCAAGAACTCATTCAAAACCATTTAGGCTTAGTCTCTTTTATGGAGTTAATTCTGACAACATTTTCAGGTTGGTTTGTTTGGTTTATGGTCATCCTTCTGGTCGGGTTTTCTACTCCTTGACTCAATCGGGGAGTAATTAGTATTTTTTCTCAAAAATCCCCCATTTCAGGATGCCTGAGTGGCTCAGTGGTTGAGCATCTGCCTTCAGCTCAGGGCGTGATCCCGGAGTCCCGGAATCGAGTCCCACATCGGGCTCGAGCGAGAAGCAGGGAGCCTGATGTGGGACTCGATCCCGGGACTCCGGGATCACGCCCTGAGCTGAAGGTGGTGCTAAACTGCTGAGCCACCTGGGCTGCCCAATAAATAAAATCCTTAAAAAAAGACTCCTCCATTTCTTGAGATTTAAGATCACAGCATAAAGTTATAAAAGGAATTCATCTTCATGTCTCTATTTTGTATTCTATTCAATGGATCATTGCTAATTTTGTGCATTAGGACCTTCTCTTCTTTTTTGATTAGGCAAACTGACGTTTGTTAGGGTGTTTTGGGTGATTATCTTGGCCTCATCTGTCCAAGGGCCCAGCAAGGTTCTGTGAACATCCTCCACCACCTCCTGGGAGACCGCCCTGATTTCCTGGAAGGTGGAGGGATCGAGAGTGTTTACTACGTTCCTTCAATCCGGTCCCATCTGCTCAGGAACTAGCTCCTGCTCCTCTACGTGTGCGACAGGTGGGTGGTCTTTCCTGGTTTGGGTCCTGGGGGAGCATCCCCGGGCTTTGTTATTCCTTGTTGATTATAGTAAGTGCTGGCGGGGCCGGGGCTTGGGCACCTGCGCACATGCACATCCGGCCAGAGCGCCCGTCTCTCCTGGAGCTCTACACATCATCTCCCGTTCCTACAATTCTGGGAGGTGGGTGTTGTTACAGAGGAGGAAACTGAGGCACAGAGAGGTTGAGTCACCCTGCTGTGAGTACACCTGCTCCACCTAAACCCCACTCCTCCTTCCCCAGAGGTCCTGTGCTGGAAAGGCGTCCCCCAGCCTGATTTCCTCCCTCCTTGCTCCTGATGCACCTTCTGAGCCTCTTCCTGGGGGGGAGGCTTTCAGGTCCCAGGAGCAGAAGATGAAAGATCTCCTGGGAGGAGGGTACGGCGACCGCGTTCGCACCAAGGTGAGGCCGCCACAGCCTTAGAGGGCATGGGGTGGGAGAAATGCGGATGCTCTTAACAGAGCACGACTCAGAGCAATGGGAGGGGCAGTTGTTTGCTCCCATAACCGAGCACAAAGAGGGCAGGGTGCAGGGGACCCCTGGGAACGCTGGATCTAGGAGCTGGCATGCGGACAAGAGTCCCTGTCATTCCTCCCCACCCATCAGCAAGTTTCCCTCCCTGCCACTTTCACGGGCTGCTCCTTTTCCACGTGGCAGGGCTCACGGGCCACCTGAGGCCCCGGCTGGGCTCCCTTCCGTGCTCCCTTCCACCGCCAGGTGGATCCCGGAACGGCCTCTGCTTAGGGCCAGGGCAGCAGGGAGGCAGGGGCTGGGGGCTGGGGCCTGGCAGGGGCCCTACTTGACATCTCCTTTGGGTGGCGACAGGGAACGGGGATCTGCAAGCCCGGCCCGGGAAGGGGGGGGTGGCGCAGCAGAGCCACGGGTTCCCCGAGTCTGCTGTCTGCAGCCTGCGGAGGGGAGGCCGTCCCAGCCGTGCCACGGCCAGCTGTGCACCCCAGGGACGGCCTTTGTGTCTGCTGCTGGCACCAGGAGGCCTCTCTCACCCGGTGACCTTTCTTACTTTTAGACTTTCGGAAAGGGAGAGAAAAGCAACCCGGAGCCCTTGGCCTTGTCATTCCTTTCAGGAACACCTGCAGGAGTTGCCATGGCAACGGGATCCGCAGCCCTGCTCTTCTCTGCCCCGGGCTTATTAGCTTCTGCTGCCTGTTAACTGCGAGTTGGAGTTGTGGGGGCCGAGAGCTTACGGGGAAAGGGTAATTGCTGGGTAAGGCCAGCCCTCTTGGTCCTGGAAGATGTTCTGTCCCCAGGGATTGGGGCCCCCCGGCGTCAGCTTGCAGGACGACCTGGCGAGGTCCCCAAGGGCTCCCGGCCGTTCACGGGCGCGGGTCCTACCGCCCGGTGAGCAGAGAGGCCAGAGCTCTGCCCTAGATGCTCCCCGCACAGCGTCCTTGGCAGGGATCAGGGACCATTCCCGCTCGCGGATTCTCAAGGCCGCGGCGCAAGGCAAATACTGTCACCCTCACTTTACGGATCAGGAAACGGGTGAGGACACGCACCCGCACGTAAGCGGCAAGGGTGGGAATGGACACTGGCCTTTCCATCCAGATCCCTGCCTCGTTCCATGACACTCCCCAGCCGTGTCCCCCTCCTGCCACTTTCATGACCCGCCTGGCTTATCCGAGTGCCACTTGCAGACCAGCTGTCGTCTGTAGGGTCAAAAACTGGGTTTGATGAACCTTTCCGTGGAATATTTATTTTGCTTCTTTAAAAAAAAAAGATTTTATTTATTTATTTTTGCAAGAGAGAGAAAGAACAAGTGTGCACACACACGAGCATGAGTGAGGGTGGGGCGGAGGGAGAAGCAGGTCCCCACTGAGCAGGGAGCCTGATGCAGAACCCGATCCCAGGACCCTGGGGTCATGACATGAGCCAAAGGCAGACGCTTAACCGACTTAGCCACCCAGGCGCCCTCACATATTTTGTTTCTGATGGAAAAAGACAACCTACGTTTCATGGTCTGTTCAGCTGGGTGCCTGGTCAGTATGGTAAGACCTCTGGGGACGGGGAAGGGGGGAAATCTGGGTGGTGACAAGATGGTTCAGCGAGCAGAGGCCGGTGAGGGGGGCACGCTGTGAAGATGCTCCCTGGAGCAGGGAGCCTGGCCCTGGATCTGTGGGTGAGGCTTGATCTGCTTCCCAGGGTGGAGAAGGAAGCTTCTCCTTCCTTCTATGCGCTGCCCAGAGGACAGGACCTTTTTCAGTTATAGGTTAAGCAGACTCATCTGGTGGGTCCTGGTGCCCCTGCTGACCGGGCCCTGGAATCCATCTCTCCTTATCACTCCAGTCCTGGCTTAATGACCGTGGAAACATGGGGCTGAGCATGAGATGACCTTGGTCCCAGGGCTCACCCTCACGGGGCCAAGATGCCTTTGGAAGTTGTTTCCCAGGCGGGGCACAACATGGAGAAAGTCCTGAAGTTGGAGATCTGCCATCCTCTGGGTGCATGGATGGGCTTCCTGGGGGCCCAGGTACTCCCTAGAATTGCAAGCCTTGTACAGTGTATCTGAGAGAGAGAAGCGGGGCGGGGGGGGGGAGAAGGACACCCATGGCTTTCTCTGGCTTCTCAAAAATCCAGAAAGGTGACGAGACACTGAGTAAGGAAGAACCTTTCTGCAGGTGACACAAGTGGCTGGGGTGGAGCCCTGGAAGCACAGGTGCGTGGCGTGGAGCCCGTGCATGGAAAGGCGGCGCAGCAGCCGTCTGCAC
This sequence comes from Vulpes lagopus, assembly GCF_018345385.1. NCBI lineage: Eukaryota > Metazoa > Chordata > Mammalia > Carnivora > Canidae > Vulpes > Vulpes lagopus. Next base: position 122,634,964 of record NC_054828.1, read on the forward strand.
ACCTGAACCCGCAGGCCGGCTCGCTTCACGCACAGACGCCCAGGGGAAAACCGAAGCAGGCTTTGCAAAACCAGGCGCACCCCGTGGCTGCACCCTGGGGACCTGGGGCCCTGCCTGTGGGAGACCTCCCACCTCCCTGGGGGCATCGGGGCCGCACCTGCCGCCACTCTGGGTTTAGGGCAGACTAGGACTGGGTGCCCAGCACCCTGCCCACGGGGGCACGGCCTTCCCTCACCCAGCCTGGCTCCGTTCAGGGGAACAAAAAGAACTCAGAAGGCAACATTTTTTAGGCAGGAAACAGTTGCTTTTTATGCTTGTCAAGCGTCTGGTGAGATTCGGAGTGAAACCCACCACTGTGGAGAGAACGCGAAATAAAAGGAGCTTTTATTACCCAGGGCCCTGCCGCCTTGGGGGGCCTCCCTTTCCACCGGGGGACGTACACCTGCTGCGTGTGGGCCCCGAGCCGGAGCCCGAGCCCGTGGTGAGCATCTGGGCCCGAGCCGCCTGCGGGCGCCAACCCGGGGCAATGCAGCAACTTCCTCACAGCTTCACGCCTGGATGGCAATTCCCCTGGGGGCAGAGGCCTCGACTGCGCCCCAACCGGGGCCTCGGGACCTCGCGCGGCGCCATGCGGGTGCTGGCTCGGAGCGGGGCCCTGCTGTCCCGAGCCCCGCGGGACACCTGCCCCGGGGATCGCGGGAGGGGCGTCTGCCATGGGGGGGTGATACCTGCCCCAGGGATCGCGGGAGGGGCGTCCGCCATGGGGGGGGTGACACCTGCCTCTGGGCTCACAGGAGGGGCGTCCACCACTGGGAGGGGGTGACAACTGCCCCCGGGGCTCGCAGGAGGGGCATCCACTACTGGGCGGGGGGTGACACCTGCCCCCAGGGCTCACGGGAGGGGCATCCACCATGGGGGGGTGACAACTGCCCCTGGGGCTCGCAGGAGGGGCATCCACCACTGGGAGGGGGTGACACTTTGGGAAGAAGAGGTCGAAGAATTGAAGAAATCCTGTAAGATACTGGAGGATAAAATACAATTTTTTGTAAGTACCAAAGAAAAACTGGAAGAGTCCTCTGGTTTTAAAAAAGGTGAACTTTTACAAAAGATAACACAGATGGCTGAAAAACTACACAAAAATCGTTTAGAGAACAAAGATCTACAGGAGAAACTGCCATACTCTTACCAGACAATATAAGATTGTCCTAAGTGAGGAGGATAAACTTTTTATGCAGAAACAGAAAATCTGCGAGGAGTATGTTTCTATCCATGATCTGTGCATGAATCGACATGTCGTAGCTATGGGTGCTTTCCCTGGCATCAAAACGGTGACTCTGTGCTTAAGCATATCCTCTTAAGGGGCGTCTGCCACCGTGGGGGGGTGACACCTGCCCCCGGAGCGGAGGCCACCGCCGCCACGAGGCGCACCTGGAGCTCTTGAGGGCTGGGCCGCGTGTTTTCCCCGGCCGGCAGATCCCCTCTGGGAGGCACGGAGGTCCCCCCTTTCTCAGGAGGACCGCGGGAGCCTTAGGGGGACCACGCGCTTGGCCCAGGACACTCAGCCCGTTACGTGACGGGGCCCAGCTGGCGCTTCTTTGCCAGGGAGCGTCGTCATACTTTAGAAACAGAATTATTCTTCAGCAGCAAAGTGGTCCCGTCCAGGAGCCCGGGAAGCCCCCCGGGGCTCAGCGCACTCAGCGGCCTTTTGCGGGGATCCCTGAGGGCTGCGGGCCAGCAGCCTGGGGCTCACAGGATGCACCTGTATCCCCAGGCCCGAATCCCTCGTGGCCTCCAGGGGCAAAGTTCTAGAACCCTCGGGAACTGACCAGTAAGCACAGGGTCAGCTGGCCCCTGGGGGGGTGGGGGGCTTCGAGGGCTGGAGGGGCGTGGGGGCAAGGCCAGGCTCGAGTCTTCCACCGAAGACACTAAAGCTGTGCCCACCGAGTAGCTGCTCAACAAATTCTTGCCGAGTTAGCTCACGTCAGGAAGTAGAAGGCCCTCGGCAGCTGAGGATGCAATGGATTCCTGCCCCAGCCGGAGCTCAGGTGGAGGGGAGCGAGCTGCGGGAAGTCCCAGCACAGCCGGGAAGCCGGCCCTGGACGGTGGTGCAGGCTGGCGACCAAGAAAGAGGGAAACTCGGCATCCCTCTCCCCCCCGGAGACCCCGGCCAACAGCCCAGCGAGCTCGCTCCAAGCCCGGCCCTGAGCTGGAGACCCAATGTCATGAAACTCATTTCCATCTGTCAACTTCTTTAATTAGGTGGGGAATTTCATGGGCTGTCTCTGGACCGAGGGAGAGAGTAGCCAATATATCATTTTTCAAACTTGGAATAAACCGAAATAAAAATATGCCAACTTGCGAGCTGATACACTAGCCCGGCCTTGATGCTTTAAAATAATCATTACAACCGAGTGAGGAGTGTGAGTAATCATCTGTGTGCTGCGTGCCAGAGCGGGCGTGATATGCTTCACGGCACTTTATTTCTATCCAGGCTTCGAGTGCCAGCATCGAATACTGCAATCTGTACGAAATGCCACCGGCCTCAGGAGTCCTTTATTTCCAAGCTCCTAAAATCTTAATGATGACACACATTAGTACAGCATTTTTTAGTTTATAAAATGGTTTTGTGGACATTATCTTGTTTAATTTATGGCTTACAACCTCCTGGAACTCGCAACCTCTCTATAAAAAATTTACCTTCCTCTCATATAGAAGTTGGCCAAGCGTTGGGGGCGTTTAGGTCAAGTTCCCAAGGTCGCACAGGTGGTAATCGGCCAAGTAAATCCTTGAGCTTGGGTCTTTTTTTGCTCCATAGCCCAACACTGTGTTCACCTCCGGGGCAAATGCTGGTGGGTGTTGTGTTCGTTGGATACTTCTTGTGACGGGGAGCTCACTCTCGGGGGACGTCAGTGTATTGGTGAACACCTCTGACTGTTTGACAGTTGAGGCAAAAGCTGCTGCCGGAGAAAGCCCATCGTGGTTCTCCCTGCAAGAGCGACGAGACTGGGTCCGCTGTCCTGAGAGGCGTGTGCGGAAGGGACGGCTCCACATCGTGAGTGAATGGCTGCCTCCAAGCACATCACGCAGCTCCCCCTTCCTCATCTTGCCGACAAAATGTATTTTATCAAGTATTTGGGTGAAACCAGCTCAAGTCTGCCCATGGCACATTTCTAAGGTGAGATGGACAACGTCAGCATCACTGACTGGACTCACGCATCCAGCTGATCCCCGTTGACAGATTTCTGCCAAGGATTGACATCGAGCTAACTGGGCTGGAACTTCTGAATTTCTCTCTGCTCTTGCTTTCAGAAATCGCTCTCTCTCTCTCTCTCTCCCTATATATGTATATATTTATATATATTTATTTATTTTTATATTTATATTTATTTATTTTTATATTTATTTATTTTTATTTGTTTATTTTTACCTGAAGCGGCTCTGGAAACCGGCTAACTGGGCTGGAACTTCTGAATTTCTCTCTGCTCTTGCTTTCAGAAATCGTTCTCTCTCTCTCTCTCCCTATATATATATATTTATATATATATTTATTTATTTTATATTTATATTATTTATTTTATATTTATTTATTTTTATTCATTTATTTTTACCTGAAGCAGCTCTGAAAACCCAGCTAACTGGGCTGGAACTTCTGAATTTCTCTCTGCTCTTGCTTTCAGAAATCGTTCTCCATATATATATATTAATATATATATTTTTCTATTTATTTATTTTTCTATTTATTTAGTTTTATTCATTTATTTTTACCTGAAGCGGCTCTGAAAACCCTGGCAGCATCCGGCACGGTCTTGGTCTGTAACCTGTGTGCTCCTAGAAACTCCCCTCAACCGTGTTTCATGTGTTCCCTCCCGACTGGCTGTGGATCTCAACCCTGCGTCCTGTTCTCTGTGGCTTTGTTTCTGTAAAGAAGGTTCTGGTGGGCGAGGCTGGATGTGGCGGGAGGAGCTGGAGGGAACCCGCTCTGAAGCCCACCCGGCCCAGCTCCAAAGGAAATGCTCTTCTTGCTACACATTTTAGAAAGAAAGCTCCAGGCCCAAGGTGGAGTCGCTTGCTCCCAGGACAGCAAAGCGAGACTTAATTGCAGTGGCATCCTCTCCAGGCCTGGAATTCTAAGCCGATCAATCTGGAATTTTCTGGTTGGCACCAAAGAGGGAACCTGTCACGTGGGCTCTCTCCAGCCTCGAAGGAAGAGGAGCTAAGTCCGCAGTAAGACCCCCTTCGCTTCCCCTTAAGGGAAGATGGCCTTGCCTGGAACAGTCTTTCTTTTCTTTGGCTGGTAGCTTCTTGCCCAACCCTCCTTATAAAAACCTTCCAATTCTGTGCCAGGAGCTCCCCTCTGCTGGCTGGAGGGAAGGCTGTCCGCTTCGTGAATCACTTAATAAGGCCAATTAGACCATCGAATTTACTCAGATGAGTTTTGTTTTTTGTTTTTGTTTTTGTTTTTTTTTGAAGAGAAAAATATGTGTTTGTTTATTTTTTATTTATTTATTTATTTATTTATTTATTTATTTATTTTTATTGGTGTTCAATTTGCCAACATATACAATAACACCCAGTGCTCATCCCGTCAAATGCCCACCTCAGTGCCCGTCACCCAGTCACCCCCAACCCCCGACCTCCTCCCCTTCCACCACCCCTAGTTCGTTTCCCAGAGTTAGGGGTCTCTCATGTTCTGTCTCCCTTTCTGATATTTCCCACTTATTTTTTCTCCTTTCCCCTTTATTCCCTTTCACTATTTTTTATATTCCCCAAATGAATGAGACCATATAATGTTTGTCCTTCTCCGATTGACTTACTTCACTCAGCTTAATACCCTCCAGTTCCATCCACGTCGAAGCAAATGGTATCAAAATACCATGGACCTTCTTCAGAGAGTTGGAACAAATCATCTTAAGATTTGTGTGGAATCAGAAAAGACCCTGAATAGCCAGGGGAATATTAAAAAAGAAAACCATATCTGGGGGCATCACAATGCCAGCTTTCAGGTTGTACTACAAAGCTGTGGCCATCAAGACAGTGTGGTCCTGGCACAAAAACAGACACATGGATCAATGGAACAGAATAGAGAACCCAGAAGTGGACCCTCAACTGTATGGTCAACTAATATTCGACAAAGGAGGAAAGACTCCCCACTGGAAAAAAGAGTCTCTTCAGTAAATGGTGCTGGGAAAATTGGACACCCACATGCAGAAGAATGAAACTAGACCACTCTCTTGCACCATCCACAAAGATAAACTCAAAATGGATGAAAGATCTTAATGTGAGACAAGATTCCATCAGATGAGTTTTCTAACGACACACAACTCACAGGACCGTCGGTGAGAACGGTGGTAAGGGACACCCGCTTGGGTCTGGGGGAGCCCGGGGGTGCGGGTGGGACAGGCCTCAGGCTCTCGTCCTGCCGTGTGATTACTTGGCTCAGCTACACACTCACTCAGGCTCCGCATCTCTTCATTCAGACTCTCAGAGGGCGAATCTCATCTCCCCGGCCTCTGGAGCCAGTGGTTGGCCTGGGTCCCCTCGGGAGAGTTTCCCCTGGTGGGGCTTTGGGGCCCCCCCGGGCTGACTTCTCTCCGGCCTAGGTCTTTTGGTTGAGAGCAGCCTCTGTCCTGTAAACCCGGCTCGCAGCCCTGCAGCCTGTTTGGCCTTCACTCCCTGACGTTAGCATGGACACCAGACTGTCCTGCTCCACAGTCCTGGGGACAGTGCGGATTTTGACACTCTCTTCTTGCTGGAATACAAAGCTTTTATTTTTATTTGACTTAAAAAATGTCTTTTTTTTTTTTTTTTTTTAAGGAGGCTCCACGCCCAGTGGGGAGCCCAACACGGGGCTTGAACTCACAACCCTGAGATCAAGACCTGAGCTGAGATCAAGACTCAGTGCTTAACTGATGGAGCTCCCCTGGCGCCCCAAGCTTTTATCTTCTAAGAGTTTGGATGTTATCTGCAAGCTGATATAAGAGGAAATGGAGTCTCTAAGAGGTCACCGGACTTCCCGGAGGTATGTAGCTTGTAAGCTGCAGAGCTGGACCTTGCACCAGACCTCTCGGATTCCTACTCTCTTATTCTTTCCCATGTACCCATGCATGCCCTCTGAGCTCCCGCTCTCCCACTCTCAGCTGCCTGCCCCTGGGTGAAGGAAGGTAAATCCCCTCTTCATCTTATAGACAATTCTGGAAAATCCTGCCCCAGGCTGTGTGCAATGAATTCAGCGGGCTTTGCTCTGAGAAAGCCCATGCCCCCGCCCGCCTCCAGCAAGGCCCGATGAGTCATCTTGGAACCTTAGGGTTGAAGTTTGTGGCTCTAACCATACAGTCTGCTCTAAAGGCAAAAGGGTTTGGTAGGTCGGGAAGGCTTCCTGGAGCAGGTGAGGTTTGGGGCAGGCTGGATGTCACTTGCTTCCCAGGGACCATCCCAGCTACCAACCAACGTGCTGATGCCAGGTTCATCACCTGATGGGCCACAGGGGTTGGGATCTAAGGTGGTTTTCTGTCTCCTAAAATGGGAGGCTTAGCAGTGAAGGATTTTCTCTTAGTCATTTCATCTGGTTGCTATGAATTTAGGTAAGGAAATAAATCTCAAATCTCCAGGTTCCATTATTCTTTTTTTTTTCAATTTTATTTAAATTCAATTAATGAACATATAATGTATTATTGGTTTCAGAGGTAGAGTTTAGTGATTCATCAGTTGCATACAACACCCAGTGCTCATTACTCACATGCCCTCCTTAATGCCCATCACCCAGTTACCCCAACTCCCACCCCTCTCCCCATCAGTGACCCTCAGTTTGTTTCCCAGGATGAAGAGTTTCTTATGGTTTGTCTTCCTCTCTGATTTCATCTTGTTTTATTTTTTCCTCTCTTCCCCTATGATCCTCTGTTTTGTTTCTTAAATTCCTTGAGTGAGATCATCAGATAATTGTCTTTTTCTGATTGACTTATTTCACTCAGCATAATACCCTCTAGTTCCATCCATATTGCTGCAAATGGCAAGATTTCATTTTTCGGTGGCTGAGTACTAGTCCATTGTGCATACGCCACATCTTCTTTATCGATTCATCTGTTGATAGACATCTTGGCTCTTTCCATAGTTTGACTATTGTGGACATTGCTGCTATAAACATTGGGGTGCAGGTGCCCCTTCAGATCACTACATTTGTGTCTTTGGGGTAAATACCCAGTAGTGCAATCGCTGGGTCATAGGGTAGCTCTATTTTTAACTTTTTGAGGAACCTCCATACAGTTTTCCAGAGGGGCTGCACCAGTTTGCACTCCCACAACAGTGTAAGAGGGCTCCCCTTGGTCCACATCCTCACCAATATCAGTTGTTTCCGGAGTTGTTCACTTTAGCCATTCTGACTGGTGTGAGGTGGTATCTCGTTGTGGTTCTGATTTGTATTTCCCTGATGTCCAGTGATGTGGAGCATTTTTTCATGTGTCTGTTGCCCATTTGCATGTCTTCTTTGGAGAAACGTCTGTTTACGTCTTCTGCCCGTTTCTTGATTTGATTATTTGTTCTTTGGAGGTTGAGTTTGATAAGTTCTTTATAGATTTTGGATACTGGCCCTTTATCTGATGTGTCATTTGCAAATAGTTTCTCCCATTCTGTAGGTTGCCTTTTGGTTTTGTCGCCTGTTCCCCATGCTGTGCAAAACATCATGATGAAGTCCCAATAGGTCATTCTTGCCTTTGTTTCCCTTGCCTTTAGAGACGTGTTGCTATGGCCAAGGTCACAGAGGTTGCTGCCTGTGTTCTCCTCCAGGATTTGGATGGATTCCTGCCTCAGAGTTAGGTCTTCCATCCATTTTGAGTCTATTTTTGTGTATGGTGTGAGGAAATGATCCAGTTTCAGCCTTCTGCATGTGGCTGTCCAATGTTCCCAGCACCATTTGTTGAAGAGACCGTCTTTTTTCCATTGTTCTTAATTCCTTTCTTTCTGTGTATTTCTCACCAGTTGGGATGAGGTCGCACGTCAGCTGTCTTTTGATCCCGTTGAGGCTGAGTTAGGTGCACAGGAGGCCCTGGCCACTGCCCTCCCACAGAACCAGGGCCTTGGCTCAGCTCTCCAGTGAGGAACTTGCTGAGGAGGACTCCTTCCCCTGGTGCTGCAGCTGTGGCCTTCCCCCACCCCCTGCCACCCATCAAGTGTCACCTCCCGGGCCAACCCTGTCCAGTTCCCAGGATCAGATGAGGCCCCATGTCCCATAAACCACCAGCAGTTCCTGCAGCCTGCCCTCACCTGAACATCTCCCCAGTCCTGCACTCACAGGTGCTGCCCTGGATCTAGTATGTCCTCCTGTTTTGTTCTCCAGAATTCAGGTGATGCTTCACCTTCTCCTGGGAGCCTGTCTGGACACCCTCAGACTGGTCAGCAAGGGTCTCCGGTTGCATTCACAACCAGGGGTGTGCAGGTAAATTGGGTTGCTTTCCAGCTGTCTCATGTTAGTTAGTCTCCCCTCCTAGGTCAGGTTCCCAGGGACACAGAGAGCAGGTGTGGGGGTTCCTGCTGTCCCCTCCTGCCCTCAGGGCAGAACTGGGCGCCAGGAGTCTGGAAGCACGCATCTTTGCCTCTGCCTTTTTCATTCTCCCCAAGAGGGTACTTAGCAGAGCTCCAGGCCCCAGGTAAGATTTGCCAGATTTCTCCTGGCCTGGGCCTGCTGTCCTATATTTAACCTCGACTGGAGACCCAGGAAATGAATTGTTTGCTCCTACTTCCCTGACAAAGTGATGCGATCATTATGTCTCTCAACATCCCAGTGACCGCTGCGTGCTTTTTGGGCACCAGAAATGGAACATGACGGGTACAGGCAGGGCTCAGAGCTGCCTTCACTGAGTGGAAAGGGGGCAAATATCTTCAACATGATCCCAAGTGGGGCAGACCCTCCTAAGCCAGCCTTCTGTCTCGGAGCAGCTTCCTGGAACACAGTGCATTCAGCCCCAGGACCATGTCTGTGCGGGGCGCAGGCTCAAAGCCTCCATTCAGAGAAATGCCCCCCTTTTGTGAGCGCAGACCTGCCACTCAGGGACTTCCCTCCTGTCCACTCTGCCCTCTGGGGTGACACAGGATAGTCCGTTTCTTTATACTCAGAGTTACTGGTCTTTATTTTATTGTTTCTAAGTAGGCTCCATGCCCAGCGTGGAGCACAATGCGGGGCTGGAACTCACGACCCTGAGATCAAGCCCTGAGCTGAGATCAAGAGTCAGACGCTGAACCCCCTGAGCCACCCAGGGCCTCATCAGAGGACTGGTCCTTAGATGCTCAGAGCTAGTTCCTGAATGCCTACACTGCCGAGGGACGGCGCCGACAGCCTTGGTAGCCGGGCGCTGGAGGGACACACAGATCCCCTCTGGCCCGGAGGAGCCACACTGGCCGGAGGCCCGCTGCACTACAGGGCGGGAGGAAGCGGGGTCCTCGGCAGAGGTGACACTGAGCCGGGGCCCCTCCACAGTGGGCCCACAGCCCTGCGGTGCCTCTGGGCAGTGCGGACGGGTCACCATCCCCTTCCCCACCCCGAGGGCACCTGACCTGTCCTGTCGGGCCTGTCCTGCTGTCCACTGAGCTCTGTGACACACTCCGCTCTACTCCCTCACCTGAAGCACCTGTGGCTCTAGCTCGCCTGCTGCGTTCCTGGCACCTTCTCCCAGTGGTGCATCCCACTGAGGGGGCAGGTCCTCGCTCCCAGTGAGCTTATGTCCCCACCGCCTCTTCTCAGCCCCCGACCGCTCTCAGCCAGCGTCCCCTGCCTGGGGATAGTGAGCTCACACTTACTTCTCTTCCAAAGTCCCCTGTGTCCGGAGCCTGCCTCCTGCTGGACATCATGACAAAGGTCTCCTGGAGCTTTTCCTTGTTCCTTTCTCCTTCTCCCAGGTCTTGGAGAAGATGTGCATCGCGTTGCATTCAGCAATCTGATCTAACTCACCGTGACCTCTTACGGCCACACTTGAGCCTATTTTATCTTTACAGCCTAAGTGCTTGCTGTGTTCCAGGCTGGGCTTTAAACCCATTTCATCCTCACCCAGACTCAGTGAAATAGGTACCCTCAGCATCCCAAGTGGCTTGCCCAGCTTTACAGCTAGTGAGCTTCAGACCAGGCAGCCCGGTTCCTGAGTTTGGATCTTAACCATCGCTTCCTACCAACCCAAGGTGGCGGGGAGGTGTGCGTGTTTGATTCAGTCTAGTTCATCACAGACACTTAATAGAAAATGTGCTCAGTGAGTGAATAGGTCACGAATAAGTGGATGGGTGGGGTCTCCGACTTGGCGAGTCTCAGAGAAAGGGCTCACTTTGTGTTCAGATCGGTGGCTCCCAAACTGAAGTGTGCATCAAAATCCCTTGGGTGCTCGGTTGGAAGTCGGAGGGCTGGGTCCCACCCCCAGAATTTCTGATTCGGTACGTCAGCCCTGGGAACTGGCATTTCTAAAAGTTGCCAGGTGCTGCTGATACGACTGGCCGGGGCCCCACTTTGCTAAGCGCAGGCTTAGGGTGTCATCCTGTGTCCTCCTCAGCAGGACACAGGAGATGGGGCCGCAGCCTCCGGGAAGGCAGGAGCCAGCTGCACGGTGCCTGCTGCTCTGGCACAGTCCAGACCCGGGACTTAGACACTCCTCAGGTAGGGCATGCAGCTGGGGACCAGCTGCACCCAGCATCCTGCCTCAACTGGAATGCCGCAGCCGAGTGGAGGTTAACACACGACACAAGCCGCCACTTCTAAATCCCCTCCTGTGTGCTAGGCCCGGGCACATACGTGTACACTCACATAGGCACTCGCGTTTCTGCTATGACGGCTCATACGGAACTCTCAAAATCCTCGGGTTCTTCAAAATTGCATAATAAAAATCACAGGGCTTATAGGCATATAGAGTTAAAGGCAGGCTCAGAATCTAAAGTTCCGGAAACCTGACGAAACCATAAAATTTAATGGTGAAAACGCCAGCTGAGTGAGTATTGAGCTGGGACTTCCTGGCATTGCCACCCAGCAACACCTGCTCTTCGTTCTTTGCTACTTTAACCGTAAGATTAGGTTCTGGAGACCATTTTTTATCCAAATTAAAAATCTGCTCGAGACGCAGCCTTCTTCATTAGTGGTCCTGCTTAGTTTGGCGGTCCTGGCAGCCTCCGAGCTGCGCTTTGCAGTCAACAGAGGTACTTCTGAGGGTGCCTCGGTGGCTCAGTCGGTTGGGCGTCGGCCTTTGGCTCGGGTCACGGTCCTAGGCTCCCTGCTCAGCAAGGAGTCTGCCTCTCCCTCTGCCCTCCCCGCCACTCATGCTCGCTCACTCTCTCAAAAATAAATAAGTAAAATCTTTAAAAGAAAAGAAAGGCACTTCTGTAAATTGTCAGCTTGTACCTGAAGGCCTTTAGAAGTTGCTATGATCGGGGATCCCTGGGTGGCTCAGCGGTTTGGCACCTACCTTCGGCCCAGGGCCTGATCCTGGAGTCCCGGGATCGAGTCTCGCATCGGGCTCCCTGCATGGAGCCTGCTTCTCCCTCTGCCTGTGTCTCTGCCTCTCTCTCTCTCTCTATGTCTATCATGAATAAATAAATAAAATCTTAAAAAAAAAAAAGAAGTTGCTATGATCGTCTCTAATTGTGAAAAATCCTGCCCGCATCACTTGGAAGCTCTCATGTGCTAGAAAATCAAGTCTCACGAACCATGGTGACCCCCTCTGTTGTAAGATGGGACGGGTTCCGAGTCGGCAAAACCCGAATTTGAACCCAGAGCTGGCCGACCACAAGGCTCCAGAGTTTCTCCCATCCCCCCGCCTTTGTGAGACGATGACCATACAAACAGCAAAGCCAGCAGGTGTGGGCTGCTGTGACGTGTTGTGCAAAAAGCCTCCGACAGCGTGGCCGCACGGTGATCCTCGGCGACGGTGGGGGCGTGGAGGGCCAGGCTTGTGTCCGGCCACCCCCCGTGTGCCAGCAGCCCCTGTGTGGTCCCCACCCCCCCCGCCCCAAGCGCTGCTCACTCACTCCAGGTTTTATGAATGGACCCATATTCACACCAATAATAAAAACAAGTCAAACCTAGAAGTCATTCCTTTAGTAAACACATCGTACCGTCATTTTCTTTAACTAGATTGGGAGATTGCCTGGAGGGGGCCCGGTGTGGGGGAGCGACATTTTGGACACTTTGGTCTGTGACAGGCTTTCCTGGGATGAGTTCTGGAAATCCCCTCGGTGCATATGGCTCAGGGAGTTTGGTCAAGCCAATGGGGCAGGGGGTGCTCCTGGGACGAAGCCACAGGCCCGGCCTGGGGAAGGCACGTTGTCGCATCACGTGTGCTGCGTGCAGGACCGTGACCGTGGGGGGCCTGGCCGTGAAGGAGAAAACCCTCGGATCGGAGGGCGACTGGAAGGGTAGGACCTTCTGGGGAAAGCTCGGCAGGCTGCAGGGGAGCAGACCGGTCCTCGTGGCCCAGGGCAGGACCAGGCCCCGGGTGGCGTGTTGGGCCACGACCTGAGCTCCCAGGGCTACACTCATCCTTGAGCTGTTTGGGCTTCTCCTGACTTTCATCCTCGTCCTCAGGGGCAGTTGACTCACCTGTGAAACCACGAGGGCCTCAGGGTCAAACCGTTACCCCGTGAGTCAGCGTCGTGTGCTCCTCGCCTTGTGATCTGAACACAGGGCACAGTCTGGGCTCAGATGTAGGCCGGGTCCGGGGCGCCACAGACACTGGCGTGACCGCCGGCTCCCCGGGCTCAGGTTTCCCATTCATAAAACGAGGATTGTAACTGTCTTCACAGGGTTGCCATAGCCTGAAAGGAGAGAAGGTTCTAGAAGGCTGCTGCACATGTGGCCGAGCCCCTGAGGGGGGGGGGTGAGGGGAGCACAAAGGAATAGACAACAGCATGCTTCCAGAAGCTTCCAACCTCTTTGGGGTGACAAGACATGCTCTGAAAGCAGGAAATCATCATGTGCACGTTTTCAGCGTGCGGCTGAAGCCAGAGAGAGATCTATGGATCAGGTGCTCAAAAATTATTTGTCGAGGGGACACCTGGGTGGCTCAGTGGATGAGCATCTGCATTTGGCTCAGGTCGTGATCCCGGGGTCTGGGGATCGAGTCCCGCACCGGGCACCCCACGGGGAGCCTGCTTCTCCCCCTGCCTGTGTCTCTGCCTCTCTCTGTGTGTCCCTCACGAATAAATAAATTTAAAAAATCCTTTAAAGAGTTACCTGTCGAGGGAAGGCAGGATGAGTATCTGGGCATCCTTTCATCGGCTTCTAGTCCTGAAACTGGTTAGAAAGAGAGAGAAATGATTTTTTTCTAAAGTTTCGACGTTTTCCTTGTTCTCACCTGTGCACCAGAGGTGGGTTCACAAGAGTAAAACAGAGACGCTCTCAAGAGGTGGGGGAGTGGGGGGGGGGGTCTGCTTTCGCCCTCCCCGACCTGTTTCTCACTCTCCCTAGCCCTCATCCTCTTGAGACACAGAGGGATGGAGCTTGAGGGGAGAAAGACAGGTTCGCAGCCAGCACCCCGGGACCAGCCCCCCGGACAAGGGGACGGAGCAGCAGGAGTGCATGCAGCAAGGACGCCAGTCAGCTAAGCTGGCAGAGGTCTCTTCAGAGGGGAGGTGGGGACGCCTGGTGGCTCAGCGGTCGAGCATCTGCCTTCGGCCCGGGGCCTGGTCCTGGAGTCCTGGGATCGAGTCCCACGTCGGGCTCCCTGCATGGAGCCTGCTTCTCCCTCTGCCTGTGTCTCTGCCTCTCTGTCTCTGTGTGTGTCTCTCATAAATAAATAAATAAAATCTTAAAAAAAAAAAAAAAAAAGAAAAGAAGGGGAGGTGGCCAGGGAAGCAGGGAAGCATCATCCGTGCCTGCCTGTGGCCTGGCCCAGGTGAGCACTCTTAGCTCTCCGATGAACTGTCCCTCGGGGGCAGCAGCAGCTTCGCCCTGCTGATGTCACCTGCAGGAGCCTCATTTGGTTTTATCGGGGATGCTTTCCTGGCTGGGAAACGTGCTCACCCATCCCGGATGCGCCATCCGTTCCGCTGCGCTCGGCCCACACACCTGTGTCTCAGAGCAAGGCCAAGGGCGCCCGTCCAGGTAGACGCTGACGGACGGCCTGGCCCTGTGCTCTTGAGGTTCTGTTCTCTGCGCCCTGCTGCTGTGTCCCTGGGTTCCCCTGATTTTTTAGCACATCTGCAATCGTCTAGAGGCTGGTGGCCGAGGGTGGGTACCTCCAGGACGTGGGCCTCTCACCTTTTCGGGACGTTCTCCTCGCTGAAGCGGCCGCGTCCCCACACGTGGCTGGAGACCAGGGGGTGTTCCATGTGCAGCGGTTGTAGGTGATTCTGGATTTATTCTCTGACATGAATTTGCTGATTGTAAATGTCACAGCCTCACACTGGTTTTAAATATGTTCATGACTTCAGAGTCAATGGGAATTCGAATTTCAAGAGCTCGTTATTTCTCTTTCCAGGAAGATAAAAAATAAAGACCCTGCAGATGTAATAGCATCTGGGTTTCCATGATGCCCGACTCTGTCGCGTTGGACACGAACCTTTCTTCTGTACCCTCTGCCCCTTTCTTGTTGGGGGGGGGGGTGAGGAGTGTAATGTGGTAAAGGGGACACTGGTTTTGAATTCTTGCCTCTCCACTGGGCCTGAGTACACAGATGGTCCCTATGATAAAAAAAAAACAGGTTTTGCTGATAATTGACAACATGTCAACATTATACACAAACTATTTTGGTTCCGTATCAAAACGAGCCTCGCCTTCATGAAACCAACTTGCAGACACTTTCCCCCACTTCAGTTTGAGGGGTTAATTGAAGTTATTCAAAGCGGAATGACATCATTTCAAGGCTCTAGAATATGGAGGTAGAAGCCAGTGAAGGGAGACGTGTCCTCATCCTGGAACAGAGTGGAAGGAGCAGGGAAGGCCAGAAGCCTGGGCTTCGATCCAAGCTCTGCCCCTCTGATGAATACCTGGATGAGCCCGGGAGCTCTCGGGGCCTCGCTGCTCTCACCTGTAAAACGGGAGCAGCGATCTCGACGTCGCTAGTCACCGGGATTCGAGGCCCCAGCACGTTTCGGGAAAGCGCGGAGCTCAGAGAAGATGCTCTCCAGACAGGTGCTGAGATGGAAGAGAGAGAGGCTCACTAGAGCGGGCCCTACCAACTCACACCTCGAAACTGTAGAGACTTACAGAGGGAGAGCATGGGAGAGAGAAATAGGAGAAGGAGGGAAAGGAAGAGAGCAGGCAATGGATCCCGAAAAACCCCCAGAGAGAGATTTCCTCCAAAAGAAATATTCTGCACAGAAACAAGACCATTTCAAACGGCACCAGGAATAATAGTTCACATTTATTGAACTCTGATGAGACGCCAGACCTTCTGCATTTGCTCCGGAGAAGAATCCGCAGTCTCCTACTGGGGCGGACTTACTCCCGGCTGCAAGCGGAAACTTGGCTTCCCTGAGAAATGTTTTCTTTTCAACCTTAGCATGAATGCGTTAGACCATTCAATGCTCAAAACGACCCTAGTTAGTAGGAAGGACTATACAATGAAATGCTTTCCGTACACATTTTTCAGTCTTTTTTCCTGGATTCTCATGGCTACCGCTTAGGCCCCTTAGGTAAGGGACGGAGGCACCTGTCCTGATGACCCCATCTGGCATTGTCACCTACAGTCATATGGGATTCCTGCTGAATTTGCCATTGGCTCACCGAAGACCTTTCTGAAATTTAAAAATAATAATTCTGGGCAGCCCCGGGTGGCTCAGTAGTTTAGTGCCGCCTTCGGCCCTGGTCGTGATCCTGGAGACCTGGGATCGAGTCCCACGTCGGGCTCCCTACATGGAGCCTGCTTTTCCCTCTGCCTGTGTCTCTGCCTCTCTCTCTCTCTCTCTCTGTCTCTCTCTGTTTCATGAATGAATAAATGAAATCTTAAAAAATAAAAATGATCATTCTAATAATAGTAATAATGAAGACCCTGACGTCAAATGACTTGTTGGAAGTCACCAAGTGATAACACTCTATAATCCTGAGAAACTTCATGTCCCCTTCTTCTTCCACTGTGTTCCACCCCAAAGAGTTGTCAAACAACCACAAGGGTATGAGGCCTCATATTAGCAAATCTGATCCTGTGGGTCAGAAATGTGGAAAAGTCATAGTGGGAAGGACTGTTTCTCCTCTGTGTTGTCTGGGGCCCCAGCTGGGAAGACTGGAAGGCTGGGGTGACGCGACGGCTGGAGGGTGGAATTATCTGAAAGCTCATCCCTTGTCCTGCGGTCGAGGCTAGCTGTTGGCTGGGACTCAGCATGGGCTGTTGGTCAGGGCACTTACAGGTGGCCTCCCCATGGGCCTCCCGGGGCTTCTGCACAGCGTGGTGGCTGGATCCCAAGAGCAAGTGTCCCCATTGCGCTGGGCAAAAGTCCTACCGCCTCCGTGACCTCGCCTTGGGACTCACACAGCGTCCCTTCCACTGCAGCTACAAACCTGCCTCGATTCAGGGAGAGAAAACAGCTCTCCTCCCTGTGGGAAGAATGTCAAAGTCACATTATAAGGAGAGCAGGGGGGATGGAGGACGGTATGGTGGCTGTCGTCGTAGAACACCAGCTGCTGCACACCCTAATGCCCCCTGTTGATGTCCTGGGTCTGCCTCGGGAGACGTTTTCTGGGAGGAAAAGTGTGGCCACTGTCCTTGGTGACTTCCTCACACCTGCTATCCTTGGAGGAAGGATGCTTGGGAGCACAGGACGCTTGCTCAGTTTCCAGGGCGCGGTTCCTCCTCCTCGGCAGCTTTGTGAATGGGGCTACTCCATGGTCACTGCAGCAGGTGGCAGGGGCTTCTGGCTTCTGAAGTGTCTTCTTTCGGCCTAATTCCACAGGAGGCTTTCCGTAGAGCATACATGCGTGTGTGCACACCTACACACACACACACACACACACACACACACCCCACAGCAAGATCAAAACCCAAACTTACGGGCAGAAAACACAGCAGCTCATGCTAAAATCACACTTGCTGCCTTACATGCATACTTATGGTGCTTGAGCACAGGGTCGAGCTCTGAGCTTTCTGGAAGTCGGTGTAGAAGGGCCAAGGGCCAGGCATGTTGGTGGCATCAGAGGGTCTGCAGCTCCCCCACATTCTCTCCACCACCCCCAGCACCCCCCTGGTTTTTCCAAGCATTGCACGTGGCTGTTCACTCCCAGCTTCCTGGTCGTCTTAAAAAAGCTTCTTACTTTTTAAAAAGATGATCATGGCCTGTGTTCGTGACATTTCACAGGAAAAAAGTACATCGGAGAGGCACAGCTAGGGTCATCGTCACACTGTGGTTGAAGCCTCGGACATTCCTCATTGTCTCCTAGCTCACGCGGGCCTCCCTCCCTCGTGGACTCCAGGCCCGGGCACTCGAGCAAAACCCTGCCCACCTCCCAGCCTCCAAGGACAAACCCCAAATAAGCGGAAAAATTAAGATGTGAAAAAAACGAGTCTGACGTCTCAAAGGCAAAAGGGAGAAAACGAAAGATCACCTTCTCTTTGTCTTTTCTCTTCCAGGAAAAGGTGAATCCTTTGAGTGACTCCTTTGTCTCACGCTGAGCTCACTAATGTGTCTCAATTATCCTACTCTTTATTCTTTACCGAATATACGTTCTCTTTTATGATTTGTTGGGATCCGTCATAGCAAATGCACGAAAGTGCTACATTCTGAGTCTGAAGGAATTAGCCACGAAATGAGCGCCGTCTGAATATTGGTTGTTGTCTTTTGGGGTGGTTTTTATTTTTATTTTTTGGCCTATTTATTTATTAGTTATTGATTTGAAGACAGAAGGCCTGCGGGTTCCGTTCTGAGGTCTGAGTTTAGAGGAGAACCAGGAGCCTGGAGTTCCCTTGCAGGTGTGTGGCCTCCGAATCTGCTTCTAGGCCTTGTGTTCCCTGTCATCACGCCAGGCCATTCCCAAGGAGAAACGGGGATAGTGTTTGAAAAGCCGAGCACAGGTCCTGGTGCAGAGAATGCTCCATGAATTCTGATCACTAGTCTCTCTATAGGCAAATCTGATTACATCACCTTTCTGCTTAAAATGCATCATGGGCCCCCTTCCAAACACTGAAATTTGACCTTCACTGCCCTACATCACTGGGACCTTAATTACCTCTCCAGAACCATCCTTGAGCTCCTCCTTCAAGCCTTGCTGAACTTCTTCCAGACTCTAGAAGGTTCTGGGCTCTTTTTGTCCCTAAGGAGAGTAACAGTCTCTGCGGTTTCACCTACTTATGCTTTTCTTCCCTTCTCTCTCGCTCCATCTCAGGTGTGATCTCCTCCAGCCCCAAATCTGGGTCAGTCCCTGGCCCATGCTCTGCCCCCAGGGCCCTGTACTTCCCTTATAATTGCACTGGTCAGACAATTTTGTGGCTCCCCGTGTTGTGTGGTGGTGGTGGTGGTGGTGGTGGTGGACAGAGTCCTCAGACTTACTTTGGAATCTTGATGAATAGCTGTGAGCACACTTCTCCCTCTCGGGGGTAGAGAAGTGAATTTCCCTGAGCAAAAATGATGCTTTTATTCTGAAGGGAAATAGACTGAGAAGTTTGTTCCTTATATACATGTAACAGTAAGACCCTCCTTTCCTTTGCTTTTGGAGAAAACTGAATGAGCCATTAACCTGAACGCAGATGTTTTATTCGGAAAAGTTCTTCTGCTTAGAATCCTAAATGGGGGATCCCTGGGTGGCGCAGCGGTTTGGCGCCTGCCTCTGGCCCAGGGCGCGATCCTGGAGACCCGGGATCGAGTCCCACGTCGGGCTCCCGGTGCATGGAGCCTGCTTCTCCCTCTGCCTGTGTCTCTGCCTCTCTCTCTATCTCTCTGTGACTATCATAAATAAATAAAAATTAAAAAAAAAAAGAAAGAATCCTAAATGGCAGGGTGTTGTTCACCCAGAGTTGTGTTTTGAGAAGCTGGTGTATTTTTTCTCACATCTCATGATGCTTCCTGGCTCTGTTTGAGTGCGGGATGGACTTTGGTGCAAGATTTGCCTGACTGGGGGACGCGAATGCTCTTATTCACAGTGGTTTTTGGCAAATAATTGAGACTAAGACCCTAAGGGTCACGAAAAGACAGGTTGGCACTAAGTAGCCATAAACAGCTTGACCATAGATCATTGGTATACGCCATATGATGTTATTTACCATTGAGACATAGAGGATGTCTGGACCAGAGGTTGGCAACTTATGACTTGTAGACTAAATCTGGCCTGCCGCCTCTTTTTATAAATAAAGTTTTATTTATATTGGGACACAGCCACACTGATTCATTTACATATTGTCCAAGTGGCTGCTTTCGTGCTACAACAGTGCACTTGAGCAGTTGCAGAGACCTTATGGGCTACAAAGCCAGAAATATTTACCGTGTGGCCCTTTCCAAAGACAGTTTGCCAACTCTGGGCTGATACCACTGGGCTCTGTGACTGTCTTGTTGGCGATCACGTCTGTGGGTGGCTATGGGGTCCCTCCTGACGGGGAAGACATTCCCACCAGCAGTTGCCCTGACAGAGGGCTTGCCCAGATTGAAAATGAGGCCAGGCCAGGCCCGGTGGGCCACAGCTAGAGTGAGGGGGCATCTTCTTCCTCTCTCCTCTCGGGGGCCTAACCCACTGCTTGCAGACTGTCTGCTTCTCCTTTCAGGCCATGTCACAGGCCCCGGAAAAGGCTAGACTTGCTAGTCTTTGACCCTAAAAATGGGAGCTGGTCTTGGTGTTTCCCTCTTGAACTCGCTTGGCCTGTGTGCGCCGTCTCTCTACCGGGTCAGTGCGTTTCTATAGTCTGTAGCAAGGGGAGGGCATTTTATTTTTAAAATATTTACTTATTTGTTTGGTGGAGGGAGTGAGTGTGAGTGGGAAGGAGATGCGCAGAGGGAGAGGGAGAGAGAAACCCAAGCAGACTCTGAGCTGAGCGTGAAGCCTGACATGGGGCTTGATCCCAGGACCCTGAGATCAGACCTGAACCAAAACCAAGAGACCGATGCTTAACCGATGGAGCCACTGCTGCACCCCAAAGGGGAGGGAATTTTAAAGTATCTGAAAGAAGAGTGTCTTCCTGTTTGGGGTGAGAGCAGAGAAGCAACCACACCAGCCAAGACCATGATGCTGCAGTACTTTCTGGATAATTATAGACTTCCCTCTACCCACTGTGCTCACACCGCTTCGCACCCTCCACCCTAACCCATCCCGTAAAGAAGGGTGGGAAAGGCTGCTGCAACTCGGGCACTCCTGGGAACCCCTAGCATGGGGGCTCTGTCACTGCTGAATGACCACACGCCACCGGCGAACCACCTCATGCCCAAGACTGCATCATCGAAGCAGCGAGCTTGTCTGCCTGGCGTGCTGTCTGCCTTCGATAGAGGGTAGCAATTATTACTAATTTCAGACTTATTCTGCTTCCCGAGGAGCAATCAAAAGGTAGACTGAGTTTAAATCGATCGTCCTCTGTGAGATCCAAGTCCCACCCCAAACTCTCTGAGGCCACCTGAGGGAGCAAGCTCACGGTCCCTTCCTTAACTTGAAAATGTCACCTTAGGATCTCGACTGCGCAAGAGCTCCTGATGGAGAAATCTTTTACGATTATCCTTTATGCTGACAACAGCTCTAAATTAGAGGGTGCAACTGAGTGAAATGAGCTTAATTTTCCATACAAATGTGGGCTCTTGGAAAGAAATCACTTTTTTCAGGTCTAAAATCTATTTTATCTCCCCTAATTAGGAGAATATGTAAAGCAAGAGGGGGGGAATAGTGTTCAATTTGCCATAAAAAGCAAACCCAGTAGTTTATAAGATCACACATTCCAAACAAGCTCTGGCCCATTAGAGGGATCATACATAATTCAGAACCCACTTGTTACTGTGTGTATCATGCAAATTCGCTCAAATTACATTTAGAAAAAATGAGGTTCATTTTCCAGCTTTAAATAGACTATTAGAAAAAGGGGTAGATATAAAAGCCATAAAGAAGCAAATGATTTAAGTAGCATCATCAGTGTGATTTGGGGCCGGGGAACTTGAATGAAAGAGCGAGGAGCCCCCCATTCTGAGCCCCGTGTAAAGGCGGAGTCCAACAGGTGGCACATCGTTGGGTTTTTACAATTTTTTTAATTTTAAATTTTTTATTTTTTTAGGTAGCACATCGTTTATGTCTCCTTCTGTCTGCCTCGAGATACCTGCCTCCAGCAGAAGTGAGGATCCTTTTCTTCTGGCGCTTCTTGTTTTTGAGATGGTCTGAATATTGACCTTCTAGGAGGTTCTCTTCTTGGACCTTAGAGATTTGTGTGTGCATGTGTGGTGTGCGTGTGAGGGGGAGAGCGACAGTCCTCGTCTGTGCCGGCTGCTATAACACAGCACCGTCCCGGGGGCTGATAACAGCAGAGATTTCTTTCTCTCAGTTCTGGAGCCTGGACGTCTGAGATCTGGGTGCCGTGAGAACTCTCTTACAGGCTGCAGACTGATCACCTTTCGTGGCATCTTCATGGGAAAGAAAGAAAGCAAAAGAAGGCTTTGGGGTCCCCCCCTTTTTTAAAGATTTTATTTTTTCATGAGACACAGAGAGAGAGAGAGAGGCAGAGACACAGGCAGAGGGAGAAGCAGGCTCTATGCAGGGAGCCCGACGTGGGACTCGATCCCGGGACTAGAGGATCACGCCCTGGGCTGAAGGCAGGTGCCAAACTGCTGAGCCACCCAGAGATCCATTGGGGTCCCCTTTTAAAGGACACCGATCCCATTCCTGAGGGCTCCACCCTCATGGCCTAATCACCTCCTACTACCACCTTTAAGGTGGTAGGGTTTCAACATAGGAATTTTTTGAGGGGACACACATTCAATCCACAATGAAGAAAGAGAGAGAGAGAGAGAGAGACAGGAATGTGCATACGTGCATGATAACGAGAGAGTAGAGGGGGTGGGTGTGGAGGTGATTTTCTCACAATCCCAGGGAAGATTTGCTCCAATCACACACGGATCTTGTTGACAAGTCTGAAGGCTGGTCTCTCCAACCAGTCCTCTGCGTTCTTACAGAGCCATCATTCACACAGGAACGTATCCCCCCTTCACTAGGCAATAACTTCATTGTTTCCCCCTCGGTTGTGAAAGTTGTATGTGCTGATTTTTAGAATTTGGCCAAATTATTTCTCCCAGAAAATGAGATGGTCCCAGCCGTCCTGTTTTGCAACCCGCTGCATGCCCATCTGCTTGTCCCACCCCCCCAAGAGCCCGCAGGAGCTCCCCATTGCCTGAGGAGCTAACCCCAGCTGCTGGTCTTCTGCTCTCCGCTCCCAGGGCCGCTGGACGCTCACGCTGCAGTCGGGCCTCGGTATTAGGTGGCACGCCTGATGAGACGTGAGCCCCCTGCAGTACCGTCAGATTGGGGTCTAGGGTTTCAACATGAATTTTACGGGGACACACATGTTCAGTCCATAACATGAGCTCAATGAGGCAGGGGATCCGTGTCTCAATGAGGCAGGGGATCCGTGTCGCCTGTCCAGGTGCTGAGAGCGAGGCCCTGGGAACGTGGAGGGGACAGGGAGGAGTCCAGGCAGGAGTGTTCTGGAGCCAGTAGGGCTAGAACAGGGCTCTGGAGGAAGGGTGGGGTTTGCATGGGCACGGGGTGGGCAGCATAGGGAGCGGCCCCCAGAACCTGCAGGAGCACAGACACGGTGACACCCTGTGTCTGGCCAGCATGGGAGGCTGTGACATGCCCAGCGTGGACCCTTGTCACTGGCCAGAGATGATCACCGATGTAGAAAGCGGGGACCTTCCCTGGTGAGACTCCGAAGCCTCCTTTCCTAAGATGACTGTCCCAGGGGGCCCCTGAGTGGCACAGTCAGTTAAGCATCTGCCTCTGTCTCAGGTCGTGATCTCAGCCTCACAGCATCGAGCCTCCGGTCGGGCTCTCTGCTCGGTGGGCAGCCTGCTTCTCCCTCCGCGCTCCCCCTCATCTCTCTTGCCAAATCTCAGATAAATAAATAAAAAATCTCAAAACAAAAGATGACCGTCCCGAGCCCCATCCTCCACGGGTGTGCGGCCTGGGCCGTCATAGGAGGGGCACAGCCCCCCGGGGATTTGCTGCTGGAGACTCTCTGAGCTTCGCAGCTGCAGCTCGGAGGAGAAGCGAGGAGGTTGAGTGATCAATAAGCCGAACAAGGCCATGTGCAACAGAGGGTTTAAAGGAGGTAATTAAACAAACTTCTCATGCAAGCACCCTTACGGAGATTAATTGAGATTTAAATAATTAAGCCTCACTGGGTAAGGCAGCAGAGAAATACAAATGAAAAAGAGCTGTGCTCGCAGTCCCGAGCCCTGACCGGTGCGGCAGGTGGGGACGCAGTGTGTGTGCCAGCCTGTGGCCTGAAGCCCGGAGCAGTCGGACCCACCCGTGGGTGCTCTGGACCCACCCAGCTCCTGCTCAGAGGCCCGGCTCCTGTGCCCCTTGAACCGGGGTTCCCCTCATTTCCCAGGCCCCCTTCCTTCTGTGGCCTCCTCGTGACTCGGGCAGCCAGCAACACCCAAGGCCACTGCTTCATCAGCTTCCCTCGACATCCCTGCAGCTGCCTCCTGGCCAGTCACCTGCTTGGGGTCCCTTCCAGCCTTGCCAGAATGTCACTTCCCCCAAATAGCCCTGGGGGAGCAGTGCTAAGCTTCGCCTCGGTGTGGGGCTCTGGGCCTCTCCCATGGGGCCCTTCCGACCGGATTCCCCGTTCTCCGTTAGACCTTTGGCTCCTGTGACTCTGAGCTCCCTGAGCCCCGGTTTCCCCCCAGCTTGCGGCCTCCGTGCCTTTGCACAGCGGTGCACGCCTTGCCCAGCCCAGGCCATCCCCAGGGGCCTCCACTTTTCCTCCCAGGAGACACCTCCCCTCCCCAAACAGAAATGACAGTGTCCTATTTTGTGTAATGATTTTTTAAAATATTTTACTTATTTATTCATGAGAGACACAGAGAGAGAGAGAGGCAGAGACACAGGCAGAGGGAGAAGCAGGCTCCATGCAGGGAGCCTGAGGTGGGACTCGACCCCAGGACCCCAGGATCATGCCCTGAGCCTAAGGCAGACCCTCAATAGCTGCCGTCCCGTGTAATGATTATTTATGCGTGTGTGCAGGTAGAGGTCATCCAGGGGACAGGACGTGGTCGCAGCTTGACCCTCCAGATGGCCCGGGACAATCAGAGGCCCCTGTCCGGTACATTCCGTCCATGGTCCCACAGCAGAGCCTTCTCAAGCACGCAGCCCGGAGAGAGCAGGCGGCCATCTGGCCCCGGTACGTGGCTGACCCCAGTCAAGGCCTCTACACACACTTTCCGGATTTAGGCAGCCAGGTGCAGCGATCTCGCCCAAGACGAGCCTGGGCTGTAAGTTTCCTTGCTTATGACACCTGCGGCCCACCTGCCGGCGGGGCGCACCTGCCTCTTCCTCCCGGCATCCCCTGCCCTCTGGGTCCGGACCCTCCGAGGCCGGGGCCAGCCTGGGCTTCCTCCAGGGAATGCCACGCCGGCCCCATGTCCCCTCCCTTCCTCTGGACCAGAGACTGCCTGTCGCGATGCCCTGAGCTGTGAGTGCCCTGTCATTGCCACTTTAAGGGTTTAGCCAAGCCTCAGGGAGCGAATGTGCAGTGGAAGTTGGAATTTTCAGATTTGGCAAAGCTGCACGGCGCATGAGCTCTATGCCGCGTAGGAGCCCTGTAGGCCTTGGACGGTCCCTTGTGCTCACACCATTGATACTTCTGCTGCGACAGTGGGGCTGTTCCTTATAGAGAGCTCGCTAAAGGCAGGACCAGCTTCAGTGATGGTCAGGACAGAGTTTTGACCAAATAAGTTGAGAAAAACTCCGTTTGCTGAGCTTTTTTGATATTGGAACGGAGAGTGAGAGACCGTGGGCCTGTCCCTCTTGGGCCTGCCTTTGGGTGTTGCCCAGTGGGTGGAGGGGGCGCGAAGAGCCGGTTTGTACACTCTCCCGGGCAGACCGGGGAGGGATCCAGACCCGGCTCGAATCCCACCCCGGGTCTGTAAGTAGAGACGGCTTCCCTGGATGGGGAATCGCGATCGCAGACGTGGACGTGCAGCCTTCTCGGCCTCAGCAGATCCCCTGGGTCACACAGCGTGGGATGGACGGTCGGTGACCAGGGGCCGCGGACAACTGCTGCAGCCCCGGAGCGTGACCTGAACACAGTCGTCCGGACACCACTTCTTCAGGTTCTGACCTGTCCCCTCGACGCCACATTTATGACCACCCTGGGCTGATCATCCAGCCACCGCGCCTTAAAGAGCAAGCCGGCCGGAAAGGTTAGCTGGAAGGGTAGGTGCCGGTGATTAAAAGAAAAAAATACAAGTCCCTGGGTGACACAGTAGACATGTCCATGTGGGTCTTAAAAGAAGAACAGCCTTAATAGCGAGGCATCCTTGCTGGGCCCAGGTAACCCGGACACCACCTCGCAAAGAAAATATAGATCTGTTTTTCAGCTGGGCCTCAGTGACTAGCTTTCAAGTCCCAGCTTCTTGGATTTATTGCAGGCCATTAACTGCTGGGCCGGGATGCAGGGTAGGAGTGAGAAGATTAAAGTCACAGCCAGGGCCGTTGAGAAATAATTTGGCCTGTCTTTGTAGCTGGGAGTGTGCCGTTAAGCCATTATCACCTGTTAATTCTCCGTGTAACTTTGGGGAGGAAAATTATTATCCAAGTGATGGGGGATCTTTCAATTAATTCTGCAGAGGCAGTCGGATTTTAAGTGGCTCAGAGTTTGAGACGCGTTTCTGAGGGAAATTGGAACTTGGGTGCGCGAGGCCCTGGATCAAGACGCGCCGTGTCATTTGTAGTCGACGCAAAATGGAAATGAGGGGTCCCTCGTTCAGAAGTTAGTGGTTTTTTTTTTTTTTTTTAGATTGTATTTATTTATTCATGAGAGATACAGAGAGAGAGAGGTAGAGACATAGGCAGAGGGAGAAGCAGGTTCCATGCAGGGAGTCCGACGCGGGACTCGATCCAGGGTCCCCAGGATGACGCCCTGGGCTAAAGTCAGCACTAAACCACGGAGCCACCCGGGCTGCCCAGAAGTTAGTGGGCTTGAAAGATGGTGAAACTGCTGAGCACGGAACCGAGCCAGGGGTCCCCGCTGAGCCCAGGGCCCCGTGTGCGCGGGTGGGTGGCACCTCTGGGAAGCCGGCCCCGGCCCATGGCCTCCTGACACTTGGACGGGTTACAGCCGTGCAAAACCCCGGGAGCCGAATGCTAGCCCGACCAGCCTGTGACGAGGTCTCAGTTTTGCATTTTACCGGTTGGTCGAGCTCGGACAGAGGAGGGAGTCTGTATCGCCTCCCTGGTAAAGCGGAGCCCGCAGTACCGGTCCTCCGGGGATGTGGACGGTGAGATGAAGAGTGTGCAGCGCGCTCAGCAGTGGGTGTATCTCCTAAGAGCTCAGGAAGCCTCAGGCTCGTGGCCCTGCTGCTGGGCATCCCCCACCCCACACCCCGCATCCTCTGGCCGGTCCCTCTTCAGTGTGGACCCGCTGACTTCCAGGCCCCGGCACCTCCGTTTCCAGGCCGGTAGACGGGCTCAAGCACCACCAGCACCGCCCTTTGTCATCCCGCATCCAGGCTCTGAGGGAATCGGGGGCATCCGTGCCCCAGTTCCCTAGATCCTTGGGATACCTGGGTTGTGGGTCTTTTACGGGCCCTCAGAGCTCCCCCTGAGCTCCCCCTGTGGGATTACGCACCACTCGCCCGCCCCTGGAGGCGGCTGGCTGGACATCAGTCCTCTGCCCACCTGCTCCTGTCTCTTGCCCCCCTCACCCTGCCACTCTTTACCTGCTGTGGGTCTGCTTCTGGGGGCTCCCAGTCTCTGCCAAGGTCCTGCACTGTTTCCTTCCCTTAGTGAAAGATAAGGGAAGATGCTAGAAAGCAAGGAATGGGGGTGTTGGCTCCATTAGTCCCCCTCAGTTGAACCAGTGTTGGGAGGCTGTATCTGACATAGGGACCGAGGGGAAACAGAGAGGACAGGGGGCTGGCCCAACAGTCCTCTGACCTGGACCCCTCAGGGCCGGACTGCAGCCTGCCCCACTGCAGCCCACCTCACGCGCACCCCGAGCTGCCTCAGGGGGGCACCTGTGCGGGACCATCGCCATGGAAAGTCACCGGCCTCCACTTCTGCCCCAGAGCTCAGGGCCGTCAGTGTCTCATTGGCCCCATGACGTCCTCGACTGCTTGCCTGCCAGAGAGAGGGCGTTTGGGTGCTGTCATTCCACAGGATCCCACGGAAAACCCAGAACTTTCCTCCTTTTGGCCTTGGCCTCTGCAGGCTCAGGCTGAAGCCGCTCTCTGAGTGCCTGGATCGGAGCAGGGCCACTCCGGATGTTTGGTGGGAGGCCTTCTCCATTTCCGTGTTTCTCTTGCAGTAGATGTTTGAGCATAGAGTTTCAAGATTTGTTTTTAGATTCTTTATTTTCCATCTCTGCTACATTTACTGAGTCGTATTTGCTGTATTCTTGAAATGGTTTTGGAAACTCCATTTTTTCTGTCTTTCTTGGTCCTCTGGGTTCCTTTGGTCATGTTTCCAGTGTTCCTCTTCCTCCACTTCCTCCTCCCTCTTCCTCTTCTTCCTCCGCTTCCTCCTCCTCCCCTTCTTTTCTCTCGTCCTTTTCCCTTCTCTACCTCCCATTGGGGAGGGGGTATAAGAGCCTCAGTCTTCCTCAGAGCAGAAGACCTTGACCATTGTCCTGCCATGGGCCCGTTTGGTGTCCTGATGAGGCCTGTGGACCTTTTCTCAAAGTGATGTTTCCTGATGCATGAAACACTCCGGATTGGAAAGAGCAAAAGATAATGTTTTATTATATTGATATATTAGGGGAAAAAACCCTTTTAAGTCCTCAATTTGTGATCTAGTACTATACGTGTTTTCTATGAGCAAACTTCATAACACGACAGGTATAGATTCATTAACATCCACAGTTTGAAGTGGCAACGTGCGCAAACATCATGCCTGCAATCGCTGCACGATGATAGGAAAATATCCACCGGTCTCCTGCTGACAAAGTCTCACTGCTAAGTAGGCTACTCCGGTCTGTTGCTTGCTTTCCTTGATGAAAGAAATGCTCCATTTCAGTTAAAGATGAATGAAAATGAAGACACAATTTCTTCCCCCCATTCTTGTCTGTATTCAGTCCTCGGATCCTTGTTAAAAATGTTTGCACTAGAGTTCGAAGTACCCCTGGAACATTCTGGGCCTTTCCCACCTCTGCTGGCCATGAGGAGAGGAATCCCCTCCCTGCCTCCCGCCTCCGCAGCCGAGCCGTGGCCGGTCCTGCCACCCTCACCGGAGCACGCTCCACTGTCCTCTTGGTCACAGCCCCAGCAGCCGGCCCCAGACTCTGGCTACGGAAAGGATTTAGGCATCGTGGCTAAAGTGCGTTGAGAGACAGGAGATGTATCATGCCTCATGCCTGTCCTTGAGGATGTCAAACCGGGCCACTGTCCCAGAATGTAATTCCACTAGAAACAAAGATTGCCCGTGAGGAAAACCCAACGCTCACACGGGTAGACATATGGGCTGGCTGGAAATCGACAAATAATTGTATCTCGTCCCCATTTGGCTTTCTATCAAGACAGAAGATGAATTAGATGTTGAGCAAAATTATTGGCTGAGTGAAACATAGATGGTCTGGAAGCCAAAAAACAATAAAAGAGGTTGACAAAAGCCGTGAGTAGGCCATGGGAGGGGGACGAAAGGCATCCCGTGGGGGTGGGGGGGGGGAGGTTATATGCAGAAAGAGAGGCTCCCTCCTGCAGATATCTTTTGTGGAAGCGAAGCAAAGCTCGGGGTGCCTCAGTGGCCCCCTGCATGGTGGAGCGGAGGAGGCTGTGGGCTGCTGACACCCCTCACGTGTCTTGTTCCCTGTGTCCTGCACATTCCTGCTCAGGGCCCCTCCTTCCCTGTCCTTCCCGGGTTTCATCCTTTTAGTATGGAGGGCACGTTGACACGTAGACTTCCAAAGGTCGACAAGCCAGGGTCCCTGCCCTAGAAGAGGATAATGCTAAGGACGCACTTGAGGGTCGAGTCCTTCCTAAGTCCTTCACTTCGCATCTGGGAGCTTCCAATGAGCCCTAAACCTCACTGAGCCTCACTTTCCTTCCCTGAAAGGTAAGAATATAGCAGCTTTCTACTTGAGGCAGTGGTGCAGGATTAACCCAGCCTTTCCCATCCCTCCGACACACCTCGAGTAGAAAGAATGCGGGCTGCGGAGTGGGGCAGGCGCATGTACATCACTTACGTCTCTAAACGTCAATTTCCTGGGCTGTACAATGGGACTAAAAATATCCACACTGTAGGTGTGTTGTGGGGACTAAATGCGACCAAGAATGCTGACCAGCCGGCACCCCAGCGTGGCACAGGCACTCACTGGTTAAAATGAAAGAAGCAACGTGGTCCTTGTTAGCCTCTGATTCCCCCCGCCACACTCCCCATGGGACCGAGGACCTTCTGATTCTCAGAGGCATAGGTCGGAGGTCAGTTGGCTGATCCCCTGTCCTCTCCACTTCCCCACCTGAAGCCCCCATATTTGGTTCCAAACATTTCTGGTCATCAGAGCTCCTAGAAACAGTTGTGCCCTACGCTCTCCCCCCATGGGTAGCTGGTAGAGCGGAGGCTACAGTGGGCTGGGGTGTGTGTGTGTGGGGGGGCACAGACCTCCTGGATTCCTGCCCCTGCCCCCTCACTTCATGACTGATGACCTTTTTGTTAGTTTCCTCGTCTGCAGAAGGGGTGGCGATTTCCATGTGCACAGGTGTGGGGATGAATGGTGCAAGGGGATAAAGCCCCAGGGACCCCGCTGGTGCTCATTTCTGCAGAGAACCTTGGTGGGGCAGCCAACATTTGCAGTCAAGGTCCCTTTGTCTCCTGGGCCCCAGCCCTTTCCACAGCCAGAGGCAATTACTTTCAGAACGACCAGCAGCTCTTCCAAACCATATAGAAATGGCTTCCGACCACTCAGTAGCTTTATCCTGTGGATATTATTATTTTGATCCCCAATAACATTATAATATAGTGGGTAAGAGCACCGACCTCAAAGTGGATTCGAGTACCAGCCCTGACACCAGCTTCGAGACCTGGGGCAGGTTACTTTTCCTAGGCTTTAAATCCCTCGTCTGTAAAATCTGGATAAGAACAGTCCGTACCCCATAGGATTATAGTGGAGAAGAAAGGAGATAATGCGCGTGAACCGTGTAAATAGTCTCTCATGTTAAGTGTTCAGCACACACGAGCTCCATCACGCTTCTCACATCCTTACAGTTCTCTAAGACGTTAGAGCGCCCAGCGGTAGGGTAGGGTGCGGCATTGTTTTTGTGGCAGAAGTGGATGAAAATATATCCTGGCTACCCCACCTTCCACAGACAGCGGGGCTGGAGGCTTGTCCTGGGCTCTCGAAGCTCATTCACAGGACGGACCAGCAAGGCCAACTGGACACCTGCTCCCGATGGCCAATAGAAGCCTGCGCTTGACCTTCCATGGAGACAAGCAGGCCTGGGAAGAGACTCATGGAGGAAGGTTTCCCTGCCTGCAGCTCCTTTCCACCTGAGCCCTTGCCTTGGCTCGGGGACACCTCACACCTGGTACAGGTTGAGCCTGGGCCTCAGGGGTCCACTCCATACCCTTCTCACCCACCTGTAGGGATGGGGCAGGTCCTGAGAAAAGATGGCACATCTGGAGGCAGGGAGACCACCGCAGCCACTGGGAGGCTCTCAATCGTCAACCTGTCTTACTGCGCCCAGGCAATGCTTCAAGTATTTAGCAAATATTAACTCAATTAATCCTTGAAACCACCTTATAAGGTAAATACTGTTGTCATCCCCATTGACTCAGGAAGAAGTAAAGGCCCAGAAAGGTCACATAACTGGTCCAAGGTTCAACAGTGGGGCGGCAGTGAGCTGGGAGTCAAACCCACGCCGCCTGTGTTAGCTGTTTTAGCAAAGGGAAGGCAGCACTTCCTACGTGTGCCCTGCAGAAGCACGTCCCACCCACGTCCCTGGGGAGAAGTCATAGCTAGTGGCCTCGTCTCCCTTCCCAGCAATGACAGGGGACATGCTGCACGTCCCGCATCCAGGACTCCAGTGGACTTCCCACCAGCCCTCTGCACTGTCCTGCGCCCCACATCGTCACTTACCGTTGGGCCTCCACTTCTTAAGCCATAAAATGGGATGATGGCCTTGCCTGCCACAAAGGATTGAGGATCTGTGATCGCCTGTGGGTGCCAGAGCTTCGTGCAAAGACACTGCGAGCGGAGGTGCCAGACTGTCTCCTCAGGTGGCAGGGACTCCGTGCCCGGGGCTCCCGCCTCCTCCGCTAGGCCACCAGGGCCTATCCGAACATAAGGCCCTGCTCCAGGCCGCTGGTCTTGGCGGAGTCTGAGCCCCTCTGAGATGAGTTACTTTCTGGGCCTGTGGGTTCTGCATCCTTCCTCTCTCTGACCCACTCCCCTCCTGCTGGCTCATCTTTGGTGTCGCTGAGACCAAACTCTGTGTGACCCCCCACTTCCTGTTTTATTTTTTTTATTTTTAATTTTTAATTTTTTTTTAATTTATTTTTGATAGTCACAGAGAGAGAGAGAGAGAGGCAGAGACACAGGCGGAAGGAGAAGCAGGCTCCATGCACCGGGAGCCTGATGTGGGATTCGATCCCGGGTCTCCAGGATCGCCCCCTGGGCCAAAGGCAGGCGCCAGACCGCTGCGCCACCCAGGGATCCCCCCACTTCCTGTTTTAGTTATTTTTTTGTGCTTTGCAGGCTGTCCCAGAATGCGGAGGCCGAACACAATCATGTGACTACCTCTCGGGCTTCTGTGGGGCAGGAACTCCATAGGGCAGGGTGGGGATGGCTCTGCTCTGTCCCCTGGGCTGCCTGTTGGGACCAGAACAACCTCCAGTGCTTCTTCATTGTCTGGTGCCTTGTCTGGGAAGACGGGAAGGCTGGGCTCGGTGGGGTGGGATGCTGTGTCACTGTCACTCTATAGGCTCCGTGGGGGCTCTCCATGCTGTCCCCCCAGGAGGGCGGCACAGGGCTCCCCACATCATCAGAGCAGAGCCACCAGGTCTTCCTGACAGGCCTGGAACTGGCAACGCATCCATTCCACCAGCATCTATTGGGTAAACTGAGTCATAGCACCAGCCCAGACTCAGTGTGGCCGGCAAGGCGTGAAAGTGGGGGGCGCTGGCTCATGGCACAGCTTCAGAGCCCTGCCAGCAGCTCTGCGTGTCCGTTAGCGATGACAGTGGTTGAGCCTGAACCTGCATTCCCCGCATCTAAGCCCCACAGCAAGTTTCTCAAGAGTGTCCACAGCGAACTTCATTGATAAGCTCGTGCTAGTCCAGCTGCCCCCGAAGTTCCTGATTAACGACCGGCTCCGGCCCGGGAGCCAGTGGTAGCGAAAGACTCGATGATCAATAGTGTCGGCCTTGTCGGCCTGGGCCGCGGGGCCTCCCCTGCTCACTGTCAGCGTCCACATGGGTCCCAGGGAGCGGGGGCGAGGGGCAGCAAACGACAGGGCCAGTCAATACCTGCAGTTAATGAAGTCAGCTCCTGACAGCCCGGGGAGAGAGCTAGCCCAGCTCGCCGTGCGGCTTCACCTCCCGTTCAGCATCCCGGCGCTCGGAGGCTCCCTGGGTGCCTGGCAGGGTGTCCACACCCAGCGAGATAAGGGCCTGTGTGGCCCGAGCACCCGGTCTTTTGAGAGGATGGGCTAGGCCGGGGCAAATCTGGGACAGGCCAAGGGGGGCTGCAGAGAAGAAGAGCTGAGGAGGCAAGGCACCGCCCCCCGGCAGTGACTCCTGAGGATGCGCAGAGGTACGACTCTCCCCCAAAAAGGGTCTCCAGCACTGAATATAGGGAAAGCAAACATTCCAATGCTTTTTTTTTTTTTGATTCTATTTATTTATTCATGAGAGACACACAGAGAGAGGGAGGCAGAGACATAGGCAGAGGGAGAAGCAGGCTCCATGCAGGGAGCTCGATGTGGGACTCGATCTCGGGTCTCCAGGATCCCACCCTGGGCTAAAAGCAGGGGCTAAATGGCTGAGCCACCCGGGCTGCCCTCCACTGCTTTTCTTACAGCAGATCAGTGCATCAGCACAGCAAAGGCTCTGAGAAGGCCAGTGGTTAGGGAACGTGTCTAGCTCTGCTCAGACAAGGGCTTCCAGACTTCTTAATAGATCTTTCTTTTCTTCTTCAGGGTCGGTTTCAAGACCAGCCTTCCAAGGAGCATACTTTGCAAGGGCTTCCTCAGGGAAGCCAGGGAGATGCAGCCATCGATGCAGAGGGAGGGAAATCTGCACAGTATGGGTCGCAGAGTGGATGGGCCGGGCAGGAGTCGGGGCGTGCTCCGAAAATTGACCTGGAGGTGCCCATGGCCTCATTTCCTGCTTGCTGGGGTGGCCAGCCAGGTGTGGAGTGCAGAGCCCTATTTTTCTTTCTTTCTTTCTTTCTTTCTTTCTTTCTTTCTTTCTTTCTTTCTTTCTTTCTTTCTTTCTTCTTTTTCTTTCTTCTTTCTTTCTTTTCTTTCTTCTTTCTTTCTTTCTTTCTTGATTTCATTTATATATTTTTTAAAGATTTTATTTATTTATTTATTCATGAGAGACACAGAGAAAGAGAGAGAGAGAGAGAGGGGCAGAGACACAGGCAAAGGGAGAAGCAGGCTCCATGCAGGGAGCCGGACGTGGGACTCAATCCCGGGTCTCCAGGATCACGCCCTGGGCCAAAGGCGGCACTAAACTGCTGAGCCACCTGGGCTGCCCTGCAGAGCCCTTTCAAGCAGGCTGTGTGGCCCCGGTGAATGTGGTCCTGGGAGTGGGCAGCTTCTTGAGCCAGACCTTCAAGCTCCGGCTGTGTAGAAACTGACCCTGCGTGGCTCCAGAGGGCCGTATATGCCATGTGTGTGCTGACAGACGCAGCGGAGGGGCAGGACTTCCTGTATTGTGACTAATTTATGGAGCATTGCATTGGAAATTGGGTCTTGTTAGTGTCTGATGGGGAAAAGAAAGAAAAAAAGAGAATTCATGAGAGGGAAAATGATTATTCAACTTTTCCAAATCTCTGCTAGAATGGTAAAATGAACTTAACATACATATTTAATGTGATTTTTTTCTTTCTTATAAAAACACCTAACCTATATATGTATTAAATCAAGAAGTTCTGGAAAGGTAGCTGGTTTAATTGCATCTTCTAAAAAATCCCAAGACTTTTTTTTTATTTTGCAAATGTGATATAATAATCCTTCTACCTTCTGCTGAGATGCTGAGAGGTTCAGATGAAAATAGGGTGGGTAAGGATCCTATAAGCTGTAAAGTGCTTCCAGCCTCCAAAACTGTGGAATATAGATTTCTGTTGCTTTGGCCACCCAGTCTACAGTCTTGTGTTGTGGCAGCCTGAGTTGACGGACATCCTTTCAAAAGGAAATTTCCTTCTGAGCCTTGGGCTGGGGCTGTCAACACCTGTCAATGAAGAACAGAACCAGGGTTCTGGCAGAGCCTGGAAAACCCAAAGGCAGCTGAACGTGACTTAAAGACCAATAGAATCGAGTTGATCACACACCAGCCCTCCTTTGCAAATCCATGTGGATTGTACCCTCACAGCCTCTGATTGAGAAACTTGGTTTGTTTTCCAGATGCGTGATGTTATGGGTGAGAAGATGTTATTGAACCTGCTTTTCAAACATTATCAAGGTGTGAAGATTAGATACTGGCCCAGAAGTATCTACATGCAGATTGTGACTTAGTGAAAGAACAGCCTTAGCCAAGGTTCATTGGCCATTTTTAATGTCACTTGCTAAGGCCCTAGCTTGGTAGCTCTATTAAGTATTACTGAAAATTTTTTGCACATCTACTATGAACCTGACAGAGTGTTGGTAGGGTTTTTTTTTTGTTGTTATTGTTTTGATTTTATTTATTTATTCATGAGAGACACACAGAGAGAGGCAGGGACATAGGCAGAGGGAGAAGCAGGCTCCCCACAAGGATGTGGGACTCAAGGATCATGCCCTGGGCCAAAGACAGGCACTCAACCGCTGGGCTACCCAGGCGTCCCTACATATCCTATCTTATAGTATAATAAAGTCTTTCCCCACAATACTATTTATGAAGGAATTTTGCCAAAATAATAAAATCTAAGCTCTGGATCCCACTACTGTATATTTTAGCATCTAACTTCCTATATGGATGTACTCATGTTCCGGGCACAGATTAAAACTATTTTCGAGGTATATGAGGTGGAACTGGGATTAGATAGTGGCTATCTCTGGTTCTGGAGTGAAATCAAGCATCCATGTGTTAGAAGTCTACTTATTGAGTGTACACACTAAGTTTCTGGCAGTGAGCTAGTCACTGGCGTATCCAGTTTACCAAGACAGACCCAAATGGGAATATATGCTTTTTAATTTAAAATTTTTATACTTTTCATAGTGGTATACTATGGATAAATGGAAAGCCTCTGGCAACTACAGTGCTTATATTCCAGGCCTTACAGTCTATACCTGCAGTTCCTGGCACTGTTGCTCCCAAAGGCAACAACCTCCAACCCTTTCAACTCCTGTTTCTAAACACCAACATATTTACTTTTCTATTTATTTTTGTTTATTTTTGTTAAGCATAACACAAATACAGAAAACCATATAAAACAAATATATGGCATAATGAACTACAAGAAGAGGAACTCCAGGGACGCCTGGCTGGCTCCGTTGGTACTGCAGGCGACTCTTGATCTTGGGGTCACGAATTTGGGCCCTACACTGGTGTGGAGGTTACTTAAAAAAAAAAAAAAAGAAATATAGAAGATTTCTAAAAAAAAAAAAACCCTATCTTGAGTATAATAAAGTCTTCCCCCACAATACCATTTATGAAGGAATTTTGCCAAAATAATCAAATCTAAGCTCTGGATCCCACTACTGTATATTTTAGCATCTAACTTCCTATATGGATGTACCCGTGTTGGGGACATCCCAACATCCTCCCCCCAAAAAAATCTTCTAGATTTCTTTTTTTTTTTTTTTTTTGAGAGCAAGAGTATGAACAAAAGAGGAGCCAAAAGAGAGGCAGAGAGAAACTTAAGCAGGCTCCACGCCCAGCACGGAGCTCGACATAGGGCTCAATCTCACAACCTTGAGATCATGACCTGAGCTGAAATCAAGAGTTGGATGCTTAACTGACTAAGCCACGCAGGCGCCCCAAAGATGCTATGTTTTTAAGTCTCTCTGAATCTATAGGCCTCTGAATATGTCTCCCCCAAATTCACACATTGAAGTCCTAACCTCCAGTACGTCAGACAGATTGTGACAATATTTGGATCGAGGCTCTTTAAAGCTGTGGTTCAGTTGAAATGAGGTCGCCAGGGTAGGGGTGGGTTAATCCAACATAGCTGGTGTCCTTATGAGCAGAGATGAGGACACAGATACAGGGCAGAGTAGATGGGCACCTGCAAGCCAAGGAGAGAGGCCCCAGAAGAAACTAACACCTCAGTCTCAAGAGTTTTTCTGCTTTTGTGGTTTGAGAGGTCCCCCTTCGAGTGTTTCTGTGAAAGTAGACTTTGTAATTTCAGAGCACCCCTGGCTCTGTTCTCCTTCCTCAGTGTCATCTAGATCTGATTTTTTCCCCTTTCCCTTCGTTGTCTTGTGCAGCATGGGTTCTGCTCCCAGCAGGTTTCCTCAGTGTGGCACTTTATGCTGGAAAGAAACCTTGGCTGATGGATTCTGGGAGTTCAGGGGGACTGGATGTCCCCAACCCCTGCAGAGCCACCAGGGGCACTGCTTACTCAGTGGCCACTGGGGGGTGGAAGTGCCCTGCGGATCAGGCTGGTGTCGCACGGGCACCCTGTGCTCCCTTGTGAGTCCTTGCAGGTTATTTTATAGTTCTTGCATCTACCGATGGCTGCACCGCTTCCTTCTGCACAGATGCCCACCTCCTGCGAGCCTCGGAACTGCATGTGGTTCATCTTGGCCCTTCGTAACGCAGGACATCACCGGGGTATCTTGCCACCTGGTTTTGTAGAGGTCATACGTGGGCTTTCCTGTTTGCTGCCTTGGTGGCTCTATGTGTTTGTAGGGGGTGATTTAGAGAGACTGGACAAGCATTGATCTCACTGCCATCTTCCCAGAATCCTGGGATATATTCCATGGTTTGTCATTCTTTTTTTTTTTTTTTTTTAAGATTTTATTTGTTCATTTGAGAGAGTGAGTGTGAGAGAGGAGAGAGAACACAAGTGGGGGCAGAGAGAGAGGGAGAAGCAGACTCCCGGCTAAGCAGGGAGCCCATGACCCTGAGATCATGACCTGAGCCCAAGGCAGACACTCAACCCACTGAGCCACCCAGGCGCCCCATCCGGGGCTTGTCATTCTAAGGCATTCTCTATTGACTCCAGTGACAGGGGGCAGGAGTTGGGCTTCCTTCCATCCAGAGCCCACTCCCCAACTCTCCCTCCCTCCACCCTCTCCTTCTACTTACTTCCCAATCAAGTCAGTATTGATTACTCTTTCTAAGCCTCTGTAATATATTAGGATCGTGTTCCTTTTCTTGCACATATTTTTGTTTTGCTTTGTCCCCCCTCCCCCCCAGAAATTATACCAGGATTCTGGGGTTATTAATCATATTTTTATTTCTGTTTCTCTCAAGGTTTTTTTTTTTTTTTAATTTTAGTCCTTGTCTTTCATGCTCCAGGCTTTCCTTAAATTTCTATTTCTTTCAGGTTGTCTGTTGATATTTAAAAGTGACCTTGAAAGGGAAATGGAGTTTTCTCTGCATTTGTGTTGGGGAGAGGGCTTGCCTCCATGTGGAACTGTTGGAAACTCACCTTTTCATTGGGGAACGCTGACTGTCAATGTGATTTGTTTTCCCTCCAGCTGGACCACACTTCCCAGAGAGGTACCTTCTGATCTCCTGCGTGGAAGGTATTTCTTTGGACCGAGGGAGAGGGGTCAGAGGGCTGCACGGTTTGGTGTGTAGACTCACACAGTGCCACCGTGTACAGTCTGTCTCCTTTCCTCTGGCAAACAGGCTGTAACATCTCTGGTTCAATTTCTCTTGAACTAACATTGTCTTTGTTCTTGCTGTCTATCTATGGGCATTTATTTACTTATTTAAAAGATTTTATTTATTTATTTGAGAGAGCATGAGCCAGAGAGGGAGAGCATGAGCAGGAGGTGGGGCAGAGGCAGAGGGAGAAGCAGGCCCCCCGCTAAGCAGGGAACCCGACGTAGGACTCTATCCCAGGACCCTGAGATCATGACCTGAGCCGAAGGCAGATGCTCAACCCACTGAGCCACCCGGGTGCCCCTGTCTTTGTGTATTTACCTAAGAATGCCTTACGTGGATGACTCCCAGCCAGTGTATTAAGTGTTAGTACAGCCTAGTGTTATTTCTGTTTTCAGGAAAATTAGAAATACAATCTCTGATGTTTTCTCCCCATGCCCCAAGGAATTATCTTGCGCACCTGAGACTTGTGCATCTGATCAAAGAATAAATGTCTGGAAGGGACAGGTTGTCAGGGTGAAGCGTGGCAACAGCCCTCTCTGTGCAGGACTTCCTCCTTCCTTCCTTGTCTGGAACCTTCGGTCACTCACCTGCCTCCAGGGGTCTGCTGACTCCCCATCCTGAGCTCCCAGGTTGCTCCCAGTCCTGTCGATATAGCCCTTGTGCGAAGCTTCCCTTAGCCTCTCCTCCAGCTCTGGAAATTAATTGGCTTCTCTTACTTCCAGTGCTTTCCTGTCCTGGTCCCTTTGTCCCTGTGGATTCACACTTTTCAAATTATTTCACTGTCATCCTAGTGACCTTTTGAGGGGAAAGGGATTAACACATGCGCTCCATCTGCCAGAAACGCATCTTAGCAATTACCCTAAACAGAGAAGCATTTAATATTTAAACAGCTCAAGTGTTAAACAACCTTACACTCACATAGCACCTCTCATTTCCCAAGAACTTTCGGATGTAGTTGTTCGTGAGAGGATCCCACGAGTTAAGTCAAGGAGTGATGGTTACCCTGAGTGACAAGGGGCGAGGCTGAGCCCCCCAGGAGTTCCAGGGGACCGGCTCACACTAAAACGTAGGACTCCCAGTTGTTGTCATGCAATGTATATGTTTAATCTCCTCCACTGGCCATGCACTCAAGGAAGATTCTGCACTTCTCTAAGAACTGTAGTGGTATGAAATTCAAGCACGTTATCAGGTATCGACAGGCACTGAAGACTATAATATACAGAGGGGATTCCATTTTGCACAAGCAGAGTCTTTTAGTTGACTATAGAGATGAAGACATGACCATTCTAATGCATTTTTAATCATCTATTTCTGGACATTAGCCAAAGTTTGCATCTTTTAGCAGTAACAGATTTGCCATATGGGTCAATTCCACCCTTAAGAATTCGAGAGATCTGAACTTGACCCCAGCAGATTCCTTTATTTCCTCATTCCAGTGAATGGATTTTCCTGTTGGTGAGTTCTGAAGCCTGTGTGGAGGGGTGTTAGCTAGGTTTTAATTGATTAGATTGCTTTGGTCAGCAATCACTGTGCTGCCTGACAATGACTTCAAAACTCTTTCCCAGACACTGACTGCAAAGCAATGCTGCCTCCTTCATGCTCATTGTTCTTTGGTTGTATTTTCAGCCTGACACGTTGTAGGCAATTGCTTTTGCCTTTCAAAACTATAAACTCCACACTGGTAGGTATTAGCTTATTTTCTGTCTTTTGGTAGTTTCTGGAGTAACTGGTAATGTCTTTGTGCTTGTCCTAGATCAGACCCAGCCAGGTTCCCTGCCTCTGTAAGTGTTACCTTTCCTCCCTCTTCCCAAGCTTGCCCACCGCAGTAGGATCACTCAGCCTTTCCTGGGCCAGATAGTTTCAGAGATTAGAAGGATGTAAGTGAGTCTTAATCTGTTTTCTTGGGTTCAACATCAAGTTCTCCTTGTTGAGTCAATAAAGGAAAGCAGGATGATATCATGAAAAGAACACAGGATTTTGGGATAGATAAACTTGGGCGTGAATCCCATATCCACCCTTACAAGCTGTATGAGCTTAGATAAGTCATTTACCTTCTCAGAGCCTCAGTGCACTCAGAAAGTGAGAATAATTACACCCTCATTGCAGAGTCGTCAAAAAAATCAAATGAGATAAATTAAGAATCCCCAGCGTACAATTTCATAGAAAGTTAAACATGCACTTACCATATGACCCAGCTGTTTGACTCCTTGGAAGCTACCCAAGAGAAATAAAAGCATGTTTTACACAAAGACTTATACATAGATATTGATAAGAATTTTGTTAATAACGGCTTCAACTGGAAACAACCCAAAAGTCCCTCAATGGGCAAACAAATTATGGTATATTCATACAATGACATTCCTTGCAGCAATAAAAAGAATGAAATGTTGATACATGCATCATTATGGTGATTCTCAAAAACCATTATGCTGATAGAAGGGATGAGACACAAAAGACTTCATTGTGTGTGATTTTTGTATGATACTCTAGGAAAGACACATCTAATCAATAGTGATAGAAAGTAGATCAATGGTAATCTGGGGTCGGGGGTGGGAAGTGGGTGGGAATGAACTGGGAAGGGACACAGGAGAATCTTTGGGTGAGATAAAATGGTACATTGGTTGTGGGGGGAGTTACATGGGCATACACCTTAGTCAAAATTCACCAAATTGTACATTTAGAAGGTGTGCATTTTATTGTGTGTAAATTATACCTTGATAAAGTAGGTTTTAAAAAATGGCCCAGTGCCTGACATGTAGTAAGTGCCCAGGAAGCTTGGCTTCCTTGGTCTCTTTGGTTTGTACTCAGGGAAGACAGCACTGCATGGCCCATCCTCTTGGACTCACAGTCCTGTGTGTGGGACCAAAGAGGTACTCTCAGTGTCTGTCCCTTGGTCCTCTGACCTTTCAGTACCCAACTGTTGGTCCATTGGTGCTACTGTAACAGAATCCCGTAAGCTGGCAGATGAGAAAACAAAAATTTATTTTCTCACACTTCTGGAAGCTAGGAAGTCCAAGATCAAGGCTCCTGCCAAATCATTTTCTGGTGAGTGCACACAGGTGTCTACTTGCTGTGTCCTCACATGGCCTCCCTTACTGCCTGCACTTGGAGAGGGAGATCTCTCTCCTCCTTTGAGGTTACCAGTTCTACTGGATTAAGATCCCATCCTTATATTAAAAAAAAAAAAAGATCCCATCTTTATGACCTCGTTTAACCTAAATTACCTCCTCATATCTTATCTCCATATGCAGTCACATTAGGAGTTATGGCTTCAGCATATGAATTTGGAGGTGGGTGGGGGTGGACACAGAGCCTACCCTGTGTCTGAATTTTTCCCCCTGGAATTATGGAAGGAGGCTCTCCCTGCATATAACAGGTTGGATGTGCTGGGGAGCAGTCTCTGGGAGCAGCCCTCAAGTCAATACTTCTGGATGTTGGTGTATAAATACCACAGCTATCTCACCCCTTAGGTGGATAATTTGGAGGGATGTGTTTTATAGTCAGAATTTTCTCTTGGGATAAAGCACCAGTCACCTACTGATAACTGGCTTGATTACTGACCACCCTTCTTTGCTGTTTCACTGGGCTTCTCCAATTCCAATGTCCCCCCCCCCTCCATCTGCCATGTTAACCATTTGTACTTGAAGCCTTATCTCAGGCCCTGAATCTGGGAGAATCTGAAAAGAGTCAGTGGTTTGTGTTTATACAGGTAACTGTAACTCAGTGCAGACCGGAACAAAATGGCCCAAGAAATGTTCAAACGTCAAGCCATGGGAGGAGGGACTGGATTTAGAAGAGAGAGTGATTCTTTTTTTTTTTTTTTAAATTTTATTTATTTGAGAGACAGAGAGAGAGAGAGAGAGAGAGAGAGAGAGAGAGAGAGAGAGAATGAATAGGGAGGAAGGGCAGAGGGAGAAGCAGGTTCCCCACCAGAACAGGGTGCCTGTTGTGGGACTTGATCCCAGGACTCTGAGATCATGACCTGAGCTGAAGGCAGACTCTTAACCGACTGAGCTACCCAGGTGCCTAGAGAGATTCTGACACACGGAAGAGTTGGAGTTTGAATTGGGCCATGAAAGGTACATATAGTTTTGACAGGGAACTCTCGTGGGACCCAGAGGGAAGTGGGAGGGAAGCGGGAAGAAGGGAGAGAAGGACACAGAGGAAGGCGATTGAATTTAATATTTGCTGAGCACCTGTGCTCTGACAGACACTGTGCTAAGAGCTGGGCATGGAGAAGTGAATGAGACCAGTCCCTGTCCCCAAGGACATCCTAGCCTAGTGGGGAAACAAGGTGACTAATGGATAAAGCATGCGTCACATTGCCCTGTGATTTGATGTGCCATTTCCCAAGTGTTGTGTGTTCTAGAGGTTTTCCAGTGTCAAGCGTCCTGAGAGAGCCCTGAGCGTGGCCCTCCCTCACACCAAAGCTCCAATAAGAGGAGAACCTGAGGTTTTGAAAAACTCTCCTTGGGCACAGCTCCAAAATTCAGGACAGGGTCCACAGTCTTATTTTAATGGCTTTGGCTAAATTCATGTTCAGTGCTTGATTTAGAGCTTGCAGTGTTAATATTTTGTACATTGGGCCAATTCTCTGGTGATTTTAATATTTCATTTATCGACTGATTTAACTTTTAATAGTATCCAAAGCCATCTCATTAGATTACAGTGCTGAAAGACTGCCGTTGTAATAGCTATCCCGTTGTTCTAGTAAATTCAATTTAGACAGATGTAACCCAAGGCAAAAGGCAATCGTAATCCGTGAAATATTTTGCTAACTTCTGTTCCAAACAAGTCCTAGCCTTTTCTGTGTGCATGACTTGGACATGACTGACAAATCTCTGAATATCTTGGAGGACGAGGGGAGAAACACCATCGGAACATGACTGAGGATGGTTGTCACGTCCCACTGTGTGTGACGTGCTGTGTCCCTGTGGCAGCCATATTTGGGGACCTCTTATAGGATTGTGGTTGTGCCTCATTAATCTCTGAATCCCTGGTACTTTGTAGTTTTGATAGGAGGTAGAGACTAATTCAATGTTTGCATTGAACTAGATCTGAATTTTTGTCTCCAGGTGCCAGAGAATTCTGTCCTTGGTCCTGAACTGTTGAACAGTTTTTTTTTTTTTAATTTTTTATTTATTTATGATAGTCACAGAGAGAGAGAGAGAGAGGCAGAGACACAGGCGGAGGGAGAAGCAGGCTCCATGCACCGGGAGCCTGATGTGGGATTCGATCCCGGGTCTCCAGGATCGGGCCCTGGGCCAAAGGCAGGCGCCAAACCGCTGCGCCACCCAGGGATCCCTGTTGAACAGTTTTTAAGTGATGTTTTTGAA
Source organism: Vulpes lagopus (assembly GCF_018345385.1). NCBI lineage: Eukaryota > Metazoa > Chordata > Mammalia > Carnivora > Canidae > Vulpes > Vulpes lagopus. The sequence continues at coordinate 122,678,287 of NC_054828.1, forward strand.
GGAGCCGTAGAGGATATCTCTGACCTTCTCATGGTAGAAATCGGGGATGGGCCACAAAAACATTGGGTGGCTGAATCAGTATAGCACCAAAAAGATTTTGCTATTTTGAGATATCCTCAGTGGAATAAAAGTGTAGCAGGTAAATGGTCCTGTAACCTTATTTGCTCCTGGAAAGTGAAGACTGTCCTTTAGTTCTGTATGTCAGAGTTAGAGTGCTGCAGGCAGGTTAGATGCACAATAAATGATTCTTTTTTTTAACATTTTATTTATTTATTCATGAGAGATACAGAGGAGAGGCAGAGACATAGGCAGAGGGAGGAGAAGCAGGCTCCATGCAGGAGCCTGATGCGGGACTCGATCTCGGAATTCCAGGATCACGTCCTGAGCCGAGGCAGACGCTCAACTGCTGAGCCACCCAGGCGTCCCACAATAAATGATTCTTGAATTAATGCATGATTACAAGTCCTACGTTCCATCCAAAAGTTAGTTTCTCACCCAGTGGGGGAGATAGGAAGGCATGACTTGGCTGCTGGAGGAAAGAAAACCATTACGATCACGAGTCGATCACGAATCAGTTTAATAATAATAGACTCATATGGTCCTCCAAACAGCTAACTCTTTTTTTTGGACGTGTGATGTATGTAAGGCGGGTAGACCATGGAGGTGACAATTCTGCTCTGATCAGACTACGATTGTCCCTCTCCCTTCAGTTCCAGGACCTGTGCCAGGCTCCCTGTATTACACTCTTGAAAGAAAACTCTCAGGTGAAAAACTACAGCTTCTCTGGGGGTATGAAAATATTATTTTGAGTAATCATTTAATCTAAAAACATTTATTTAGCAGCTTCTCTGTGCCAGGCAACTCTGTGACACAAAAGAATGTCAGACACGGTCCTTCTTCCCAAGGATCTTGCAATATAATTGTGGGGGTAAGATAAAGGACTATTTTTTCTACAAAGTGAAAGCATTTAGAAAAAACCTGGGACACTGAGGGGCAAAGATTAAGTGCCTGATGTATACCTTTTGAATAAATAGACTAAAACGTTGCAGACTTTATAAGAATTACCTGCCAGAGAATCGGTACGTTTAGGAATCTGGATTTTAAGGTGTTCCTCAGGTGATAATGATGATGTTGAATGTGGACCTCACTTTTAGGGTAAGGGTATAGTTTCTCAGAAAGAAGCTTGGCATGTGTATAAGTCATGGTTCTCCAAGAAACAGAACTGATAGGATACACACACACATATATATATATTTATTGCGAGGAATTGGCTCAGGAGATTATGGAGACTGAGAAGTCTCACCATCTGCTGGAGATCTGGGAAAGCCAAAGGCCTGAGAACGGGGATCTGATGGGGTAAATCCCAGTCCAAGGGCTGGAGGAGACAAATGTTTGCCTCTAGGAGACAGACAGGAAGGGAAGAAATCCTCTCTTGGCCTTTACGTCTATGCAGGCCCTCAGTGGGGTGAATGATGCTCACTCACACTGGGGAAGGCAATCTGCCTTACCAAGTCCACTGATTCCAGTGCTAGTCTCATCTGGCAACACCATCTCAGACATCCCTGGACTCCTTGTGGCACAGTCAGGTTGACACACAAATTTAACCATCCCAACATGTGAAAGGGGGCAGAGGGACACTCTAGACTCACAGGCAACAGGACTGAAGGTTCATGGGGAGGCTTGAAAGCATGGCTGTGCTGGGAGCACACATATGTGAGAGTGATTTTCTTCCTCCTGACCCATGATCAGGGTAATTCTGTTGGCTGGCTGGCTGGGCAAGCCATTCCTCCCTCCTGCCACACTTCCTTTTCCTTCCTACCCTTCCCCTCCCTCTTCTCCCTCCCCTCCCTCCCTCCTCAGTGCTCTACATGCAACCCTCCAAAAACCATAAACCCTACAAATAGGACCCCTTTCCCAAATAGGCTGATCGATTTTTGGTTCAAGGTCTGTGGATCATCTGGCTAGAGAAGAGGTCCAGGCAAGTGCAGAGACAAGGAAGACACTTTGGGACATGACACTGCACTATTGTTTTGCTCTTTCCAACTATTCCAGATTAGTCTGATGTAAAGACAAAAATTAGCCTTGGCAGGGGGGTGGGGGACAGAGAGCCATCCTAGGGTAGTTGCAACCCATAATCCAGCCAACTTATTCTTGAATGTTAGAGAGAGCTTGTGGTAAGAACAGGGGAAGACCACTTCAAGTCCCTTGGCATCACATGGGCTCATAGATCCTCTCCCTCTCCATCAAGCCTATCAGGGCCCATATCCTAGATACCATAGAGTTGCAAATCGGAATTAGAGGGCTGCCCTACAGGAGCTCACTGTTGGGTAGGGGAATTCAGGTAAAAGAGAAGAAATAACTGTGTCATCAGGTAGAAAGTGCCCGGGATGGCCCAGCACGTGACACTTCTTAAATACTGTTAAATGGATGTATGGATTCACCTTGACTCCCCATCCCTCACATGTTGAGTAATAGGGATGGGAGCACCCTGGCATGCATGGAGAATGTCTGTTGCTCGTGGATGCTGTCCTGGATCACTTGTCTGGATCTGCCCACTGCCTTGATACTCATCATGGTCTTCTTGATTTTTGAACTTACATCTTCTCTCATGATTTTGAGTTTTTATTTCATGTCACCTTGGGTAATTGCCCTTAGGACACCTAGGATCCTCTTCCCTCAGAATTGTCCTACCTGATAATTAGGACATACTTGTGCTACTGAGCAAGGTGGTTGAAAGGAAGCAGGACTCCAACTCATGGCTTAGAGAAAGCATCGTGGAAGGGACATTTGAGAGGTCTAGAAGGTCAGGTCACTCCACCTTGTCAGAACATGAGAAATGGCCCCCAACGCCATGCAGAGGCATCCCCTGGGAGGGCAGGGGAGCAGCCCCCATAGTCTCTACCCTCAGAGATGGATGGTATACTAGGATCAGTCTCTGAAGATTGAGGTCCCCCCTTCCTGAACCCAATTCTTCTTTCACCCTTTATCATCTGGCAGGGAAATGAGTTTCCACAAGGCTTCTGCCTTACAAAATCCCTTTTCTTTCTGTTTTTTTTTTTTTTTTTTGGCTGCACTGGAATGAATGATAATATTCCAAAGTAAGCATTAAGATTGGCTATGCTTCATTATTTTCAAAATTTTAACACTAGATGATACAGTAAGGTAGCAGAGTTTTAAGTTCAGTTTTTTTTTTTTTTTTTTTAAAGACCTGGCTTTAATGGCTGTCAGAGTTGAAAAGGATTCCTCACAAAGAGACATCAATCCACATGGAAGAAGGGCATTGGTGGCTGTGTTTACTAAATCATGATTCTCATTTTTCAATGCCATCCACCAATTATGCAAAGGTTTTTGTTGAAATTGGGCTAGTAAATTTCCATCTTCCTGATGTCAGGCAGTTATTCTTGCAAACTAATTGGAAGATATTTCATTTTTACGTTTTTAAACGAATGGATCCAAAGCCCATTGAAACTTCACTTGGAAGATTTTTAAGGAGGCTCCAGACTTCAGTTTAAGTGTGCATATGTGAGTGTTATTATAGTTGATAATCAAGTATATTGGCAAGAAAATCACATAGGATTGGGAATGTTTTCCAAAAATGCTCTTCTACATCTGACTTTCCTTAGAAAAGCTGTAATTTCATCACTCACTCTTTACCACAAAAGGTCAGATCAAATGTGTTTATTAAAAAAAAAAAAATCTACCTGTGGCACACTGCGGAGAGCCACTTAATCATCATGGAAGAGGTCACCAAATCTGACACCCTGTCTCTTGGTAAAGGTAAAACGCCTATAGCTCATCTTCTAGTTCAATGAGTATTTCAAGTACACTGTGTGTCCCAGAAGTTCATGGTTATACCTTTTATCGTTATGAAAATTTGTGAAAATTCAACTCTTCACATACCCCTTTCTCCTTTTTTACATAATCGCGTCAATAGTATTCTGTGACACTGTGTGCTCCTCTAGCTCTTATATTTCTTTGCTGCAATAGCCGGCTGATAAATGATGCTGTGAATGACCTCCACGTGTGACGCTATCTAGGTAGCCTCACTCTGGAATTGTTTTTCAATTCTACTGGTTATGTTTCTGTAGACTTCCTATAAACTCTTCCTTCCACGGTTACTATTACAGAATTGATTGCTGAGATTGTATCTTCCCTAATACAACTTTCTGTTCGTGGCTTATATAAAGCAGTTCTTCACACAGGTCGCTAGATCAGGACCCCAGCCTGGGCATTGCATAATGCCAGGGGCACACATCACACAACAATGTGCATGTTGCCTTCTGGATTGTGCAGTGCACAACCTACACAACTGTATGAGGCACTGGACTAAAACGCTTCAAATCTAAATCCACAAAATGGGATGTGCTGGGCACATCTGCCTGGAAAGACACTGATACTTATATCATGTGTTCTAATGTCATTTCCCCCAAATTTTCCTACGCAAAAATTTTTTGCATATCTTCCCAAACGAATTCGGACAGAGAATGCAATTTAATTTATCATCATATTGTCACGTGGTAGCTATGTGGAGTTTTGGCTGGGGTACCGTGGCAGGAAGAACAAGAGATTTTCAAACTTAAAATTCCCATATTCTGCATGTTTTGCACTTTTAAAGCCAAACGTATGCATGTTTAGGGTACATGGAATATCTTTATAATAATTGATTGGCTTGCACGTTCAAATCTCACCTGTATCCTTGTTTCAGGCTCCACTTCAGTACACTGTCCCACTTTGTGCCTTCCACATCTTTCTCCCGTGCTCGCTCTCAATGAAGATCATTTCCTTGGTTTTCTCTGTGTTGGCATGCTAAGAAATCGATTTCAGGAAGGTCATAAACAGCAGGTTTCTGTTGTGGGCAAAGTGGCTGGTTCCCTACAAGCATCAGGCCAGAGAGCTCCAGGGACAAACCCTGGGACCCAGCTGCAGACCCGTGGATGCAGACACAGCCCTTTCTCCACACCTTGCCTGCTCTGCTCACTGCTGAGTGTCGCCGCTGCTTGGTGGCATGGCATCTTCCTGTCTGAGGGTGGCAGACGGTCCCTGGTCTCAGACGCTGCGGGTCCCACGAGGGGAGCTGGGGATGTCTGTGAAGCACTCCGAGGAAGACCTCCTACGAGGAAGACTGTCTGAGCATCCAGCAAACACCCAAGATGCTTTCTCGTTTTATATTTGTTTTGCAGAGAGTTTTTCTGCGGTCACAGGATGGCCTCAGAGAGGGTCACTGATGATGGCACTGGGTGTCCCGGAGGCTGGGTCTGGATGTCAGCTGTGGCTTTGACGGGAAGGGCTGTTAATTACCTAATTTGTCTCTGTTTGATCAGCTGGCAAACAGGGGAGCAATAGTCCATCTTGTGTTAAAGGGCCAGTTGATCTGGAAAAAGCAAAGTCACCAAGTGAGGCTTGGAAAACCCCTGGGTGGAGGGCAACTGTGTCACATCATACGTCTGAGGCGATCTGTTATTGTGTTGAAACGAAGCATGTCTGGAAAGGCTGGTTGGAGAGAACTGTTCAATGTAAAGAAGAGGCTGCAAGCTGTGTGTCTTCATTGGCTTCTTGGCATCTGGCCCAGGTGCCTCAGGTGCCTCAGGTCCAGACCAGAGATGCCTCCAGTGGGAGATGCACCTGCTGCTCCCTGTCGAGTCTCATGCGGTCCTGTGCCTGCCTGTGCGGGGCCAGGGCAAGTCCTGGGGTGGGGGAGATGCCTGGGCAGCCCTGTGCTGCTCCTCCTCCAGGACAGCCTCCTGAGGGGTCTCAAAACCAGGGTTAAAACTCAGATTGTTCAGCCCTCAGAGGGCGGTGGGGAGGGCGAACAGTAGGCAGATGGGGAGAACCAACCATGAAGTACTTACTGTCAGGCTTTTGGGGGAGTCTTATGCTCCCATGTCAGAGTCTAGGGGAGGTGACCAACGGGCCATGTTCACTGTGGGGGAAGTAAGAGGGGGTATTAATGAGCATAGGAAAGGCCCTCCTCACTCCATGTCCCCCCAGGTGTTGGGGAGGCAGTGGGAGAGAGGGCTGGCTGATTGGGGGACTGGGCGGTAGCTCCTTCCAGCCTGTTCTGCAGAGCTGGAGAAGCCAATAGTATGCCTGGTTCCCAGTCAGACTCGGGCCAGGAGATGACAGCTTTAAAAAAAAACAAAACTTTCAGGGCAAATAGTCATTTACCTTTGCTGGATATTCCAAAAAATCTTCTCCAGGTCTTGTCCCATTTGAGAGTTTCTGAATCAATTTTTCAAAAACATGTCTAAAAATTATTGAAGAAACATGAAAAAATTTTAGTTTTAACTTCCAGATACTTGTTTGTAAATTATATATATATATATATATATATATATATATATATATATATATATACTATCTACTTTCATTTCAGAAAAGAAAAAAAAGATCTTTGAAATGTGCTCATTGTTGAAAATTATGCACGTGTGGAAAAGTTAAAAGAAGAAAAAAAATTCTACTACCTAAAAGAGAGACAACTATAAACATCTTAACATTGCCTTTGTGGTTTTTTTAAATCTCATTTTAAAAACATGGTTGAAGTGATACTATAGACAGTTCTGCATTTTGCAATTTTTTTCTTATTATAGCATAAACACCTTTTTCACTTTACTAAAATCCTTTGTTAAAAAAATTTAATGGCCTCATAATATCCTGATAAAAAGGAAGTACTGTGTATCCATCAGGGTTTGGCAGAAAATAGAAATCACTCTAAGTATTTTAATAGAAGGGATTTTCAGCAGGGAGTTGGTTACATGGATGAAGGAAGAAGCGGGAAGCCAAAGCCAAGCAAAAGATCCAGGGGGTGACCCGGAGATTAGCATCAGCAGGAATCCGCTTCTAGATCCAGGGCTGGATGAAGAGGGGAGGAGATGCTCTTACCAGTTACCTAGAAGCAGGGCCTGGAGGGCGGGAGCTAGAGGGGGTCTAGAAGAGCCTCGGAGGCTTTGAGACCCGAGGAGGAGTCACATCCAGAGGTGCCACAGGAAGCAGAGACAGAGAGAGGATGATACTCAGGATCCTCCGTCCTCCTGCCTGCTACCCTTGCACCGGTGTCTCTCACTGGCTAATCCTGACAATGGCCCCTTCCTTGCCCTAAATCTTCAGTGGCTCCCCATTACCTACAGAATAAAAACCAAATTCCTTGGTCTGGTACAAAAAGCCCTTCCCAGTCTGACTCTAGCCTAAATATCCATTATCATTTATTTATTTTTATTTTTTATTTTATTTTTTAAAGATTTTATTTATTTATTCATGAGAGAGACAGAGACAGAGACACAGGCAGATTGAGAAGCAAGGTCCATGGAGGGAGCCCGACGTGGGACCCGATCCTGGGACTCCAGGATCACACCGTAGGCCAAAGGCAGGCGCTAAACCGCTGAGCCACCCAGGATCCCCTCTTTTTTTTTTTTTTTTAAATATCTATTTATTTATTTTGAGAGTAAGGGTGTGTGCCAGTTGGGAGGGGCAAAGGGAGAGAGAGAGAGAGAGAAGCAGACTCCCCGATGAACAGGGAGCCCAATGCAAGGCTCCCTCTCATGACCCAGAGATCATGACCTGAGCTGAAACCAAGAGTCTGTTGCTCAACCGACTGAGCCAGCCAGGCCCCCCCCATTATCATTTCTTATCACTGCCCCCCAACACTCGGTTCTAGACACAGACTTTCCCTGTTTCTTTTAATGCCGCTGTGCCTCCGTTTATGCTGTTCCTGCATCCTGGAGTGCTCTTCCTATCCTCACCCACAGGGCGAGATCTGTTCATCCTTCTGGATCCCTCTCATTGCTGCTCTGCCTGGGGAGCCTTCCCTCACCCCTTCTCCTGGGGCAGATGTGGTTGGATCCGCCTTGGTGCTGACTTTATAGGTCCCCCAGGCATTCTCGGGGGCACATGTGTGCCTGCCTCCCTACAAAGGAACACAAGGGCTGGGGGCCCGAGCTCCTCTCTGCAGCTTACCTGCCACCGGCTTGCGAGAGCTCAGATCAGAGCTGAATAGTTGAAAATGCTATTTTCCTAGGTCTATAGCTGTTGACCCGGAGGACTAGGGAGAAAGGCCTGTTGCAGAGGAAAGTGTATGAAATGCCCTCATTTGAGTAAAACAAACGCCTCCTGTACAAGATTTATGAGCGTGGATGGGAGTGTGGAAGGACGCACTCCAGGCTGTCTCCTTTGGTTACCTAAGGCAGGGGAGGTGAGCTACAAAGGGAAGGTGACTTTTTACTGTATGTTTTAGTGCTTTTTTTAAAAAAAAAAATCATGGGGCACACCTGTCGCTTTTATAATTTTTGAGAAGGAATTTAAATAAATAAAATGGTGAGATAACATGAAAAGAAAGCTATGGTTTCTCTTTAGGATATGGCTAGGTCCACCACTCTCTCACTCTGCTCTTCTGGAAACTTCCTGAAACCCAGAGTCCGTAGTGGGAGTGCTTCAGCTCTCATGCCCCAAATCTGGCCTGGATTAGGGCTCATTCCGGAGGAGAGCACTGCAGAGGGAGCACTTGGGGCATCGCAGGGGTCAGCCCGCTGAGGGAAGCTTGGCACAAGCTTCAGGACCCTCAGTCCCCAGATTGTAAGCTCAGAGGACTCAGTTCTTGACTGTCAGGCTGAATGTAAAGTGAGAGGCTTGGCTCGGCTTCCGTTACGAATGTCCTGAGCCATGCAGGCTCTTAATAAGAAAATTGATTCAGCCCCAAGCTTAATCCCCAAGGTGCATTTTTTTTTCCAAGACAGCAAGTTCATGGCTCTGCAATATCTGATTTAGATGTTTTGAAAATGTATTCTTTGACAAGGCTTAATTAAAGTGGATTGCACCTATATGGGAACATTTTACAATTTCCATAACAAACGCTATTATTACCAGGAGCAATGTATTTTTTTGTTCTATTGATGTCTTTTATGGTGATGTCATAAAAAGAAGATTATGACTTCTCATTATGAGGCAGATGGAGGAAAAGACGCATTTTGATTACCAGAGAAGGGAATATGTTCTTTCCAAACAGTTACCTTAATAGCTAGCAAGGGCCGGACTGGACTGGAAGGGGAGGTCTAGGCAAATGATTTTTTTACGGGCTTTACTTTATAGCAGCTTCCTTTTGTATGTTTTAAAACAAGATTCATCACATGCAAAGCTGGATTTCCCGTCTGGCTAGGAACGAGGGATTCATAGATTGTATATCTTTCCGAAACTATTATTAAAATTAATGAAACTCCCTTTCTGTGTCTCTTAATTTAGTGGCTAGAACTGGCTTACTTATAAAAACCTGTTATAATTAAGTAACAGTTTATATTTATAAAGTACTGTAAGGTATCGTAAAGAATCCTCCTTTTTTCTTTTTAAGAACTATTTTTGTATTATAAGAGCAATATTTGCACTGTAATAAATTGGAAAAGTACACTCTTTCTTTTTATTAAAAAAAAAAAGCCAGGTCTGACTACTCATAGGATAAGCATTTCCCTCATGTCTTCAATGATTGTTTTAAACACCATTTTATTTATTTTGATTTTTTCTAGCATTTTTATGAAGGTATAAAGGACAAATAAAAATTGTATATATTTAAGTTATACAACATGATGTCTGGATATATGTATACATCATGGGATGATTACAAGTGATTAACATGTCCTTCACCTCACATACTTACCTTGTGTGTGTGTTTTGAGAAGATTTAAGGTCTATCCTCCTAGCAGATGTCAAACACCCAATACAGTGTCATCAACCGTCATCCCTGTGTTGTGCATTAGATCACCAGAACTTACCCGTCCTGTATTTACTGGAACTGGTACCTTTAGCAGCCATCTCCCGATTTCTGTAGCCCCCCAACCCCTGGTAGACACCATTTTAAATGGCATCATAATATTTAATCATCGATTATCACGTAGTTCAAGTACCTAATTCTCTAATGTTGGACATTTAAATGTTTTCAAGTTTCCATGTGTGTAAATAACACTGGGATAAACTTCTTTGTAGCAAATCTTGGTCAGTATTGCCTATTACCCTCTTAGAGTCATCTCTCGAAGAGAAATTGTGGAGTCAAAGTGTTGGAACATTGCTAACTAGCCTTCCAGAAATTGGTAGCGATTTATAATTCCTACAGGTACATATGAAGCATATCTCGAACATGTTTGTGAACATTTGCTAGGCAGAAATGCAAGAGCATTTCTTCTTAATTTCAGTTCATTTCCTTGATTACTATCGGTAATTGAGGTTGTAGAGGTGGCTAGGCCAGCGCATGGTAGGCCTTGAACATCTCTGGTGCCAGGGATAAACACTTTGCTGTGTTTGAGTAACTATAACACCCAAAAACATTTTAGAATAATTCCGTTTAAATTATGAGCTTTGGGTAAAGATACAGTGTTATGTTTATGGAATGCACCTTGCTTCTTCCTCCTCTATCAGAATTACTAGCAGTGACCCACCAGATCCAAAAGGGAATTAAACCTTCTGTGATTTCAATTTGACTTAAGAAATAATCATACCATATGCATATCTGTGAAGCCCAAAGTACACATTTTTCTTCTTCTTCTTCTTCTTCTTCTTCTTCTTCTTCTTCTTCTTCTTCTTCTTCTTCTTTCTTCTTCTTCTTCTTCTTCTTCTTCTTCTTCTTCTTCTTCTTCTTCTTCTTCTTCTTCTTCTTCTTCTTCCTTCTTCCTTCTTCCTTCTTCTTTCTTCTTTCTTCTTTCTTCTTTCTTCTTTTTTTTTTTTAAAGCTGACTTCATATAGAGTCAATTACCCTGAGCAGATCATGTGTTTGGTTCAGGCTAATTATCCATGAATTGGACACATTGGAGGAAGTTCTGAGTGCATCTGTAGCTAGGCAGCATTGAACCTGGTGAGGGGAGTACATCACTGCAGAAACAGGGAACATCAAAGAATGAAAGGCCAAAAAAGAAAACAAAGACTTGTAACATATTTGCAGAATAAATTTGGGGGGTGGGGTGGGGAGGGGTTGCAAAAAGCAGAAGCAATGAATTCATCTCTCTGGGAGCATATTTACCAGTCTTTACCCTGAACTCCCTTTCTCTTCCTTTGTTTCAGGTCTGATCCTCACTGTGCTTTGCATACCTAATTAATTGGAGCGTGCAATTCTTTACTTTGCCAAGGGTGCATCATTTATCATGCTGGGCTCCTGAAACCAGAGTAGGTACGTTTTTGAAATGTATGCAAATTGACTCCCCACCAGCTATGCAATTCAAGGATGGAATCCAGGAGTTCATATGGGAAGCACTGAGAGCATACTTTACTTGGCAATCTTTAAATCACCGGTTGGGTGGGCATTTTCTTGACAGGCAATCAAAATAGAGAGGTAGTATGATATATTTGAAATTTCTAAGAGCAAGTTCACATCTTGCTGCTGTGAGCAGGGCCACTGGTTCCCCAGTTGCAAAGGTGGCGGGGGTCGCTGAACAGGTTGGGCTCTGAGGGAGGCCTCGTGGGTGGCATGCGTCCATGTCACAGGGAGGCCCAGGTTGTATTCTCCTCACTGAGACCCTGTTTCCACAAGGCTAAATCCCTAGTTGCTCAACAGATAGCCTGGTCCTTTTGGGATGCCAAAATGCAGGGAGGAGGACGAGAAGAAGGAGAAGGAAGAGAAGAAGGAGAAGAAGGTGGGCAGGAAGAGAAAGAGGAAGAAGAGTCTGATATAATGGACTTATCCAGAATTTTTCAACCGTAGATATCTAGGAAAAGACTATTTTGACTTTATCAGAGCTGACATTTTGCTTGTGTTAGGGTTTAGAGTGTGTTTTGAATTACAGATGTAGGTAAGGATTGGGAGCGGGGTAGCATAATCTTTTCAGAGCTCAGGGTTTCTAAAGGACTTAGCTGGATGCTGTGTCAGCTAGAGGAATCTGTGCAGGATGAGACTGCCGAGAAGGGCACCCTCATCCCCGCCCCACCGAAAGCTCACATATAGGCTATGTAAGGCTAAAGGGTGCGGACCATCTGAAATGCCTTTTTTTCCAGTGCTACAGAGCTCCCAGTGAAAGCCTTCTTGCTTCCTGTGGCTTTTCCAAATAAGGGCTGGGGATTTTGTCAGCATAAATGTCAACGTGAATCTGCATCTGGGCGTCAGGCGTGTTAGCTAGCTGCCTACCCAGAGGGATTTTATGGACTCAGGTGGGTTCTTTCCAATGAGGAAAACAGGATGAGATGAGGCCATGTTTTCCTGTTTTAATTACTTTTCTGTTTGGAGCACAATTTCAAAGATGTCTTGTCAATTTTCAACAGTGGGGTTTGGGGGTAAATGTAAAGGGACGTTCTCCCTGTTCCCCTTTGGGTTTTTATAGCTCGCTCTAGCTGGGGGATGGTCCTACAGCTGTTGCAGTGAAAACACCTGGCCTACGCGGACACCAGAATGTCAGTGCTGGGGCCAGGCTAATGTCGTTATGTTATGGTCCCAGGCTAATGTCGTCTGGCAAGGTTGCTTAAAACTGTACATGACGGGAAGCCGAGGCTGAGCTGGCAAGATCTTTACGGAGCCCAAGCAATTAGCCCACAGAGGTCAGAGTTGCCTATGGTGGGGGGGGTCAGCTTCAGTGGAGAGAGTTGACATTGGAAACTTGCAGCCTCTGTGTTCCCAGGGATTGAAAAGATGAGAAATTGCCCCTCAACCAGGCTTAAAAAGACCTGCATGCAGGTAGCAGAGACCATGAGACAAGCCACCCCTGGACTCAGTGCACCGGCCGCCCCCAGCCCACAGACGTGCTTTTGACCTGTGGGGTGTTTAAAAATCTTCACTCAACTGACAACATTTTCATTTTATTTTATTATTTTATTTTATTATTATTTTATTTAGTTTTAGAGAGGCGAGGGTGAGAGAGAATCTTAGGCAGGCTCCACTCCCAGCATAGAGCCCAATACAGGGCTGGATATCACAACCCTGAGACCAGGGCCTGAGAGAAAATCAAGAGTCCGATGTTTAACCAGCTGAGCCACCCAGGCACTCCTGCATCGACAACCTTTTCGCAGGAAAATCTGATTTTCAGGTTTTGGGGCAAAGAATTCCTGGTGACAAGGAGCCTGTGTGTCTCCACAGCATCAATTTCTGGGGCTGAGCAAGGGCTACTCCTGGCGTCCCCCGCCCATCCTTGCAGCCTTTCTCACTCTGTAGCTCACCCCCTCCTCCACTCGCCCCACTATCTGCCCATCTGCAAGCTCACCCCCTCCTCCACTCACCCCACTACCTGCCCATCTGCAGGTCTCTGAGCTGTGGCCCCAGCTCTCAGCCAACGCCAGGAATGCTGCTCTGGGCAGGTCTCAAGTCCCTTGTCCTCCCCAGGCCTCACCTTTCCTGTCTGTAAAATTAGGAATTAGATTAGAGAGCATCCAGAGTCTCCCCCAACTCCCATATTTTGTGACTCTGGGATGATTAGGAATTTTAAAATAATTATTTTCAGTATATACAAAGAGGCAATTATGTTTCTTTGGACTTGACAAATCCTAACTTTCATGAAACCCTACAAAGCCATTTGAAATTTGCCATAGTGAGACCAAGCCTTCCAGCGCCTGGAACATTCTTGGGAGAACAGAGTGGTTTTGCTGTGGGGGCGGCGGGTGGAGGGCCTTGCTCTGTGCTTGTCTGGCTCTGGCCATGTAGACCCAGCAGAGCTCTGTACAGCCCCATCTGTCTCCCTGGGCCTGTGGTCAGCCTGAATCCAAATCAGTTTTTGGGGTGAGGAAACCCCTGGACCGAAGTTGGCTGGTCTAGATTCTCGTCTTAGATCCATCACGGACTCATCGCCTGGTGCTGTTCCCATCCATGCTCAGTTTCCACGTCTATAAGTTTGGAAGAAATGTTTTCAAGATCTAACCTCCTGTGGTCCTAAGGTTCATCCTGTGCTTGTATAGAAAACATCAAGGGAAAACCCAGAGAAGTTGCCAGGCCCCCCGCGGGTAGCTTTGCAGTACATAGGAAGCCAGTGACCGACTCTGCTGGGGCTCATCCCAGCCCCGGCTGCTGGTCTCAAGAAACATTCCATCTAGTGGGAAAGATGAAACACATATCGAAGACTCTACCCTAGGAGGGGAAATACCTGCCTTTTGTCACCTTTTTCTCCACTTTGAAAGGTCTTTCATGTTCAACATCAGGGCCTTTGTAAAGAAACAGAAAGAAATCATTTAAAAAGAAGTCCAGAAAAATAGGAAATTGGGTAAAAATTTGTCCCCTGTCAGATTGTTGGTTTTGTTTTGTTTTGTTTTGTTGAAAAAAAAAACCCACACAGCTCTTATGACACACTCAAAAATTCTTTGTGGCTGTGGAGACATGTATCAAGTTCAAATTCTTGGACCCCTTGGCTCTGAACAAGAGCGTGGCTGCCTTCCGCGGCTCACGCAGGAGGGCAGTGGTGACTGCCCGTGAGCCTTCCTTATCCTTCCGTATGCAGCCACCTGTCCTTCGGTCGGAGGCAGGACAACCTCCCGCACCCCGCTCAGGTGGTGTGGCACGTTCTCCTCATGCCTTCCCTGAGCACGTCCTCTGTCCTGTCTGCTCCCAGCTTGACTCACCCACTGTCCCCAGACACAAGCTGCCTCCTGTCCTTGAGGATTTCCCCTGCCTTGTGTGCAGACATGAATGACGGAATGAAGGGGCGAGCTGGGGAAGGAAAGGCTGGGGGCATGTGTCACCCAGGCCGGGGTGCACCAGCTGCATGTGATATGGCTTCTTTCCTTGCTTTCATCAGTGTGACGCCAGCTGGCCTTTCCTTTACTTCACTGTCACTGGCTGGTGGCAGTCCTTAGACCAAGGCACATGGGACTGGCCAGCGTCCTTCTCAGGCTGAAAAGGATCTGATTTGTTTTCTTTCTGTCTGGCTTTCTTCTTTCTGATTTTGTTTATTTATTTGAGAGAAAGAGAGAGAGAGCACAAGTAGGGAGAAGGTCACAGGGAGAAGGAGAAGCAGACTCCCCACCGAGCAGGGAGCCCGACGTGAGGCTCCATCCCAGGACCCTGGGATCATGACCTGAGCTGAAGGCAGGCACTGAACCAACTGAGCCACCCAGGTGCCCTGAGATCTGATTTTCAAAGTTGCCCCTTTCTGGTGCTTTAGATGGTGGCCAGCTGATGAGTTCTTTGAGAAGCCTTACTGTTTTCCTTCCCCTAGGTGCGCTGCTGTAGGAAGCTAGCTGGCCACTTTGTCTTCCTTATCTGTAATATCTTCAGCCAAACACCATTAGCCTGACCAGCTAGGGATGAAGGGCAGGCCAGGAAGGAGAAAGCCGGACTACACACATCACATTAAAAAAACCCACAGTTTATCATCTTTAGCTACCTCTTGGTATGTGACCAGTATCACTTAGAAGTTACTCAAATACCGATTTTAATGCCTAGACAAGAATAACATCTAGTGATCTATTAGAATTCTCTGGAGAAACAGAACCAACAGGAGAGTCGATGGTTTAGTTCCAGTCTGGACCCTGGCAAGTTTGAAACCTAGGAGGAGCCACGTTTCGGTTCAGTTTAAGTCCAAAAGCGGGGGGGTGGGGGGGAGAAAAGTCCCAGTTTGAAAGCCACGAGGCAGGAGTTTCCTCTTAATCAGCCTTTTTGTTTTATTCCACTGATTAGATGAGGCTCACCCACATTGGGAGAGAGACCTACTTTAAAGAGTCCTCCTCTTCCTCTTCCTCCTCTTCCTCCTCCTCCTCCTCCTCCTCCTCTTCCTCCTCCTTCGATTTTACCTATTTACTCATGAGAGACACAGAAAGACAGAGACACAGGCAGAGGGAGAAGCAGGCTCCCTGCGGGGACCCCGATGCAGGACTTGATCCCAGGACCCCAGGATCACAACCTGAGCCGAAGGCAGATGCTCAACCACTGAGCCACTCAGGTGCCCCTAGAGGGATCTTCTGATGTAAATGTTAACCTCATCTACAAGCAGCCTCAGAGAAACAGAATAACATTTGACCAAATATCTGGGCACCCCATAGCCCAGTCGAGTTGGCCTATGAAATTAATCTTTACGGTCAACCAATCAATAGATTTTAATATAGCGCATAATTTCCAAGTGGTCTATATAGTACCTGAGCATAAATTGTTCTGTTTTATATTGTCTAAGTGTTCTGCGATTTTATCTTCACCATGAATGAGCCAACTTCTTAGCTCTTTAAAAAGGGGGAGAGAAAGAGAAAGAAGGATGAGTGGCATGTGGGTAGGGGCACACATCGCTCCATGAGGAATTCCTCCCGTGTGTGTGTGTGTGTGTGTGTGTGTGTGTGTGTGTGTGTGAGAATGAGTCAGCTTTTCCTGAGGCTGGTAGTGGAAGATGGAGGAGACACTGCTTTAATTTCATGAGCTCTGGAATCTGCGTTTTGCCTTAAGGAGCCAGAACTGAAGAAGCATGGAGACTTCTGGTGGCTAATTCAGAACTAGCCCCGTCGAGCTCATGTCAGACGCTGGGCTACCCTAATACTGGTTTTGCAGAGAATAAACTCCTTGAATGATGGGTTCATTAAGTCCTGATTGCTGTAGTTTATTGAACATTCTCCCTATGATAAAAATAAAACCAGTTGTTGAGTGGCTTCCATGGTACTGTTTACAATGATAGATATTTTGTATGTTTTCATATTTAGTCTGACCAGCGAACCTGCTGTCTGCCTCGTTTTCCCTATCTGACAGATGCTGGAGCAGGCCTCAGGCCCAGCAGGCCTCTCCTCCTGGGCTGCAGAGCTGGTGAGTGCAGGGCCGAGGGGGACCCGCCGATCATTCGGCCCAGGCCCTCATTTTCCCACCCTCCTAATCTCACCTTGGTGAGAATAGGCTAGGTTGGTTTTTGTTGTTGTTGTTGTTTATTTTTTAAGATTTAACCCATTTGGGATCCCTGGGTGGCTCAGCGGTTTAGCGCCTGCCTTTGGCCCAGGGCGCGATCCTGGAGACCCGGGATCGAATCCCACATCGGGCTCCTGGTGCATGGAGCCTGCTTCTCCCTCTGCCTGTGTCTCTGCCTCTCTCTCTCTCTCTCTGTGTGTGACTATCATAAATAAATAAAAATTAAAAAAAAGATTTAACCCATTTATTAATGAGATACACACAGAGAGAGGGAGAGAGAGGCAGAGACACAGGCAGAGGGAGAAGCAGGTTCCATGCAGGGAACCCGATGTGGGACTCGATCCCGGGACCCCGGGGTCACGCGCTGAGCCAAAGGCAGATGCTCAACCACTGAGCCACCCAGGAGTCCCCAGGCTCATTTTTCACAAACTGCTCAGCCATTCTGGGCACCCCTGAATGGAGTCCCCCCACCGCCTCCCCGGATGCCTCTGTACCAATCTGGAAGGACCATGATTTTGCTGTGATGGGTGAAAATGGTTCGATTATTCCGTGTCTAATGTTGGGAAGAGCAGCCTCTACCTGCATCGAACATCTGTTCTTTCTTCATCGCAGCATTATTCTGAGACAGAATAAAAAAATGCAGCAGAGGGCAGACAATCTTAACCCACAACAATTTTCAATTTTGGAACACTTTTGCAAATGGTGCTGAAGGAGGCACATATTTCATGTGGAATAGACTAGGACATTTTGTTCCTTCCAGACAAACCGGGGGCGGCGGAGAACTAACCCACAGCATTTATTTCAGAAACGGTAAAAGGCTGCTGCTGTGCACCCCGTGATAGGCTTTGGGGACCCACACCGTGCCCTCAGGGGCCCACGCTGGGGACACGGAGGGGAGAGGAGGCAGGCCCGGCCCTTGTGGGCAACAGCCTGCCAGGGCTCAGGGGCAGGAAACAGAAGCCCAGTCCAAGGCTCTGGGGCAGTGGGGATACTGGGAAGCAGGGCCAGCAGCTGGTCTCTGGGAGCACCCCTGCACCTCAGGTGGCCCCCATCACCTCCTCCCTGCTCTGCCCCCTCCACCTGCTCCGGGCTTCGCACATCTGCTGCCCTGTTCACTGGTTGCCATGCCCACCACAGGGAGACGCGTGTGAACGGGAATATTTCAGAAGATGGGTGTCTCCTCAAAAGTGGGGGAATGTCGTCCGTTACCCCTCTGCGTCACTTCAGTCACGTGCAGTGTCTCATCTTCAAATCTCGCCCAGACTCAGCTGGGAGACCTGCCTCCCCCGCTCCTGGCTCAGGGGGGCAAGCACCATCACCCTCCAAGCCTGTCCTGGTGGCTGGAGAGTGGAGACAAAGGCTTCTGACAATGATACAGTTGACCCGTGAACAACGCGGGGTTGAACTGCGTGGGTCTACTTAGATGCAGATTTTTGGAATTAAATACAGTGTTGTAAATGTATTTTATCCTCCTTATGACTTTTTTTTTTTTAAAGATTTTATTTATTTACTCATGAGAGACACAGAGAGAGGCAGAGACATAGGCAGAGGGAGAAGTGGCTCCCTGCAGGGAATTCTATGTGGAACTGGAACCCAGGACCTCATGAGCCAAAGGCAGATGCTCAACCACTGAGCCACCCAGGTGCCCCTCCTTATGACCCTTTTAGTGATACTGATTTTCGCGAACTTATTTTACTTTAAGAATTAGAAATGACAAATACCCACCATTGGCTTTGACGTGGATGGAACTGGAGGGTATTATGCTGAGTGAAATGAGTCAATCGGAGAAGGACAAACGTTATATGGTCTCATTCATTTGCGGAATATAAATAATAGTGAAAGGGAATAGAAGGGAAGGGAGAAGAAATGGGTAGGAAATATCAGGAAGGGAGACAGAACATGAAAGACTCCTAACTCTGGGAAACGAACTAGGGGTGGTGGAAGGGGAGGACGGCGGGGGGTGGGGGTGAATGGGTGACGGGCACTGAGGGGGGCACTTGACGGGATGAGCACTGGGTGTTATTCTGTATGTTGGCAAATTGAACACCAATAAAAAATAAATTTATTATAAAAAAAAAGAATACAGAGTATAACACATGTCATATGAAATTTGTAATTGACTGTTTTTGTTATCAGTGAGGCTTCAAGTCAACAGTAGGCTAGTAGGAAAGCTTTGGGGAGTCAAAAGTTATATGCAGATTTTCCACTTGGGGTGTCAACCCCTGACCCCTGTGTTGTTCCGGGTCAACTGTACCTCTTGGGAGGAGTAAACCAAAGAACATATGCCAAAGGATTGGGAGGCACCGGTAAGAGTAGCTGTTGGGGTTTTTACAGCTCTTTCTATGACTGGGGAAGTGACAGTTGGGTGCAGGGTGCTGGTTGGGTGGGCTGATGCAAAGCCTGGTCCCTGGGGCCCTGGGGTTGGTTTGGTGGTGTTTCTGCTCAGGAAAGCAGGTAGAGGATGGAGTGAGAGAGAGCATCACCAAGGAGGGGTGCTGGGAGCCAAACTGGGGTGGATGCCGGGGATGCCCAGCAGCAGAGCGGGACTGAATGAAAGGCTCAGAGAGTATGGAAGTGACCTGAAAGCTGTGATAGTTCTACCTCGAGGTGGTCAGCCAGCTCAGAACACCAACAGGGTGGGTGATGTTGGGAAGTCTTCTTAGGGCAGAGACTTCATGGCTGCTGTGTCCCTGGCCTGCAGCACGTGTCCTATGAATGAATTGGCAGGGGGGTGGCAGAGGGGATGGAGACCGGTGCACAGAGCCTTGGGAGAACGCGTGGAGCTGAGGGGGGCATAAGAACTGTGTGACACAGAGTCATGCTACCATTTTTGAGCTCTTTAAAAAACCAGATTCTATATTAAATTTTCCTGTTTTATTTAATTATTGCAATCCCCCTGGGAGATGGACATCATTGTCCTTGTCTCACAGATATGGAAACCAAGGCTGAGAACTGAAAAAACCTTTCTGAAGGTTCCATGTCTAGTGCATGGTGACTATTGACTGTGTCATCTTAGTGGCCTTGTTGGAGTCCATTGGACGGTCCCTGCCATATCATAGGAGGTAAATGAACATGGCATGTGAGATCTCTATCTGTCTCTCTCTTCATCTAGGCTGAAGAGCTCAATGAAGAGTGAGGGACCCATGAACAACCTGAGATTTTATTTCTGAGTAAACTATCTTGGACGCACCTCCCTTGGAACTCCCAGAAGTAGCTTGTGAGGAGTGAACGGTGAAGATTTAACAACCATACAGGTAGGCATGGCATGCTAGTCAAAATCCTAAATTAAAGTTATCATGACCCCTTTGCCACTCACAGGCCTTTAAGACCTAGGGATGTTGGGTTCACAAGAAAAATGGATTTTGCTTTGCTGGGCTGCACCACATATTGGCTATGTGCTCCCAGTGCCTGGCCTTGGAGCTAGGGAGGGACCAGCTCTGCAGAGATGACCGTAAGTGTAGAGGTGAAAACATCACTGAGAGACAGGGATAATTCAGGGGGAAGAACTCAGCCACCCCTGTAGGGTGGTCCTTTCCTATCTGAAGGATTAAAGGTGGCCGTGAATTTTTGGCAGCCTTCCCACCAACAGGTGGGGTTTATCTCTCAACCCTTTGAATCTGAGTGGTCTCTGGCCAGTAGACTAGGACAGACGTGATGCTATTATACACCTTAAGAAATTGGAAGGCTAAAGGCTATACTTCTGGCTCTTTGAATTCTCTCTCTGAAGGGCTCCGAGTCGCTGTATAAGAAGTGTAACTATTCTGAGACCATTGTTCTGGGAAGGTCCCATGATGACCAGCTGTGCCCAGCCCTCCAGCCATCCCCAGTGGGGTGCCAGACTTGGGAGTGCAGCCATCTGGTCCTCCAGCCCAGCCCATCTGCCAGCTGATCCCACTGAGTGGTTTCAGTTGATGCCATATGGAGCAGAAGACTTACCCAGCTGAGCCTTGCCCAAGTTCTTGATCCATAAAATCATGAGATGTAATCAATCATTGTCTTTTTTTTTTGAAGCCACTAAAGTTTGGGAATAATTCATTAAGCAGTAACAGATAACCCGAACGATCATCCTTCAGATGTCTTTTTTTGTTCAAACTGGGGAGGGCTTCAAGTGATAACAGTGTTTGTGGGGAGGAGCAGGGGGTATGATTGGCATGTGAGGGCATTTAGGGATGGCGTTGCTCTGAGGTTGGATCTCTGTGGATCAAGGCCTTATTCTCGTCAGCTCAAATCTAAAAAAAACGCCTAGGTGTACGTGGGCCCTTTGGGCTTAAAAAAGATGGGAGTAACCATGATGGTACAGGCCTTCTGGAGGAGAATATCCTCTTCCAGCTAAGAGCCTACCTAGTCCACCAGTACCGAAGGAGAAGACCTGTTTGCTTGCTTGTTGGGGGCATTGCCAGGGTGTCTGGGGTGTGACAGGACTGGCTTCTGGGGCAGGGGACCCGGCTTGTGCTCCTCGGTCCCCTCACCTTCTATGAACCTCTAGGGTAGGTTTGAGGTCTTCTGTTCCTTTATTCTATATCAGTGTCTAATGTGGAAAGCAAAGAGCTGCTGCTTTGCAGATATAATAGCGATACAAAGTCATGGCGTAGAGATGGAGCTATTGTGTCACTCTTTCTGTAAGTGTGTATTGGTGATGTACTCTGTGCCTAACCTTTGGGGCCAGGGGGCAGCGCTGTAGCGATGACTAAGACACAGCCCTGCCCTCAAAGTGCCCACTGCCATCAGTGAGCTGAGCAAGAAGAGAATTGCAACAGAGGCTGTGCAGGCCACCTGGGTGGGGGGCCCATGCTAAGGGTGCCAGAAGCCCAGCGGAGGATGACAGCGTCTTCCAAGAACTTCCTGGGAATGGACTGGACACATCCGATGAAAGAGCAACTGGAGCTCTTTCTGAGAAGAGCTTCAGAAAATGAATAGGCCATAATTCAGGCTCTGCTGCTCCAGAGGTGGTGGCAGGGCTGACGGTGAGGGAGCCGGGTAGTCGTGGGCACAAGAAGGTCCTGCGTCCTTGGAAATGCGTGTGGAAAGAAGGAATTTAGGTGGTAGATCCTGATAGGTCCCACTGCAGGTCTCAGAAGTGGGTGGTGGCTTCTGCTTGATTTCTTAGGGACATGCAGGTGACAGTCAGGATGGTGAGATCCATCATTTATTGAGTGCCTACTGCATGCCTAAGTATTCCCTCTTTTAAATTCCCTCACATTTATGAGGAAAGAAATCTCACCCCCCCAGTTTACAGTCTAAACCAAGGTTTAGATAAATTCAGTGTTTGGAGTAAGGCCGCACGATTGGCTAGCGGCTGAACTAGTTCATCCCGGTCTGGTTCAAAATTTCGCATTTCCTCTTTTCAGAAGAACCTGACTCCGTCAGGGTTAAAGCCTCTGAGATTAATCTGGTACTTTGTCATTTCATGGTTTCCTGGTCAGATTATCCAGGACTTGGAGCGGATTCGGAGGTCACCTGGGCAGTCCAACCGTAACTTAAAACTTCATTGCGCTTTTCCCACTTGAGAGGAGATGAGCAAAGACTATGGAAGTGACCTTCACTTCTGTGCGCTTTTCCATCTGGCAGACCTGGGTCATCTTCACACATGGCAGTGGCTTTTCCTCTTGTTACTCCTTGTATGACTGCGCATTTTCTCCTGTCTCCCTCCGCCTTCTGTAGGATCAAAATTTACTGGGATACAAAATGATATATTCTCCCGGAGTGTAATTTTGTTATGTGGCCAAGAAGCCCAGAAGGAAATATGTCCAAATGTTAAAAATCATCATCTCGGGGCACCTGGGTGGTTCAGTTGACTAAGCATCTGCCTTTCGCTCAGGTCATGATCTCAGGGTCTTGGGATCGAGCCCTGTATCGGGCTCCCTGCTCATAGGGGAGCCTGCTTCTCCCTCTCCCTCTGCCTGCCACTCCCCCTGCTTGTGCTCTCTCTCTTTCTCTCTCCCTCCCTCTCTGTCAAATAAATAAATAAAATCCTTTTTTTTAAAGTCATCATGTCTAGGTTATGCAGTGAGATTGTTATATCTGTGCTTATCATTTTTTTTTCTGCATGGTCCCAAATTCTTACAAGGAAAAGCCCATTACTTGGAAAAGCTTCAGTACAGCATGGCAGTCTGCCATCAGATTTAGAGTCCTCAAGTTCTGTCCCCAGCCCAAGAGTCCAGGGATTGGGGCCTCTTCCCCAGAGGAGAGTGGTTGATATTGACAGAGATCAAAGCCCTTCTTGTGCGGAACTCACGCACACCAGACTCAAACAGCCTTTGTGAGTGCTGAATGGAAGGGTTATTTTCTTCACCCTGTCTCTCGGAGAAGTTGGAAAAGATTAAAGAGGCAAAGTCAACAAGTTTCTTTGAACTTCTTAGAAGAAAGAAGGCATGTAGGACAAAATGTTATTTATTTCTAGCAGCAAAAGAAGGTGCCCTTGGAGAGAATGTGTCATGCTCGCTTTATCGATATTCCCATCACTGTTCATAATAGTAATACTGTGGTACCTCAGCCAGTCCAGTTCCGATCCCAGTCACCACAGGGAAACTGCCCATCTGACCTCATTACCCCCCGTCTGAAACCTTTTCAGGGCTCCCTATTGCCTGTAGGATAATATTTGATTCTGTCAAATGATCTACTGATGCCCCACTCAGAGCATTAGGCCTCTGTAAGTCCCAACTATGTCTCAGGGCATTTGTACATTCTTGGTGCAATGTTCAAAATGCCTTTTCTCTTCTTGTACCCCTTGAAAACTCCTATGTAACCTTCTAAGTCATGATCCAGAGACTTCCTCCATGAAGCCTTCCTGACCTGTGCTCTCCCCTCTCGAATGCATCATACACTTCAGTACCATCTCAGCACCTCTTCCATGCTCCCACTATTACATGAAGCACCTGTTCCCAAGGGGGCTGTGACTCTTTCAAGGGAAGAGAGGGCATCCTGTTCACCACCATCTCCCAGGGCCTAACAAATGACTGGCTCAAGTGTTCACACGAAAGGAGTTTGTGGGACTGGATGGTCAGATCGCATACTGGAAAAGCATCAGGATCCTCGTGGTATAAGCCTTATAAGACCAAAGAGAAAAGAGAGACATCTTGACTGAAAAATGCAGACATTTCTCCATGTAATTTGTAGTTTGATTTCACTCTTGGTTGTTTGAATTATGACGCAATAGTCCTACTGGTTCCTATTAATCTGCCCTGGGCCGATGTGAACTGTTGCTCTGTTTCTTCATGAAACAGAGACTAAGGAGTGAAGTCACAGGTGGGACATCCAAGAGGACAACTGTATGCACAGTCACGCGCCCTGTGACTCAGTGCTCACAGACAGCCAGAAACGTTCTGCTGGGCTGCTTCATGGTGATGGGCATTTTTGGAAGGAATCCAGTGGGTACAACTCAACTAAGGACTTGGCCAGCAATGATGAAGGTATCTGAGAATCTGACACCACCGTGTAATGGAAATCACTGTAGACGAAGAGATGACATCAGATGGGGCTCTGGCTCACCGCACAACCAAGAATCGGCCTCTGAGGTTACTGGAAGGTAACTTGTGTTTCTGTCACCAGGTTCTGTTTCCCATCCCCTTCTTTACCTTGTTCCTGCAGAGTTCCAGTCCAAGTTCAACGCTGGGAGATATTTTCACAAAAATTTTATAGCAGCTCATCTTCCTTATATTTTCTAAGGTTCAGCTTCCTCCAAATTAGCCTGGCTAAGATGGTGTATCATTGGGAGAGAGAAGGCAGATCTGGCTGCATTGTTTCTCCCTTGATGGCAAGAAAGTCCAGATCCTATTTTGCTTAATAGACTTCTTGAGGTTGTAAATATTCCATGACCAGACTTCTCCATATTCTGTGCTAAGCCTCAAAAGTTGAAGCGAACACACTCATCTTTTCAACTTTTGCTGCTGGCATGGAATGGAGGGGAGAGACTGTGATGGGTGTTAAGCTCCAAGGGCCCATCCTTTATATCCTTGCCATTATCATAAGTTAAAAAGGATACGTTGGGTTCCTTTCACTGTGAGTTCTGTTGACCATCTTTATGTATGCACTGATTGTGTATGTGTGTGAGCACACTACTTAAAATCTATTACTTGTTTTTTTGTTGTGGATTTAAGGTTTTCCATATTAGTTTTGTGAGAGCTCCTTGTTTATTAAGGAAATTTTCCCTGTATCTATCACTTGGGTTGTGATAAGTGTTTCCCTCTACAGATCTCTTTGTCTTTGACTTTATGGTTCCCTGACCCCCATGGATATTTTAAAGTTATTTATTTCTACCAAATCTAATTTGCTGTTATTTTTCTTTATGATTTCTTGTTGTCATGGTTTTCTTAAAAAGATTTTCTTCATTCTGAGACTATAAACATATTCTTTTCTCTCTTCTTTATTTTCTCCTTCCTTCTTCCCTCCCTCCCTCTTTCTCTCTCTCCTTTCTCCCTTCTTCCCTCCTTCCTTACTCTTTCTATGTTCATATTATTAATCCAATTGAAATGGATTTTTATTTTGGAATGGGAGAAGAATCCAGCCTACTCATCAAATAGCTGGCCAGTTGTCCCAACACTGTTGATTAAATCATCATTTTTATCATTGGCTTAAAATACTTCCTTTAACATGGCACAAATCCATAGGAACTTGGATTTATTTTTGAGCTCTTTGAACTATTCCGTTGATCTGTCCACTCCTGACCCTATACCAAGTTGTTTTGATTGCGGTAGCTTTATAAAATATTTCAATATCTGATGTTAGTCTTTCCCATTTTCCACCAGAATTTTTTATTTTCCATGAGGTTTTCAAGTGTTTTCTTTCTAATGAACTACAAAATCATGTCTAGTTCTAAAAATATCCTGTTGAAATTTTGACTAACACTTGCAAATTCTTTGAGAGAGATGGGTACAAAGATATTAACAGCAGCATAATGTGTGAAGGGGTGAAAAACTGGAAGCCTGAATGCTTAATAACAAGATGATACATTAAAATATATAAAACGTATCAGTGAAAAGGAATGTAGTGGTGTTATTTGCATCAGTATGGATGACTCACCCAAGCATAATATTAAGTAAAAAAAAGAGCAAGTCGCAGAGGAAAATAGTATCTACCTGTGTGGGTATGTATGTGTGTATGTACCACGAAGAAGATGTTGCTTAGCAGTACGTGTTTAAGCAGTAAAAGTGAAAAGAAATGCATGGAAATGATAAATAAAAGTTCAAGACGGTGGTTTCTTGCAGGGAGTGGGGAGGGGACATGGCTTAGGGGTAGACTCAGGTGCCTTTGCCTCTCTATTGATACGGTTCTATTTCCTGAAGCTAAGATACAGGAGAGTTTGTTATATTATTCTGTATAATTTTTATATGTCTTAGTTGTTGATAATTCCTCTTGATTAAAAAGATCTACCAAGTACATAAAATAAGTCCTAAATACAATGGGAAGACATACTCATTTTTAGATGAGGAGGTGTCAGTATTTTCAGGTCACTGTGACTTCTAGTTAGGCAATATAGTTATCATTTCCCTTACTGCTTTGTATTGAGACTTTTTTTTATTTTTTTATTTTTTTATTTTTTTAAAATTTTTTTGTTAACTTTTATTTATTTATGATAGTCACAGAGAGAGAGAGAGAGAGAGGCAGAGACATAGGCAGAGGGAGAAGCAGGCTCCATGCACTGGGAGCCCGACGTGGGATTCGATCCCGGGTCTCCAGGATCGCGCCCTGGGCCAAAGGCAGGCGCTAAACCACTGCGCCACCCAGGGATCCCTGTATTGAGACTTTTAAATATTTATAATTACATATTTATAAAACTACAAATACAACACCAGGGTTGAAATAGGAAAATATTTACCCGACTGTTAAAAGAGGAAGTCCCTCTCTCTAGAAGAAATTATAAAGAATAGAATGGTTTGACTAGATAAAAAAAAAAAAAAAAATTTGAGGGCAGGGTAGGGGTAGAAAGGGCAGAGGAAGAGAGAGAGAGAAAGAAAGAGAGAATCTTAAGCAGGCTTCACACCTAACATGGAGCCCACTGTGGGACTTGATCTCACTGCCCTGGGATCAAGACCTGAGCTGAAAACAAGAGTTGGTTCCTTAACTGACTGAGCCACCCAGGCGCCCCCTAGATAAAAATTTTTAAGAATTTTCATTGCTGCCAAGACATCATAAATAATTCAAAAGCAAGTGAAAAATCAGAAAGAAAAAATATATTTATGGTACTATGGTAAAGGATTTTATTTATATATAAAATATTTATAGTGATCAATAAGAAAACACGAAAACTCTAATGAACACAATGAGCAGAAGATTTGAACAGAAGGAACACTGAAGAATAAATGCAAGTGGCCAAAAAGCAAAGCAAGCAAGCTTAGCCTTACGACCGTTAATTAAAACAACAAGGTGACTACTTGTTTAACCTGTTAAATAAGCAAAGACAAAGGGAAAGACAAAGATGTTGCAAGGGCCGCGAGGCCGCTATTTTCATATATGGCCAGTAGAGGTTTCTTCTGGTACAACTTTTGGAAAGTAATGAGAGGCTATTTCCAGGGCCTTAGAAACAGGGATCCCTTCTAGAGATCCATCTGAAAAAGTAGGCAGAAAAATTCAGGCATTCTTTTGTGTGGATATCCAGCCTTGTTTGCATATTTATTTACTCCACAAACTCTGAGATTGCAAGGATTTAATCAATACACCTCCCTTTTCCTCGATTCAGTTTTCATTAGATCTTTGTTGCTTTATCCCTCACCTCCAGCTGACGGAGGCACTGTGGGGATGTGGAGTAGTGTGCTGTCCTCTTAGACACTCAGGACGAATCCACGTCCTCCCTCTAGTGGGACCTGAAGGCATGTGCCTTCCTGCTTCTGTCTGATTTTTTTTTTTTTTTTTGCCAGGGTTTGAAGCAGGGATTCTCAAGCTCAGCACCGTTGAGGTTTGGGCTGGAAATTTCTTTGTTACAGGGGCCGTCTTGTATCTAGTGGGGTAGATAGCAGCATCCTTGGCCTCTACCCACAACATGCTGGTGGATAATAGTCATGACAAAAGTGTCTCTAGACATTTATCCCTGGGGAAGGGGCAAATTGCCTCTGTTTAAGGACCGCTGGTTTAAAGAGCTAGTCTCACTGGGGATGTATGCCGGTTCTTCCTCCGGGCTGGGAACATAAACCCCTCTTCTCAGTGAAGGAGCACTCATCTTCATCATTAGAAGAACATGAAGGATGCATTTGCATTGGAGTGGCCAACTTCAGGAAAACTTGGCTACTAATTCACCAAGTCTTCTTGTGCCAGTCATTTTCTTTCTTGGGCCTTAGTTTCTCTATCTGCCAAAATGAAGAATTTGAGCTAGAATCATTGGCTTTTAAAGTGTTAATTGGAAAAAAAAAAAAAAGTGTTAATTGGGAACAGCTTGTTGGCTCTGTCGTTGAGCATCTGTTTTTGGCTCAGGGCATGATCCCAGGGTCCTGGGATCGAGTCCTGCATTGGGCTCCCTGAAAGGAGGCTGCTTCTCCCTCTGCCTATGTCTCTGCCTCTCTTTCTCGCTCTCTCTCTCATGAATAAATAAAAAAATCATTAAAAAAATAAAATGTTTATTGGAGGCCCTGTACAGGCTGCAGCAAGATAAAGGGGCAGGTTAGGAAGAGACCCTCCTTCTTTTCCCAGAGGAGCTTCACTTTATCTGTTTTACATTGTGGTCTTCTGAAGGCAGGTTGTAACGGTGTGATCGAGCACAGGTGTGACGAAGTGGTGCGTTGGGGAATGACCTGAGGTACCTATTCTGTGATGGCTGTGAGCCCTGAAGACCAGGCCACCCCTGGTGTGAAAGGGTAGTGGAGAGATTTCCCTGGCAGGGAACTGGTGGTCCTAGTGGAGTGCTGTTACAGTAGGGCAGGAAATTGGCCTTTGGCCTGGTCCAGACTAATGGGTCTAGACGGGGAGGCCCATGGGAGCCACAGAATGTGTCTGCTCTCCTCGGTGAGCTGTCCTGACACATGAAGCTGGCATGGAGGCATAAGTGCTCAGGTCACTTGGATTTTCCCTGGTGCAGCAAAAGCAGGCAACAGTGGTAGAGTCCTCTATACTTAAATATGGATGTATTGCAGTTTTTTTGTTTGTTTTAAAGATTTTTATTTATTCATAAGAGACATAGAGAGGCAGAAACACAGGCAGAGGGAGAAACAGGCTCCCTGCAGGGGCCTGATGTGGGATTCGATCCCAGGACCCCGGGATCACGACCTGAGCCGAAGGCAAATGCTCAACCATGGAGCCACCCAGGTGCCCTGGAAGTGTTAGAGTTTTATTCTTGTTACAAGAGAGGCCAGGATGGAACACAAAAAGAGCCAGCCAAAGCCTGATTAGGGGCCTCAGCAGTAGATATCTGAAGGAAGATCTGGGCCTGTTGGGGACTGGAAGTGAGGGGTGCTGTAGAGCCATTCTCTCTGGTCCTTTGGTTTCCCTAGAATGGGAAATCTACAGAAACCACCAGGACCCCAATTTGCAAGCAGGCCCATGGGGGTTGGAAAGTCAAGAGACTATAGGGTTCCATTTTTTTTTTAAAGATTTTATTTATTTATTTATTTATTTATTTATTTATTTGAGGAGTAGGGACAAGGCAGGGGAAAGAATCTCAAGCAGACTCTGTGCTGAGCATGGAGCCCAACACGGGACTCAATCTCATGACCTGAAATTATGACCCAAGAGTCAAACTCTTTACTGACTGAGCCACCCAGGTGCCCTGCAATGGGTTCCACTTTTAAAAAATGAATTAAGTTTTGAAATAAAGAGTTCTGACTTCCTCATGGTGGAGTACCACTTGTCTTCATGAAAAGCGGCACACCTGGGTCAGGAGTGCTTTTCCTCACTGACTTCATGCAAGGGGTTCCAGGTATGTCTGGATCAAGAATCAAGTAACCCCAACTCCCTCTGCATGCATGATCCCTGCTTCTCTATCATAATGCTTATCGGCTTTCAGCTTTTATAGACGGTCACAAAGTCAGGCCTTGGTCTGTCTTTGAGCTTTGATCCATGTTGTATGTAGGTTCTGTCACAGAGGAAAAACAGAGTTGAGGGCAGCCCGGATGGCTCAGCGGTTTACCTCCGCCTTCAGCCCAGGGCGTGATCCTGGAGTCCCAGGATCGAGTCCCACGTCAGGCTCCCTGCATGGAGCCTGCTTCTCCCTCTGCCTGTGTCTCTGCCTCTCACTCTCTCTTATTCTGTGTCTCTAATGAATAAATAAATAAAATCTAAAAAAAAAAAAAAAAGAAAAACAGAGTTGAAATATTATTATTTATTTTTCTGCCTTAACGTGACTCAAGATTTAACAGAGAAGAGGTGAGAAACACCTCCTGGCTCTTAATCCTTTGAAATTTGGGAGGCAGTTTTAATAGTTCTATTTTCCACCTTTGCCAACTCTTTTCCAGATCCACTCTTTTTCTGAGCCTAACTGAAGCCATGATAGGATTTGTAGTCCAGACAGTGAGTGTGACTTCAGAGCTCAGTGGTCTGCAAGATGGAGATCTTTCAGAAAAAGAACTCATTAGCATGATGCAGGACGCTCTGAAGGTAGTCGCTTCAAGTGGAGTGTCGAGGACAACACAAGCTTTTGTCATGACTAATGGAATCTCTTCTCTGGGCAACCCGACAATTTCCAAAGCAGCATTTCTGCAGGGCATGGCAATCAGGAGCTATTTTAGGGAGGCTTGAGCATCCTGCTGCAAAAGTTTTGACAAATCAGACATAAAGAGGCAAACTGTGTGTGTGCTTACTACTCTTTTTTTTCATTGGCAGATGTGGTGACGTGTCCAGAATTGACAGGGGTCAGGGACAGCCACCCTTTGTTGGGCGTGGTCTCTGGATGGGGCTGTCAGAGCAATTCAGCATGCTCTTTAGAAAAGCAAGTCTGAGTGGGAATTACTATTACTCTTCTTCCTAATCCTACTAACTGCTACTATTATACGAGTACAGTTTATCAGAACTGCCCTGTGATAAATATTGGGGTTCAAAAGATGAGTAGGACATTCTTTCTGCCCCCAAAAGGAAACTGTATTTAAGCCCACTTCGTGAGCTTTGGGTAGTCAGAAAATTTTATTATGGCCCTTGGTAAAGATAGTGAGGCAGGACTTTACTTGAGGGACCGCTGCCATGGGGTTTTGCAATAGGGAAGTGAGATAGGGGTCTACTCTGAATGCAAGAGAAAATAGGTATAGCTAAGGAGCAAAGTTGGGGGAGTGGTCAGTGGGTGGAGAATTACCAAGA
Source organism: Vulpes lagopus (assembly GCF_018345385.1). Taxonomy (NCBI): domain Eukaryota; kingdom Metazoa; phylum Chordata; class Mammalia; order Carnivora; family Canidae; genus Vulpes; species Vulpes lagopus. The sequence continues at coordinate 122,709,254 of NC_054828.1, forward strand.
GTAGGAGGATTCTTTTCTTAAAAAGATTTGATTGATTGATTGATTGTTTGAGTGAGTGAGTGAGTGAGTAGGAAGAGGGGCAGAGGGAGAAGGAGAGAGAGAATCTCAAGTAGACTCCATGTTGAGTGTGTCTCGTGACTCCAAGATCATGACCTGAGCTGAAGTCAAGAGTCTGATACTTCCCTCAGCCACTCAGGCATCTACTCTTCTTTTTTAAAAAGAAGTTTTTATTTATTTATATGAGAGAGAGAGAGAGAGAGAGAGAGAGAGAGAGAGAGAGAGAGAGAGAATGTGAGCAGGGGGAGGGGTAGAGGGGAGAAGAGGGACAAGGAGACTCTACTGGTTGAGGAGCCCAATATGGGGCTCGATCCCAGGACCGTGAGATCATGACCTGAGCCAAAACCAAGAGTCAGACCCCTAACTGACTGAGTCCCCCAGGAGCCCTAAGGATAGGGCTAGACTTGCTAAACTCACCACATAGGATTCTTGCTGAAGGCAGGCCAGAGTGATCTGGTATCACTTAGGGGGGTACAGAGAAATGAGGAGTTTGGTCAAATATCCAGGGTGACCAGATATTGAGGGTAGGAGAGTCTCACTACACTGACAGTGCAGGATTCTTGCTCTTGAGTACAAGGTCCAGGATGAGGCCCAGTAGATGAAGGGCCTCAAGGAGCCTGGCTAAAGTTTGGTCAAGGAGAATCCTTGTCAGGACTCACCACTTCTGCCTCTCATTCCAGTGTGGACGAAGGCCCTCAGTGGAGATACAGGCCTAGAACCTTCCAAGGAAGCATATACTGAGCACTTACCTTCCTCTGTCTCCAGGGCTTATGGTTTCCTTTCCACCTTGGGTGCCTCTTAATTATTGCTGCCATTTAATTCAGCATCTAGGAATGCATCAGTCGTGGTAGATGCCCTACTCACACTGACTCAGTAATGCTCACAGCAATCTAGGCTAACACTAGACAAGTGGATATTTCAAATCTGAGGGGAAAATATCAGAAAACAAAGGTCCAGGGAGTTGAAGTGACACAGAGCCCCTAAAGGGCAGAACTATACTCCAGCCCTAGGGCTCTTCCTTTCAAAGTGCCTTTGAGGTCATTCTGCTTCATTCTAAATGGGTGTTTATAGGTCACTTATGCATATTCTTGATTCTAGGAGTATTCTAGAAAGTATCAATGTGTTTGTCAAATTCAGAACTCGGAGGCTGGATCTACCCCTCTTTCTTCTACCTCCCTTGCTTAAGCAACAGGTTTATTTTTTCACAGTTCTGGAGGCTGGGGTCCAAGATCAATGTGTCGGCAGGGTTGGTTTCTTCGGAAGCCTTTCTCCTCTGCTTGCAGCGGCCATCCCTTTGCTATGGCCTTTTCTCCGAACACACCCTCCTGTCTCACTCTCTCTTCTTACAAGGACCCAGTCATGTTGGATTAGGGCTCCACCTGTTTAAAGACCCTCGTGCAATTATCTCTTTAAAAACCCTGTCTTCAAATATACATTCTGAGGGTTAGCACTTCGACATTTGAATTGGGGGGCTGGGTGGACACAATTTAGGCTATAACATCTAACGTATTGTAAAAAATCAGTTGTGAAAGATGCAAAGATGAACAAGACATTCTCTTCATCCTCAGGAACTTACAGGTTAGACAGAGCTATGTAAACAAATTGAGTTATGATGCGCGAATTTGGAGCTCAGAGGAGGATCAGGTTACCATGGACTGTAGTGGTTCAGGAAGGCTTCTGGGAGGAGGCAATAGACAGGGGGCCTGGGAAGATGCATATGCATTTCCAGAAACCCAAAGAGAAGATCCTGCCTAAAAATTAAATAGATGTAAGAAGTGAGTGCTCAACCTAATGTGATTTTGTAAGCATTTCCTGGGCATCTACTCTCTGCCAGGCACTGAGCTGAGGGATGGAAAACCGTGACAGGCATTTGCTCTGGATTTGCCAGGAGAAGGGTGATTTTAGGGCAATGTGAGCATCAGTAATACACTAGACAGGAAAGTTTGTAGCAGAGCTCAGTCATCTGAAGTTGGCTGCTGGGGCCCGGCGGAGATGTGTGGCTCAGGGGCACCTTGTTGGCAGCAGGGTGCTGTTTGTACTGATAACCTTGGCTCCATTTCCATCCATCCTGAAGCTTCCCGGGAAAGGGAGAGCCTAGGCCTCGGGTCCATTCCCTGTCCACACTCTTGTGATTGAATACTTAGCTTCCATCTGCTATTTAGTTTACGTATTGTTCAGATTTTGAGTTCCACGTGGCAGGACCTTGTCTTTTGTATTTCGCTATATGCCACGTTCACCCTGCTTGTGCTATGCCCTTCATAAGCCACAAACGTTAATCAGAGTTTGGGTTCCAGCCATGACAGATTTTGACCTGACAGTGTCTAAATCCTGAAAATGTTTCAAACCAGAATGCAAACCCATTGTCCTCCCAACTCTGTATAATTTCCATTAATTGCTCTAATATGCTGGCTCCTCTTTTTGATTGCATGCCCTTTAGAAAAAAAAATCATTGATACATTAATTATAGCTTTCATCCGGAGGTTCGAGCATTTCTAAACATTTATTTGAATTTCATGCCAAACTGGGGATAATTGCATATAAAAGGATCATGCTGGGTTAGATTCTGAGATGGGTTTTCAAATATCCTTCCTCCGGTATAAACAGCCCAACTGGCAGCCCCGGCATCTTACTGCTCTATGTGGTTTGATTGAGTCTATTTTCTGGGTAGTGATAACAAGGGATAATAGATGATGGTCTGAGAGGTAGCCTTTAAGCTCAGTGGCTCAGACACCCTTTCTGGTCCAAAGCTGAGGCAGGTGAGATGCAAAGCCTGGGTCTTGGAGAAACACTAAGGTGCCAACAGCTAGGGCCAGGGTGACAGTGAGTCCTAGAAGGACCCATTCTATCCATATGGGTGACGGGAGTGTTAGCCAGAACCATGGAGGGCCCAGCTAAATTCCAGCAGATGGGGCGTTCTGCCCTCACCTAAAGGTCTGGTGGTGCTTCCTGGGGTCTCCACTGTCCATCACAGGGGGGCCGATGGGCACTGTCTTGCCTCATGCCGGGCCCCTGCATTTCTTCCTCCTCCCTTCAAGGCCCTCCAGACCCATGTACATTTTTGCAGGTTTAATCATGTGATGCTTTTCTTTAAGGTTTCCTGAAGTTTCACTTGTGGGAAGCCACAGATGGGAAATTACAAATGAAGAGTGTTAGTGATGCACACAAAAAGGAATTTTGCAAACAAATGGTTTCCATAAACAAACACTGAGATTCCTTCTGTGGGATTGTCACCACACACATGACTGAGAGGGAGGTGGAACACAGCCTTGCAGAGCACTCAGTTTGGGCTCCTGGCTGGAGCTGGATTCTCTCTCCTGGCGGATTTCCCTCAGGGGCTTGCACTCACCACCCAGCAGGTGCATGGAGCACAGGACATGGAGCAGGAACTCTGGGTTCTTGCTCTACTGTGTCCCCACGTGACCTTGGGGAGGTCATTCCAAATAGGACCTCATCTCTGTCAACATAGAGTACACTTCCATGTGATCACATGCATTAATATAGGGCCACCACCTAAAACTACCATTTATCGAATGCTTACCTATGAATCACACATTAGGCTGGGCGATTTATGATTTACTTTAATCTCCACAACTTTGAAAATGAGTTATTATGAAGATTGGAGAAGTAGCTTGCCCAAACTCATAAAACTAATAAGAAAACCCCGAACCCAGGATGTCATTTGGACTCTAAAGCTTTTGCTTCTTCTCTGTGCCAGACTGCCTCTCAGTGAATATTTTAGACCTTGGGTTCAAGTGGGTGTGAGCATGTGTGCACACATGTGCATGTAAGTCTGTGCTTATAGGTGGGGACTTTTCTTCTCTTTTTTGAAGATGTTATTTATTTGAGTACGTGTGAAGCGAACACGGGGAGGGGCAGAAGCAGATTCCTCACTGAGCATGGATGTTGGAGGTGAGGGGTGGCTCGGGGCTCAATCCCAGGACCCTGAGATCATGACCTGAGCCGAAGTCGGATGCTTAACAATTGAGCCACCCAGGTGCTCAATTATAGATAGGGTTTTATACCAGGGAAGCGGGCTTTGTGTCTCTGGTTCCAAATCCCCAGGACATGGTTTTATCACCATATATTCCAAGCTCTAGTGGTCCTCTTCAGCCTTAACCAGAAGCAGCTACTCATGATTTTACTCTGTTTTTATTTTCTGGGTAGATGAGAACGTTGTGATTTTTTTTTTTTACACATGTATAATAATTGAATGAGTAATTGAACCTGATTTACATGACATAAATTATGTAGCTGATGTCTTATACTTTGGAGCCTCCTCTATCATGTTGCAGAATTGTACTGTTTGTTTTCTGGGCAGTCGGGGGGAGTGTCTGCCCCTGGGGCGGTGCCCAGCCCTATCTCACATAATCTTCCTGGAGTCCTCAGAGAAGAGGATTATATCATCTCCCCAGGATGACAGCTGAAGGAACACTGAGGTTCAGAGAGGGTCCCACTTTGGTCTCAAGTCGCCCATGGAGGAAGTAGCAGCCCTGGGGCCCCCAGCTTGGGGTACTGGGTTCCAAGCTGGCTGTGCTCCCTCACCTGTGGCTGGCCCTGGAAGGCTGGGATGCCCTTTTTTTTTTTTTTTTTTTTTTTTACAGATGCAGGAAATACAGATCTGAATCATTGGAAACAATCTGAGGGTCGCTGGAGGGGAGCGGGGGAGGGGATAACGGGGGATGGGCACGAAGGATGGCAGGTGATGTCACGAGCACTGCTGTTCTCTCCAACTGGTGAATCCCTGAATTCTACCTCTGAAAGTATAATACACTATACATTAATTAATTGGGTTTAAATTAAGTTAAACAAAATCAGTTGTATCAGAGCACATTTCCTTCTGGACTCCCTGTTCTGCTCCTTCAGCTTATGCTGGACCACCGCTGTGGGTCTAAGTAGGCGCCACGCCTCGTGCCTGGCCCAGCCCAGGGCTAGAACTCACGACCCCGAGATCAGGACCTGAGGTGAGGTCAGGAGTCCTAGAACTCACGACCCCGAGATCAGGACCTGAGGTGAGGTCAGGAGTCGATGCTTAACTGACAGAGCCAGCAGGGAGCCGGGAACCACCTTCCTCCGGGAGCAGGAAGGGAGCAGCCTGCGCTGTGAATGCCTGCATCAGAGCAATACTCAGGGGCTCAGTGGGCCCTGGGCTGTGCCCCCCTTTTCAATAAGATATGATCCTCATACAGACAGCCGGTGTAGCTCACCGAGCTCATTAAATCCAGCGCTCTCTCTCTGTGCTGCACTCCCCAGCAGAAAATTTCACTTATGCACAGATGGTGGCCCTGAGACATGAGCTCCTCGGGACACTGGTGAGGCAGAGCTGTGGGCCCGAGAACGTCTCACGGGGGAGGAGGACGTGCAACCCAGATCCACGCCCTTTACACTGCACTTGACGCTTTTGCAGGGCAAGCTTGCAGATCTTCTTTCCCTTTGATGCTTATGGGTCTGATTCCTTTTATGGATTGTGGAACGGAGGCCCAGGGAGATGAGGTGACTCATTGGGCATCACTCAGCAAGCCTGGGGTTCTGGGGCCTTCCTCCTGATTAGGCATTCGTTTGATGTGTTAAGTGACCAGCCTTCTCAGGGACTTGAGGAGCCTCACCACCATCCTTTCCCATCATCATAGTTCCTGTTGAAAAGTACATACTTCCCCACGGCTCAGCCTTCTTGCTGCTGACGGACTCTAATTACTGGAAAGGTCTTGACGTTGAGCTGAAATTCTCCCTGCCATCCCGATACAGGCCCCAGGGTTTTATGGAAGGTTCTGGTCCATGTTTTCTTTTCTAGGGCCATCATCTCTGATTTCTTCAGTCTGTCCTTTTCAGAAGACATCCAGGCATGTGTCGGCCCTGATGGCCTCCTCTGGATGATTTCTGAAGGTGTCTATCAAGGGTAATGAAAATTCAGTCCCCCAGGGCAGACCTCACATAGTCGGTACCCAGGGAGGACTCTGCTAGCTGTGTTGGGGTCCCTGGTGCTCTGGATGAGACCGTCTCTGAAGAGGACAAGTCTACCCATCCCATGTGGTCCATTTCTGAATGGTTCTGGAGGCTTCTGTCTTCCTTCCTCACTTTGTGTAAGCCTTGCGGGGATGGGCATTGTGTTTTGCCGTCTCCCCTACTTGGGCATCCCCACCTGTGAGCTTCACCAATGAGGAGCATTCCCTGAACAACAGCTGTGCACGACTTTTTGGTGTCGGGCCATAAGGATGTGATGGATGATAAGATGTTGTCTGAGGAACAGCTTCCCCCCATCTGTGGAGCACATTCCAGTCTGCGAATTGTTTCCACATCCATCATGTGGCAATGACCCTCGTGCCTCAGCACAATGTATAGTGAGACCAGCGCCAACCCCAGTCTGGTGACAGGTTTGTCAAGGGCCAGCGATCAGAAAGGTCAGGGAGTGCTCAAAGACGTGGGGGCTAGACAGGGAGCATTTGAGATGGGTCAGGGGTCAGCGGGGAGGAGAAGACGTTGCTCAAACACCTGGGCAGGTGGGCAGCTGACACTTACGCTGGTTTGAAGCCAGGACTTTGGGAATGGGAGTTGTTAAGAGCAAGAGTGAAGGGGTCAGAAGGAATCCTGAGGGGTCTGGGCTGCCGCTTCACACCTACGCTGGTCTGCCAGGCCTGCTTTCATGTGTCCCCTGTGTGTGGCATGAGGGTCAACAGAGTCTGGGCTCCCTGGACGACCACTTTTTACAGATGAGGAAAGGCGGGTATTCCTGGCTGGTAGTAAAAGTAGTAATCAATAGAAGCAAAATTAAGTTTTGGCCTCTGCCCCCTTAATCCCAGCCACTGGCTTTTACCCCATGCTACTTGCGGCTCAAGGACGTCATCTTCCCTCCCGGCCACAATGGCCTAGGTCAGGATGAGCTGCTGTATGTACATTCAATGCTCTCCCTGTCATGTGGGCTTGAGAGTAGGCACCTAGCCCCTGTGTCCTGAACATGGCTTAGCCCCTTAAAACATCACCAGCTGCCTGCTCAATGGTCTGTGGTATGTTTATTTTTTATTCAAAGCAACAGCCAAAGATTTTATTACTATTTTTAAAAATTTGTGTTTATTTCTAGGGTTTCTCAACCTTTACGCTATTGAAACTCTGGACTGGATAATTCTTTGTTGTGGGGGCTGTCCTCTGCACCTAGACTGTTCAGCAGCACCCCTGACCTCTACCCTCTGGCTGCTAGTAACAACCTTGCCCTCTCTTCCCCACTTCTGCTCCCCAGGCTCCACAGTCCAGATGAATCCAGACATGGCCACGTGTTCCATAGGGGGCAGCGTTGCCTCCTTCCCTCTCCATTGAGAATCACTGATCTACTCACATGATTTTCAATCTAAAGATGAATCTAAAAGATGACAAAGGACAGTCTCTCCTCCTCTTCTGCCCAACCATTAAGCTCCCCACCATTTTTTTTTTTAACTGAATGTTCTGGATTTTTACAGCAAAGCTACCCTGCTCATTGCTGCGGGTACACAGGCCTTGCATGTGGAAGGAGGCAGACGGGTGAACGGTTTCTCTCCGGGGCTGCCCAATAGGGCTGCCACTCAGGGTGGGGGCCACCTACCCTCCCCCCCTTGGCCTTGCAGATGTTGGCAAATGTCAGCAAAAAGGAAAAGTGGGAGCAGGGTCTTCAGTCCCTTGTCTTCCGATTCTGTGAGGTCTTCTCTGTCCCAGAACAGGTTTGCTGTTTCCTCCTTCTTGCCCTTGGCTCATCCATCCATGTCCAATGGCTTCATTAACTCCATGGACCCTTCAGCTGTGCTGTACTTAGTATCTCAGGTCTGTAAGGTGTTTTCCCAGGCAACAAAGAAAGACGCACGTGCATCATTGTTCTCTCAATAAGCCTCAACAGCCACCAACCCTTGGTTTGGCAGATAAAGACATGGCAGCCTCTTCAGAGTCCGTTTTTCCTTTTCATTTTAATGAGAAAACTCTTCAATCAGTCTTGCAAATAGGGAAAAGTTGGAAGTGCTGTGCGGAACGCTTCTGTTTTCCTGAACCATCGGAGGGCAGGTTGCCCACCTGATGCCCCATCACACCCAGTTGCCTTAGTGTGTTTCCTACAGACAAGGACAGTCTTCCACATTAACCACAATAAACACACACACAACCTTGGAATTAACACGTGTGTTTTCCTGTCGCCAACCCTCCTTCCCAGTTAGGTTTTGCCCGCTGCTCCGCTGATGCCTTCTGAGCAAATGCATTTCATTTAGAGTCACTCGATTGTTCTATCTCCTGAATCTCTCCTTGGGTCTGGGTCACTCCATCACTTTTTCTTGACTTGTGTGACCGTGTCACTTTTGACTGTGGCCAGTTACTTTGTCGCATGTCCCCCAACTGAGATTTGTCTAATGTTTCTTGGTGATTAGGTCCACTTTGGGCATCTTTGGCAGGAACATGGCAGAGGTGAAGCTGTGTTCTTCCAAGGGCAGTTTCTCCAAGCATCTTCTGTAGACGTAATGTTCCTCTTAACGGAGAATGGTATTTACAAGCCAAGATTTGGGTGCTAGTGGCGCTCATTGCTCCCACGTAGAACACTGCTATCTGTCGATAAAAATATAAACATGTGTAATATATGTGCTTCATTATACACACCTAAACACAAACACACACATATACACATTCCTTAGCTCTGTGTCACCCCATAACCTTTGTGTATAGTGTGCCATGATTTTAGTGGCATTTTTAAGATTTGACGTCAGAAGCATGAATACCATAGACACACAAAAAAACAAACGTCATTTGAAAGTCGAATCCTTTAAGTTTCCATCACACTTATTTAATTTCGAAACTTTCGAATAAGTTTTAAAAGTCTTGCTTCGTGTTTTCCATCCTCCGAAGGTTGGAGAAAATGAACACTTTATAGTTCAAAAATCACAAACTGAATGTAAAAGAAATGTAGATAATTAATCTTTCAAATGGTGTGTTCTGTGAGTTTGCAGTATTTATAAACTGAAGTTATTAAAGCTTAAAACTACACCTACGTTTTGCGACATGCTGGGTATTGAAAACCATAAATTCACACGATGGGTATAATTCCAATCTAAGACAAAAAGTTCATTCTGGTTTTCTTCCTTTCCAAATGTGTAGCTCCTTTCTCTGAAAGTGAGAGATCTGACTCCCACTCTGGTAGTGTATTTTGTTCTTTCACCTATGCCTGTGTGTAACCAGCCTCCCACCTGTGCCATCTACCGCCCGCATGATCTCCCCACCTGCTCAGGATCCCCACCCCGGGATAGGTTCAGGCTCAGATTTCCTGTTCTGGGTGTCCCTCACCATCCCCAACCCATCACATTCCAGGCACATGGATGCTTCCCCCTCTTCTCTGGCTCTTGTGCCCCCCACTGGGCACTGTGGCTCCTCTACCACCCCACCAGCACCTTGCTTGGTGCCACCCAATGGCTTTAGGATGAAATCATTCAGGAAGAGGAGAGGAAGAGGAACAGGAGAAGGCAGAGGAAGGGCTCATGAGGTTGGATTTCACCCACAGTGTCTGCAAAGCCACTGGTGTTCTCATGGCAGTCTGACTCTCCATCCTTCAGTGGCAGATAACCCGCTGATGTGTCTTTCCTGAAACTCTCCTTTGGCTTCTAAATCTCTGCTGTCTCTTGGTATTTCTTCCATCATATCTCCACTGGGTTCTTAAACTTTTGACTGTTTTTTTTTCTCTCTGCTTTCCTCTAGAACATTGCTGCTTGCTTATGATCCATCCTTGGCTTCTTTCTCTCCTTCTACACCATGCTTCATCCCAAGATCACCAGGTAGCCCTGGAATGAATGTCACTAACCGGATGTCAGAAGCAATGAGTGACATGCCTCAAAGCCAGAAGCTGTATTTCAGTTAAACATCTCCTTTTGCTATAGGCCCTTAATGGACACTCTGAATCTTCAGGGTTGCTAATCCCAGTCCCAAATTTATTTGGCCTCCCCCCAATTTTCTTTTGTTTTTCCTTCTGGAGTCTCTTTTAACATTTTGTAAAAACATTGGTGTTCAGTGGAGCACAGCGTAGAAATTGCTGCTTTAAAGTGTTGTTTAAAGGGTGCTCTGGAAGACATATCCAGGAGTGCACTCGGTGTGTCACACTCAGCTGGACCCATCTGGAGGTTCATTAGAAGAAGGATCGGGAGCCTGCGTCTGTCGCTCTGAATGATGCAGAGATGCTAATGGTGAACATTCTCAACATCTGCTCCCTTACACTGGGTACAGCACACACGCGTCATAACAGCTGTGGAGGATTCGAGGTCAGGTCATGCCACTTGGTATGTATATGCCAGTCCCTTCTGTGCCTGTAGCCTCAGTTGCCTTTCCTGAAAATGCACAGGAGAAAATTCCCACTCCAAAGGCAGACGTAAGACAAGATCTCCTTTGTCTGTGTTATCCTCTCATTTTGTGGGTAAGAACAACCCTCTGACGCAGGCCTGTGTAGTGGCCTTCCCTGTTTTCCAGGGAGACGGGGCTCTGGCAGTGTCCGTGCATCCCCCAACTGGACAATCATGGAACTGTTCTTTGTTTTTTGGTTGTTGTGGTTGTTTTAATATTTTATTTATTTATTTGAGAGAAAGAGCAAGAGGGAGAGAGAGAGTGAGAGAAAGAGAGCAGGGGTGGAGGGACAGAGAGAGAGGGAGAAGCAGATTCCCCACTGAGCAAGGATCCTGATGTGGGACTCGATCCCAGGACCCTGGGATCATGACTGAGCTGAAGGCACACGCTTAAATGATTGAGTCACCCAGGCACCCCAATTGTGGAACTGCTCTTGAACTCAAGTTTCAGAAACCAGCAGATGTGGCCTCAACACTGCCTGTCACACCTGCTGATGCCTTCAGGCATCTGAGTGAACCTCTCTGAGCAAACATGTCCTCGCCTATGAAATGGAGTGACAATACCTACCTCAAGCTTTGCTGAAATGATGGCAAGAGAAGGTGTGGGAAGAGCTCAGCGCAGAGGCTACTGCGTGTTTGTTCATTCAGCAAACATCTGGCAGGATGCTTCCAAAGAGCTCATGCATCGAATCAAAGTGTCCAGCATCAGGGGATTGACCTCCATGACATGGCCATTATCTTGGCTAGTCTGGGGCCAACATTCTCCTATCCCACCATAATGCCTCCAAAGTCCAGCAGCTAGCTTTTTTTTTTTTTTTTTAATTGTGAGGAGACAAGTAAATCAGCTTCATTTGTTGTTGCTTTGGGGTGGAAGTTGGACTCAGAAAGAAGAGATGTCTGCTCTCTCTGATCCCTCTCTCCCTTTTATTCTTGAATTGGTCCTGAGACAAACGTGCAGCCAGGGTAGGCTTGAAGGACATTGCATGCACCCCAGGCTCCTTCCTCCTGATAACTAGACCCAGAGATGGTCCCAGGGCATGCAGGAGGAAGGACACCAGGTCTCTTTCTGAGGACTCCCGTCTGGGGAGGGTTATTTCTCAGAAGTTGAATTCAGACTAAGTCTGTTGAAAGTTTTACTTCTCTGAGTTAGGTCTGCTTTCTAGAAAACTGAGTGATAAGTATTTCAAACCTACAAAGAGCTTTTTATAACTTCCTGTCCACTTTTCCCATTTTGTGGGTGAACTAAAGCTCAGAAAAAAGGAAGGGTTTGGTCAAGGTCACACAGTGACTTGGAGATAGAACCAGGGCAAGAATCTGAAGTGTGCCCCTCCACACACAGTATTAAATTCTTTGACTTTCCATTTCATGGTTACTGTGTTAGTCCATTCAGGTTCCTGTAACAGAATATTATAGAATGAGTGGCTGGAACAACAAATATTTATTTCTCAGTCTGGAGGCTGGAAGTTCAAGATCAAGGTGCCAGCAGATTGGGTGTCTGATAAGGATCTGCTTTCTGATCCACAGACCAACAGCCACCTCATTGTGTCCCCAGGGATGCAGTTGAGGAGAAGAGGTGCGAGCTATGGAGGAGGGTGGAGGGGTGAAGGAGCTCTCTGGGGTCCCTTTTCTCAGGGCACTAATCCCATTCATAAGGGCTCCACCCTCATGACCTGCTCACCTCCCAAAGGTCCCCCTTCCCAAATACCATCCCATTGGGGTTCAACATATAAATTTGGAGAAGACATAGCCTATAGCCAGATTTTCCTTATTATACCTTTGCTTTCTCATATTTCAACAGATATATTTATTAAAATTCAGACATTCAGATGAGAGAAACGTGGCATATCCCTGAAACAAATTTAAAATCAATGTATGTATCTAAACATTTTGATCATAAAGAGCTACAAATGTGATTTCTGGCTTACTGTAAACTATTGAAATTTTATAATAAAAATGTCCCATATCTTCTTTTAATGTATTTAATGAAGTATAAAAACCATAGTGAGTCTATACTCACCATTATTCATCTTTAAAACTACCATACATGAATAAACTATTTTTTTAACAGTTGCAGATTTATACTGTTCCTTTTTCTCCTTGACATTGTATTTCCATTCCTCTTCCCCTTCAGAGTTTTAAATTAACATAGTACATATTTTTACACTTAAGAGTCTTTTATTAGTCTCTCCACCATGCATCTCTGCAATGAAAATATGTACATAATTGGAAATATAATTTTCAAATTCTCCTAACTATTAAGGCTCTAAAGTGTTAGCATTTTTTTCCTGCGTTGGATTACTATTACAATGATTTTAATTCGCAATTTATAGATAGATATTATAAATTTTTGTACTTACTAAGTAAATGTGAAATGTAAATGTTATTGGAAGTTATGTCTTCATGAGATGGATCAAGTGGTTTTAGTGCCATGAGGTGAGGAGGCTTTGGACACTAATAGTTGCCATGCTTACCTGTTCTATGTTCCAAGGTAGCACAGTATGGGAGGATTTCAGGTGAGAAAAGGTGTATCCTTCTCTCATATGGTGGGAGAAGGGTTTCCGTGAAAGTGGAGATGAGATGAGAGGCACCGTGAGGCCAGTCTCTACCATCTGTGTTCTTGGGTAGGCTTGGAGGAAAGAGTATTTAGAAGGCCAGAATTGAGGAGCTGATTCTGTCAACATTCTCCATGCCCTGGGGTCTTGTGGAAAGTTCCTAGTATCTGCAGAGGTGTCATGCCTCACTCAGAAACTATGGCAGTCAAGGTGAGCACGTGGGCACAGGCTAGGTCTGTAAGTGCCTCACCGAAAAGAGAGGCGATGTGTTTAATGTTTCCTTTCCCCAGCTCAGGATCTAACAGTCTTCTTCTTCTCACAGCTTTATATAATGGGGCTGATCAACTGCTTGGGGGTATTTTAAGAACCCATCTTTGTGCCAAGTGGCAAAGAGACAAAGATGAATCAAACCTGGCCTTTGACCTCCAGATGCCCCAAGTCAAGAAGTGGGATGAGAGGGGGGCATCCGGGTGGCTCGGTTGGTTAAGTGGCTGATGCTTGATTTCAGCTCAGGTCTTGATCTCTGGGTCTTGAGATCGAGTCTCAAGGCAGGCTCCTAGCTAGGTGTGGAGCCTGTTTGATTCTCTCTCTCCCGCTCTACCCCCCACCCCTGCTTGTGTGTATGAGCTCTGTCTCTTCAAAAAAAAAAAAAAAAAGAAAGAAAGAAAAAGAAAGGGGCTGAGAGGAGTCCACTGTCACCGTGATACAGTGCTGGGGTCTTACAGAGGTGCACGGGGGTGAGAGAACATTTACAGCTGGGGACAAGAAAGAAAGTTTTCCTAGGGAATGTCTCCTTTTAATTGGCTCTTGAAAAAGTGGGTAGGATTTAAACAGTTTGAGAGGAATGGAAGAGAGTATTTCTAGAAAGAGTCAAGGAGGACAAACTAAATCGGGTTGCTCCTTAATTGGTGTCTGCCATTTGTCAATCAATCCCTGACTTGATCAAAGTCCCACAGTGACATTCAGGATGGTATCAAGTGATGTGTGATAAAATTCCCGAGACAAATATAGGTGCTTTAATTGCAATATATATTAAAGCAATTAACCTAATTATGGTGATGGTGTAAGGCTGCATCTCACTCTAAAGAGCAATCGTCTGCAGTGTAAAATGATAACAGCTTCTTTCTGGCTGCTTACTTCGTAACTTTAATAGGCACGACAACTCTGGGAGGCAGGTTTCATTATTACTTTCCCTAAAAGGGGGAAACTATGGTCCTTAGAGGGTCAGGGCTCCTGCCCCAGGACCCCAGCTGGTTCCATAGCTGAGCTGAAACTTATAACCAGGAGTGTCCAACTCAGAATCCCTGTGCAATCTGCAGCTGGTCTTCTCTCAAAGCTCCACGAAATCCCTTTGTGGCTGTAAATTCTGCTCCCGTTTCCTCTGGTGGAGTGCCCCTCACGTAGCTCTGTTGGGGTTGCTGACTGATGCACAGGCCAGTGGCACAGATGTTGACACAGTGGTTGTGACTGGCTCTGGGTGGCTGCTTGCAGGACAGTAGAACACGAGGCCACTTTCTTGGGGACAGGAGGATGAGGAAAATGTTCATGGGTCAGCCACCAAGCAACCATTGAGTACATCCTAAATAATTATTTCTATCGTGCATTCAACGAACATGTGGTGAGTCCTCATTATTTGCAAAGTTCTCTTCTAGGTACTAGAAATGTGGAGAGAAAAAGCTCAACACATGAGGGTCTCACCTGCTAGGGGAGGATTCAGATAAATAGATCCTCCCTTAACATGACCCAGTGGAGGATACCAGGGCTGGGCAGGCCCAGAGGACTCTCCCACCATTTCTTAAATTTCTGTCACTCCCTACATCCTTCATCCCAATCATTTCATTTTTTTTTAAAAGATTTTATTTATTTATTCATGAGAGACACAGAGAGAGAGTGAGAGGCAGGAGCACAGGCAGAGGCACAGGCAGGCTCCCTGCAGGGAGCCCGATGCGGGACTCGATCCCAGGACCCCAGGATCATGACCTGAGCCAAAGGCAGATGCTCAACCACTGAGTCACCCAGGTGCCCCCTTTCATTTCACTTTTATGAGCCCATGGTCAGTATTGTGGTCTCTGTTTATAGACACAATAATGAGGCTTAGGCTACAGAACTTGTGCACTTGGAACCAATGAAAACCCTCACGGAGCCCAACCCAGACACCAGAGCCAGGATCCCACCCAGCAGCCATGTGCGCACAAACCCTCTCTGCCACTGGCCTGTAGCACCCTCGGGCTCCAGGGGGCTGCGTGACCCACTCTGTGCTGCTGAGACCAGCACTGCCTAAGGCAGCCTCACAGATCTGTAGCAGCAATCCTGATGTTTTTTCCTGATCTGAGCTGAGTCATCTTGATCCCATTTCACGTGCATATTCATATTTGCACGCTTTGCTGGGAAATGGCTAATGCTCAGTGGCAGGGTGCTGCCTGAAACGTAGCCGGCGCTGCAGGATAGACTGTGTGCACTCTGTCCCTTTCTGAAATCTGGAAAACTTTGAATTTTGAAGCCCCTGAGGTTTTGGTGAAAGGATTGTGGACCTGTAGCAGGGATTAAGTCTAGTCCTTAACTAAAGAGAAAGGATTGTTTAAGAAGTTGATAAAAAGTGCAGCAGGAATTAGGGGGGAGTGCTGTCTGGGGGCTGTGTTGGGGCTGGTGAAGGGACCCCACTACCGAAGAGCAGTGCAATGGGAAGCACGAACCAGAGACCCTGTGTTGTGGGAGAAAGCTGGAGTCTCAGAAAATCTGCCGCGATGCAGCCACGGTGCAGAGAGAGGGACCGTCCTGAGACCACACACTGATTAGAGTCTCGGTTGGGGTCAAGTGCAGGCTGGGGGCTCCAGGCCAGGGCACCTCCTCCAGCTCTGCGGCCTGGGGCTGGGGCTGCAGGAAGCAGGCAGCCGTGAGTGCCTCCCCTGCGCCTCTGGGCTTGACACACACGCGTGGACCAAGGTTTCCTCCAGCTTTGGTGTGTCTCCCTTTGTCGGCTCCCCAGGTACTTGCCGCTGCTGGGCTCTGGCACCTGCTTGTTTACAAGCCCCCTACCCCCGCAATCAGTGCCCAGCTTTGGGGTCCCACGACGGGAGGCAGTTCTATGAAGCCGTGCTCATTGCCTGACAGCAGCTGGAGGAGGCGAGCATCTCTGAGGCCTCTCCCCTGGCGCCACCTCCCCCTGGGGGGCCACGCAGCACCATCAGAAAGCCAATGGGGGGCTCTTGTTGTAGTTCCACAGGCCCAGGTCCCGAGATCTGGGAGGAGGGTTGTTTCCAGGCCTCCCCAGGAGGCCCCCAGCAGCTCTCCCCATCATCAGAGTTCACAGGGGCCATGCCCTGGGGCCTGGTGCAGAGCAGATGTGCGCATCGGATCCTGATTGGCTGAGCCGAGCACCCAGGGAACTGCAGGGATGCAGGAGCCAGGAGAGCCCTGAAGGCCAGGTCCCCGAGAGCACCAGGACAAAGGAGCTGAGAGGAGGCTGCCAGAGCAGGTGGTGGCATGTGGGAGCCTGGGAGCGGGGAGTGGAGTGCCCTGCAGGTGGCTGAGGCATGGGGCCGGCGAGTCTGAGAGAGGTGACAGCTGAGCTCTTGGCAGGCAGGTGACTGGCATTCGGGAGCCATGAGTGCAGGTGGCCGCGCCGGGGCTGCAGGTGTTGAGTCCTGGATGGAAGTGGCGCTCGAGGCGGTGTCCCAGGTTTGGAGAGGCTCAGCGGTCCTGGGAGGTTTACGATCCCTTAAATGTTCATCCTCTGCCCTCTCTCAGCTCCTTTCTCTGCCTGCCAGGCCTGTTGCCTGGCCGCTGCCACTCTCCCTGGGGGCTCCCCGCTTAGCTGTCACCTCCTCCAGGATGGCTTCTCAGCGCCTGCCCTGCTCCTGGCTGCACTGGGAGCCTCTGTGTCCTCCAGCACTTTCTTCTCTCTGCTGTACATTGATCACAGTTCTGATGGCCTGTGATTGCCCCAGACAGAGCTTGTTGTGGAAGGAGAGCCCTAGCATGCAAACTGAGTGCTAGCATGTGGACTGAGCCCCAGCATGTGGACTGGGCCCCCGCGGTGGACTAAGCCCCAGTGTGTGGACTGAGCCCCAGCCTGTAGACTGAGCCTCCGCATGTGGACTGAGCCCCAGCATGTGGACTGAGCCCCCATGTGTGGACTGAGTCCCAATGTGTGGACTGAGCCCCTGCGTGTGGACTGAGCCCCAGTGTGTGGACTGAGCCCCAGCACGTGGACTGAGCCCCAGTGTATGTAGGACTGGAGTGCATGCCCACAAAGAGAACCCACGGGGCTGACCTGCTGGTCTCGGGAATAGGGATGTGGCTGCAGGGTTGAACCAGTTCCAGGGCAGAGCAGGGGTCGTGGCCTGGTGACGGTGGTGGTCTCTGGTGTTCGAGCTGGGTTGCCTGATCAGGAGTTAACACTTGACGTAGGACCAAGGCCAAAAGTGGTCTTGCAGGGAGAACTAGGGGAGCCAAGAGTCGGTACTGGCAGAGGCTGAAGTGGCCCTGCTTCCTGCTGCTAGGAGCTCGGCTTCTGGCCTTGGAGAGGAGGCTGGGGAGAAGGTGGGCGTGCTCTGTGGTGGATGGGGAGTAAGGGGGGGCCTTCTTCTCACAAGGACCTGGGTGTCCCCCACACCCTCGCTGCAGGAGGGGCTTCAAGGGCAGGGGGAGAGCGCAGGCCTGGATGGAGGGGACATGTGGCCTGGAGGGCCCCTCTCCCCACTGCAGGAAGGCAGGACAACTGCTGTCTTTCTCCCCGCTGTGTCCCCACTGCTGGGGCAAGTACTTGGCGCTCAGAGGATCTCCGTGGCCATGGGCAGGGGACAAGGTTAGGGGTGATGGCCAGCTATGTGCTGCCTACTCTGAGCCAGCCATCATGCTCAGCTTCTTCTAGAAGTGTTCTGATTTCGACTGTACGAAATGCTTTGAGACTCCCATTTCCAGCCGTGGAAACTAGGACAGACAGGTAAGGTAACTTGCCGGATGTCACACAGCTGGTAAGGTGCAGAGCTGAGGTGGTGGCCTGGGCCTCTCCCTTTGCAGAGCGTGTGTTCCCTCATGGGCACGTGGTACGCCTCACCGGGCACCCCCCTCTGCCGCCTGGCCCCCATCAGCCCCACACCTTTGCTAAGGGGGGCGGAGGCCTAGCCCCTGAGCTGCTGTTGGCTTCTCCTTCCTTGCTCCCTATGTTCATGCAGCAAGCCGTTCTTTGTCCTCTGCCCGTGTCATGTCTCTCAAACCTGTCTGTCCATCATCCTGCCAGCACGCAAGGGGGGACCCTGACTGCATCACCTCTGGGTTCCCCCGGCCCCACACGAGCACCCTGTTCCCATCCATCCCGCTCAACAGATTCATGCCCTTACAGCATCACCTGCCCAGAAGCCTGGTGCACATGCTCCCCAGACCACCTGCCAGAGTCAGAGCACCCGGCTTTGCTTTGTGCTCCCTCCATCACCCACCTGACCGGTCCCTGGATCCTTCTGGAACCTTTTACTGTGCTCCTGGGCCTCTTCCCTTCCTTCAACACATTGGCTCTGAGAGCCCAGGGCCCAGTCACCTCCTCAGGGACCCTTCATGGACACCTTCGCACTGAGTGAATCAGGAGTTAAATCTCTCTCGTTCAGCTCTTCCAGGTTGTAGTTAGTGTGGAGTTGCCTAGAATAACTCTCCTCTCCTCCTTCAACTGGCTCTGACTCCCTTCTGCACGACTAATTAAAAGTGAACTAAAAATAAAACCACTGTCAGTATTAAAGTGGCAAAAAATAAAATAAATAAAAATAGAATGGTTTCTCCATTTCTACCCAGGAGCAAGAGCTCCTGGTTCTTCCAGAAACTTTCCTTCTGCCCGCCTTCAAATTATTCTCATTTTAATTGCTTCAGGAACCTAAAGAATATGGAATGTTCAGAGTTTGTGTTTGTTGGGTCTAAGCGATAATCTCCCCCAATTCTATAATTATGTGAGTACCGTGGTTAAAAGATATTTCTCTGAGTGAGACGTATGATGATAGTTTTTTAAGGTTTTATTTTTTTAAAGTTTTATGATTTATGTGAATTGGAATAAGACATTTTAGTGAAGATAGCTTTTTAGCTCCTTCAAATTAAACCTTAAGAACTAAAATAAAATTGGCCATAAAAACATTCTGAAACCAAGGGCACCTGTGTGGTTCAGTCTGTTGAGCGTCTGACTCTGAATTTGGCTCAGGTCATGATCTGGGGGTCGTGGGATCGAGCCTTGAGTCTGGTTCCACACTTAGCAGTGAGTCTGCTTGTCTCCCTCTCCATCTACCCCTCCCTCCTGCTTGTGCTCGAGCTCTCTCTCTGGAATAAATAAATAAATCTTTTGAAAAAAAAAAAAAGACACTGAACCTGGCCTCCACCCTAGGATGGAGAGAGAGGGTAGGAGTATCAATACCACCCTTGCAATGATAAGGGGCTAGATTTCTTTTTCTTTTCTTTTCTTTTCTTTTTTTAAGATTCTATTTATTCGAGAGAGAGAGAGAAAGAGAGAGAGAGAGAGAGAGGCAGAGACACAGGCAGAGGGAGAAGCAGGCTCCATGCAGGGAGCCTGATGTGGGACTTGATCCCAGGACCCCGGGGTCACGCCCTGGGCGGAAGGTGGCGCTAAACCGCTGAGCCACCTGGGCTGCCCCAAGGACTGGATTTCTTTCAGATTCATGGCAGTTTTTGAATCCACTGGAGAGTTGAGGTTGCAGAGGTAGCGACTTGCGGCACATAAGCCTCCAGGAAGGAGAGGTATGAACCCATGCCTACCTGGGACGGGTGCCCCACAAGCAGGAGAAGCTTGACTGACTGGATTTCTACCAAAGTGGTGAAGGCTGGGACACCTGGGTGGCTCAGTGGTCATATGTCTGCCTTTGGCTCAGGTCACAATCTCAGGGTCCTGGGATCAAGTCCTGCATCCGGCTCCCTGCATGGAGCCTGCTTCTCTCTCTCTGTGTCTCTGCCTCTCTGTGTCTCTCATGAATAAATAAATAAAATCTTAAAAAAAGGTATTGAAGGCTGGAAACACACTGGAGGGGCAGTGAATCCACGGGGGCTGCTGACACTAAGGGTGTGGACTCTCTCGCAGGCTTTTCCCACAGCCCTGTAAACCCTGTCTGTTGTGCGAAGGACTCATGTACAAGATCTGAGGACAGAAACAACAGCCATGAGGAGGGATGAGGAACTCCCCCCACCCTTCCCTCCATGTCCACTACTGAGCAACAGCTCTAACCTGGGGTCCTAAGCGGGGGGGCATTCTGTTCCCCTCAGGAAGGGAAGGATCAGCGTGGAACCCACAACAGCAGAAGGGAGGAGGGAGGGGCACGCAGAAGGCCACACTCCTGGAACCTAGGCATGATAGCAGGCCCAAGTTTAAGCCCTAATCAAGATTACAGAGATGGGGATCCCTGGGTGGCGCAGCGGTTTGGCGCCTGCCTTTGGCCCAGGGCGCGATCCTGGAGACCCGGGATCGAATCCCACGTCGGGCTCCCGGTGCATGGAGCCTGCTTCTCCCTCTGCCTATGTCTCTGGCTATGTCTCTGCCTGTGTCTCTGGCTCTGTCTCTCCTTCTATCTCTCAAGAATAAATAAATAAAATCTTTAAGAAAAAAAAAAAAAGATTACAGAGATGGCGCCCACCCACCCCTATCTCCACCACCAACCTAAGGAGATTTCAGTAACAAATAACAGCAGGATACTGTAGGGGAGGGGGCACGAGAGGAACAAGAGTATAGAAAGAGAGCCTGAGACACCACACAAAGGGGAGATCAAAACTCAGAATCAAGTTAGACATTGCTCTGGTAAACCCTAGACGTGATCTGTCTTAATAGCAGTTCCAAAGACTATGGTAATGATGAGGGTCATGAGAGCAATAACAAAGCTCAGCTCAGCCCAGCCCAGCACCTGACTTGATTAACGCAGATCCTCACACTAGAGCCCTAGCCAAGGGGAAGGCGTGCCCTTTTCTAGACGTAAATACGATTTACCTTCGTCTCTCTTATCCTGCAAGCGTGTCCTGCTTTCAACAAAAGATCAAGAGGTGTGTGAAAAGGTAAGAACAAGCAACATGGTCTCAAGAAACAGAGCGATTGTCAGAACCCAACACAGATAGGACCCAGATAGGACACAGATGTAGGGACTATCTGACAGGGAATTGCAGATAACTATGATTAATAACGCTAGAGGCTCAAATGGTTTCACTACTGAAAGACACCAAACATTTAAGGAAGAAATAATACCAGTTCTATACAAATTCTTCCAGAAAATAGTAAAGACTTTATAAGGTTAGTGTCATCACCCTACTACTAAAGCGAAAGGCAGTTCAGGGAAGTAGAGCTGCCTACCAATATTCCCCATGAACATAGATGCAACAGTCCTCAAGAAAATGTTAGTAAATCAAAGTCTTCGATACATAAAAGGGTAATACATCATGGCCAAGTGGAAATCATCTCAAGAAGGCAACATTTACTTTCCAAATGTAAAAGTTGGAATTTGGCTGATATAATTTACTTCTTAAGAGACTAAAGAAGAAAACTTATATGATCATATAAATAGAGACGTAAAAAGCATTTGGCAAAACTGAACACCTATTCCTGAGATAAACTTCAGCAATTCAGGGATAGAATGGTACTTCCTTCACCTAATGAAGAATGAGGGGGGGGCCAAGATCATATGGAATCTGTGATGCTTGAGCTGTGCAGTGTTTGAGAAGACTCAAGAGTGGAAGATCCAGAGTTTGCTGGCTGGGAAAGCTGCTTAAGCTTCCTCAGCTTCAGCGCCCTCCTCTATACTGGATCAATGCAGTTTATCTCATAGCAGTGCAATGTAGTGCAATGTAGCTTATTTTTTTTTAATAAATTCAATAATTAACATGTCATGTATTATTAGCTTCAGAGGTAGAGCTCAGTGATTCATCAGTCTATGTAACACCCAGTCACATGACATCACGTACCCTCCTTAATGTCCATCACCCAGTTACCTCATTCCCACTCCTGCCCATCCAGTAACCCTCGGTTTGTTTCCCAAGGTTAAGAGTCTCTTATGGTTTGTCTCCCTCTCTGATTTCATCTTGTTTTATTTTTCCCCTCCCTTTCCTTATGATCCTATTTTGTTTCTTAAATTCTACATACGAGATCATATTTTGTCTTTCTCTGGTTTATTTCACTTA
Source organism: Vulpes lagopus (assembly GCF_018345385.1). Taxonomy (NCBI): domain Eukaryota; kingdom Metazoa; phylum Chordata; class Mammalia; order Carnivora; family Canidae; genus Vulpes; species Vulpes lagopus. The sequence goes on from NC_054828.1 coordinate 122,731,332, forward strand.
GCATAATTCACTCTACCTCCATCCACATCGTTTCGGATGGCAAGATTTCATTTTTTGGATGGCTAAGTAATATTCTATTGTGTATATACATTTATATCCACGTTCACATACCACATCTTCTTTATCTATTCATCTGTTGATGGACATTCGGGCTCTTTCCATAGCTTGTCTATTGTTGACATTGCTGCTATAAACATTGGGGTGCAGGTGTCCCTTCAGATCACTACGTCTATATCTTTGGGGCATATACCTAGTAGTGCAATTGCTGGGTCATAGGGTAGCTCTATTTTTAACTTTTTGAGGAACCTCCATACTGTTTTCCAGAGCGGCTGCACCAGCTTGCACTCCCACCAACAGTGTAAGAGGGCTCCCCTTTCTCTGCATTTCAATGCCAACATCTGTCATTTCCTAATTTGTTAATTTTAGCCATTCTAACCAGTATAAGGTGGTATCTCAATGTGGTTTTGATTTGTATTTCCCTGATGTCAAGTGATGTGTCTGTTGGCCATTTGGATGTCTTCTTTGGAGAAATGCCTATTTCATGTCTTCTGCCCATTTCTTGACTGGATTATTTGTTCTTTGGGTGTTGAGTATGATAAGTTCTTTGGAGATTTTGGATACTAGCCCTTTATCTGATGTGTCACTTGCAAATATCTTCTCCCATTCTGTCAGTTGCCTTTTGGTTTTGTCGGCTGTTTCCCTTGCTGTGCAAAAACTTTTCAGCTTGATGAAATCCCAATAGGTCATTCTTGCCTTTGTTTCCCTTGCTTCTGGAGACATGTCTAGCTAGAAACTGCTGCAGCCAAGGTCACAGAGGTTGCTGCCTGTGTTCTCCTCTAGGATTTTGATGGATTCCTATCTCACATTTAGATCTTTCATCCATTTGAGTCTATTTTTTTTGTGTATGGTGTAAGAAAATGGTCCACTTTCATTCTTCTGCATGTGGCTGTCCAATTTTCCCACCATCATTTGTTGAAGAGACTTTTTTTCCATTGGATATTCTTTCCTGTTTTGTCAAAGATTAGTGGACCATAGAGTTCAGGGTCCATTTTTGGGTTCTCTATTCTGTTTCATTGATCTATGTGTTTGTTTTTGTGCCAGCACCATACATACTGTCTTGATGATAATAGCTTTGTTATAGAGCTTGAAGTTCAGAATTGTGATGTCACCAGCTTCGTTTATTTTATTTTTTTTCAGCATTCCTTTGGTTATTTGAGGTCTTTTCTGCTTCCAATCAAATTTTAGGATTATTTGTTCTAGCTCTTTGAAAAAAAAGTTGATGGTATTTTGATAGAGATTGTATTGAATGTGTAGATTGCCCTGGGTAGCATAGATATTTTAACAATATTAATTCTTCCAATCCATGAGCATGGAATGTTTTTTCCATTTCTTTTTGTCTTCCTCAATTTCTTTCATGAGTGTTCCATAGTTTTTTGAGTACAGATCCTTCATCTCTTTGGTTAGGTTTATTCCTATGGTTTTTGGTGCAATTTTAAGTGGGGTATAGACTCCTTAATTTCCCTTTCTTCTGTCTCACTGTATATATGTGTATATAAATGCAACTGATTTCTGTGCATTGGTTTTATATCCTGTCGCCTTGCTAAATTCCTGTATGGGCTCTAGAAATTTTGTGGTGGAGTCTTTTGGGTTTTCAACATAGAGTATCATGTCATCTCTGAAGAGTGAGAGTTTGACTTCTTTTTTTGTCAATTCAGATGCCTTTTATTTCTTTCTTGTTGTCTGATTGCTGAGGCTAGGACTTCTAGTACTATGTTGAACAATAATCGTGAGAGTGGACATCCCTGCTGTGTTTCTGATCTTAGGGGAAATCCCTCAGTTAAGTGAGATAATGCACTTGGTATGGACCATCTTGAAACAATCCTTCTCTTTTCCCCAGCCGAGACTACCAGGGATTTGAATAAATTAGAAATAGCAATATTTTTTATCTGAAATCCACTAATGGATTTTCAGTCCTTACATCTGACATCAGGAATGGCATTTTTTTTTTTTTTTTAGGAATGGCATTTTTGAATGGAGATGTGGGAGGCACCTTCTCATGCTCTTAGATAATAAAATGAAACACAGTGGGGACCCTCCAATGGACTGCTATGTTCTGCATGGTCAGGACAACAACTGTCGACAGATGTACAGAGAATGGTTTTTTTCTCTCTGCTTCCTCAGCTGTTAGCCTGTGAGCTCAAGAGTTGATCATTTTGTATTTTCAGCTCTCAGCACAGGGCCGGACCCAATGTGGCTGGTTAATTCATGCTACCTGGATCAATTTGTGTAATTGGAATGCTTCCGGAAAGTTGGAAAATATGTGATTGCGATTTTGATATTTATTTTGGGAGAAAATCATATTTGGAAATTGATCACTCTTTGCTAATTGAGTAGAATGGGCTTTCTTTTGAGATCTGATTTCGATACATCATCCTTCAGGGAGCTCCTGTTAACATGTGACATTTCACTGTTGCATGCTAGCCTTTCCCCAATTATATTTTGGTGCTAGCCAATGCATTATGTTTCGTTTCCAACAGAAGGCTCAATGTTATGCAAAACATGAGTCAAATTCACCTTGTAGGGGAAACAGTCTACTATACTTCAGTGAAACTAACTGCTAGATTGTATTGAGAAGCATGCATGGGCCATTGGGTAACGCCTTGCCTCTTTATATTTCTCTGTAGTTTAGAAAATGAGGTCATCTTATTCAAACCTCACAATCACTCTGTGAAGTGGGCAGCACGTAGTTTACTACCCTCATTGTGTGGAAGAGGAAACTGAGTCTTAGTTAATAAAGTCATTTGCTGGAGATGGGCCTCAGGACAAAGGCCTGTTTTCTGACACACACACCAAATTATATGTTTTTTTCCTAGTCTCCATGGCCACACCAGAAATGAACCCGGGCCTTTCTAGTTATGTTGTAAAATCTTAATTCTATACTCTGCTGAGCCCCTTGTTGATATGTTTTGCTGGAGATTGCATTTATTTTTGTATCTTAGGAAGAACCTCATTAATACAGGTTTGCTGTTCATTCTTCTGTATGTGTAGCACCAATAGGCTCGAATGGAGCTGAAATAATTGGCCTGCGGGGGTTCCGAGCTGGGAGGTTATTGTCAAGTCAGGTGTCACTGATTCTTCGTCAATATGGGCAATTCAACCATGCACAGGCCCTTTTTTCTTCCTTACCTACAAGTCATGCAGCATCAGCATATTAACAGGTAGTCTCGCAAAATGCTCATTTTGTCATTCAGAATCGAAATAATAGGAAGCACAACTGAGACATTGTCTAAATTGTGTGTAGTAGCCAAGGAAGTTTAAAATTTTTCTCTCTGTTCAGCCTGACCCTTTGTTAGAAAAAGTCTGCGAGAATTTCTCCATTTCTTCATCGGTGAACCTCGTCCACTGGCCCATTCCTGTATTCATCCAGTCAACCACCATTCACTGTCCTTGGCTCTGTCCTAGGCCCTCAGCCTTGTGCTGGGAATACATGGGTTGACAGGAGCATCTCATCCTGCTTGCCCCAAGTTTGCTGGTGATGGACAGAGGAAGACTTGACACCTGTGGGGGCGGGGGCATAGGGTGGAGTGGGGGAGGGACTTTGATCACTGTACAGATGTGAGCAGGAGCCCCGGAGCCCATCCAGGGTGGAGTCAAGCATCCTCTGGTGAAGACCTTGAGCTGAGTGCTGGAGGGTGGCACACCAGTAGAGGGCCACCTGTCCCCCATGCAGAACTAGACTGAGAAGAGAGGTTTTCTCACTCTTGGGGAATTCCTGAGTCATCCATACCATCCTGGCCTGCCTACCAAAGAACACCTGGTATAAAAGGTGGAGAGTAGGGCTAGGCTTTCACATGTAAGGCACAGGGTGTGCAAAGGCCCAGGGGCCTGTCACAGGGAGATGGCTTGAAATTGCTGGGGTTTAGGAGATCTGAGCAAGGAGTGAGGATAGAGAGGCAGAGATCAGGGCCAGGGGAGCCCTATGGCCTGAGCTAAGGAGGGGAGATTTTAAAGGGCTCTTGGCAGAGCGTGCCAGGCTGACATCTGACTTTGAGAAATCTCATTCATACACCTGGGCAGAGAGATGGAGGAAGGGAGAAGATGCTTTATGTGAATGGCGGAGTAGCCAGGACAGACAAGTGCTCATATGGATGGCACTGCTCGGCCAAAGGTCCCTGGAAGGCAGAAGCAGCAGGACTTGGGGTGGCACTAGAGGAGCAGGGGCCCAAGGCACACAGGGGGTAATGCCCCGGGTTTGCCACCTATGGACTGTGTGATCTTGAGCACTGCACTTGTTTTCTGTGAACCCCGAGTTCCTCTGCTGTCAGATGAGTCTAGCAATCCCTACCCTGCCTCCTCATAGATTACTGAGACGAGCCAGGAAAGAAGCAAGCAAGGGTGTTATCTTGATGGTAAAGTGCTGTCAAATTGGATTTGTTATTATCACTGAACTCAGGGGTTGGCAAATAGCAGCTTGTGGACCACATCTGGCTTGCCGCCTGTTTTCATCAATAAAGTTTTACTGGCAGTCACCCACACCTGTTTATTTATGTACCGTCTTGGCTGCTTTCATGCCATGATGGCAGAGTCGAGTAGTTGACACAGAAACTGCGTGGCTTTGAAATATTTACTATCTGGTCTTTTCCTGAGAAAGACTGCTGGCTTCTGGGTTAAGTCGGTGGTTATGGTTTTGCCAAATTTAATTATTGATTGACGTAGGATGATTCCAGAATCTCCTCCATTTATTGATTTAACTGCCATCAGGCAGGAGGCCGGGGTTCCCGTGGGTATCCCACTTCTCTTGGACCTGGCAAAGAATGGCGTCTCGTAAGGAAGAGGGTAGGGTCAAGGTCACAGCCTGTCAAGCTCCTCTCCTGTGGAGAACAAGGAGCATGTTCATGAGTGTCTTCAGTTGGTTTCAGCCTAGGTCATCCCTTCAGAAGACATGCAGATAAGACCAGTGCCAGCCAACAGCTTTCCTGTGAACCGTGGCATAAAACATTTGTATTTCCTTTCTTTTCCCTTCTTCCCTGGTTGTTATCTTACTCTGATTGCTATTCATTTCACTTATTCCTCAATTTCTTGGCATAATTTTGTTTCTCCGTTCTCCTCTCCTTGCACGTTGCTTTCTTCCATTCTAATTAACAACCTACAAAAAAAGAAAACAAACAAACCAAAAACAGCAACAAAAAAACCCAACCCATGGAATGACAAGTGGAAACCAAATTATATTATGGTCATTATTGCTGCACCACCCAGCACCAGCCGGTACAGCGACATTGATGCTTCTTTGGTTCAAACCCCTTCACCTTTTCTGCCTCCGAGGATGGCAATTACATATTTTGAGACAGACAAGAACCAACGGAGAAGGCCACCAGCCTTGTCAGTCTGCCTCCCTCCTTGTTACTCCTTTTCTTACCAAAGAAACCAATTTGGACTGAGTTTTTATGCTAGGCCTCCAGCAATTCTCAGCTCCAGAAATATCAGGAGGATTTAGAAGCTGCATGTGCTATTAAATATTGTCTATGTTTAAAGCAAATAGAGAAACATGTGAAGCACAAACTCAAATCACCTTCATTTCTCACATCGCTCTCACTTGCTAAAATAGAATCTGTTCCAAAGCCTACTTTGCAACGTGTGCTCTCAACCCTGAAAATGGTCCCACCTTCCCAGGCCGTGTTTCCATTTAGTTGTGAAGAGGAAAAAAAAAAAAGAAAGGAAGAAATAAAGAAATAGAACATCGGTGTTGGCAGAGCCTTCAGAAGTAACGTGGCCAACGCTTCTCGCTGTACAGATGGTGCAGGGACACCAGCGTGCCACACTCATAATTTATTTACACCGTTGACCATGGGCAGGTACTGGGCAGAGGAGGACTTCTTCCTCTGGTCAGGATTCATTTGTTTCTTCATCTGCTGTACAGTCCAAGATTACTGACCGCTGCCACCTTGAGCGAATTGCCGGATCCGGATGCTCCCTCCACGTCTCAGCCATGAGGCTCTCTCTGAGTCCCACCCCCTCCCCTGGCTCCCCACAGCCATTCGGCTCAGTTTATTCCCCTTTTAACAGCCACTTGCTGGTTCTCAAGCTGCTCTGGAGCTTCCCAGGGTGTAACCTGAAACTGGCCACTGGGCAGGGAGGGACCCAAGACAGAGGCGGCCACTCCAGATGGGCAGGGGACAGATTTAAGGAGCACTTATGAGGCTTGGCTTGGTGAGTAGGACTCTGCACTCACCCGCCAAATCTGCAAAGTTTATATAGAAGCTTTAATTGGGTCTCAGCACCACATCACTATCTCAAGGCCCTGCCCTGGGGGCGGCCTCTGGAGCAAAGAGGGCAGTGGATCCTAAATTCCAAGGATTGGGGGGGAGTACAAGGAGCCTTCGGTTGCTGGGGTCCACCTCTTGGCTTGATCTGTGGTCCTGTCTTCGTGATGCTCTCCCCTAGTACCACTGCCTCCCTTGGGGATCCCGCTCCGTCCGACAAGGGGAATCCTTCAACATCATCCCTCTGACCCTCCTGCCCTATTACTACTTTTGTTGTAAGGGTTTTTACCCAAATGTGGAAGAGCAAAATGCCCCTGAATCCCAGTTATTTGCCTTTATGTGGCTTCTGATGCCCCCTGGAGACAGAACGAGATGTCCACATGGACACCTGCCTACTGCTTTGATTCGTGAGGAGCTCCTTGAAACTCCCACCATGGAGACTTCGCTCTGCCTCCCTCCAGAAGGGCCTCAGCTACTTTCCCCCAGGCCTGGAGCCCCATCTTGGGGAGACCACGGGTGTGGACCAGCATCCCGACAGCGTGAGGTTTGCTCTCTGCTCAAGGAGCATTAGGCAGCTGGGCTCTGCTTGAGCAGAGTGATGTGAATACTGATAGAAGGAGTCTGACCTGGTTCAAAGGGGATGTCTGTGGAAGGGTTTTGGGGAGAAGCTGACATGATCAAAGCTAAGCTTTGGTAAATGTAATCTGCCAGGGAGCGTAGGTTAGATTGGAGGGGATTAAGCCTGGAGAGGAAAGCTTCATTAGGCAATACTTCAAGGAAAATCCACAGATAAAAGAGAAACGGAATCTGAGACCTGTGAGTATTAAACCGAATTTACCCCCAGGCAAAGCAGCCCAACCTCACCCTCAGCGGGATTAGGCACCCGAGGTTAGAGGCCTTTGGACTCCTTTTCAAAGACTGCCCAGGGACGGCTGCAAGCCCTAGAACTGATCAGTGGAGAGGGAGGTCTGAGGGGGAGCGGCCCCTGTGAAGAGTCTCCCAGGCCAAGGGCAAAGGTGGAGCTCATGAAAACAGAAACTCCAGAGTTTGGCAAGGCAGCGTGGATGGCAGCTTTAAAGAAGCCCTTAATGTGGGGCACCTGGGTGGCTCAGTGGTTAAGAGTCTACAGTTGTCTCAGGTCATGATCCTGGGGTCCTGGGATCGAGTCCCGCATTGGGCTCCCTGCGGGGAGCGTGCTTCTCCTTCTGCCTGTGTCTCTGCCTCTCTCTGTGTCTCTCATGAATCCATAAATATAATCTTAAAAAAAAAAAAAAAAAAGAAGCCCTTAACATCACAATTCAAGACTGGCTGGTTATTGTGAGTACAGGTCTGTTTGCTGTGTCTGGCCAGCAACTTCACCAGCAGGCTGTTTTTTGCAGGTTCAGACCAATTTTCCAGGAAACTTTTGCTCTTGGGGCACTCGAGTGGCTCAGTAGGTTGAGCGTCTGCCTTCTGCTGGGGTTATGATCTCAGGGTCCTGGGATCAAGCTCCACAACAGGCTCCCCACTCAGCAGGGAGTCAGTTCCTCCCTCCGCCCCCCGCCCCCTCCACTTGTGCTCTCTCTCTCAAATACACAAAAATCTTTAAAAAAAAAAACCAAAACAAAAAACCTTTGCTCCGATTCCTTCCTCAGAACCCTGAATCTTGCTGTCTTGCTCTCTTCGGGTTCAAGGTCATGTATAAGTATATGCTCAAGACACAGCAAGATTTCCTTGACCAAACCAACCAACCAGCAAGCTTGGACTCATCAGAGATCCCCACCGATTGTGAACGTGGGCTCTGGGTGACCCTGGACGAGTCCCTGTATCTTCTGAGCCTCAGTTTTCCCACATGTATTGAGACTTGCCTTGGTGGGCTGTGGCAGGGCTGAGATCAGGCCTGTGTCCCACACACAGCGGGGCACAGTCAATGCTGGCAGTGAGTATGACGGGGCCATGGGGAAAGCACCCCACGACGGCCGAGGCCCCCCTTGCCCCCTGGACTTCTGCTGTATGCAGGCACTGCAGGCACCAGGGAGCCCTCTGAAAGCCTTGAACTGGGTCAGCCTGCGAGGGCAGCTGAGTGATGCCCATCTGCGCTCAGGCCCTCCCTGTGGGCTCGCCACCGCTCCCTTCTCTCACTGCAGATCGGATCTACCTTTCTCCCCCAGAGCCAGAGAAGATGGATCACCTTCTTGGAGAGGCATCGCTCATGTCACCACCTGCCTGACCCATTACAAGATTTAAACTGTCACTTAATTTGTTCTCCATTATGTGCAGACACATCATCACCTTTGGCAGAGCTTAGAGGAAGGGCCGGGAAGGAAGTGACGAAGTCAGGACAGGATTGGTTTCCAGGGTGGCCTTTTTCTGGCTTCTCCAGGCCCTCAGAGGCTATGGGGAGAGATTGGTTTTCAGCAGCCAGGGCATCTGAGCTGGGGTTGGGACCTGGCCACAGGATCAGAGAGGGGACCCACGGGGTGTGAAGGCAAGGACCAGAGCTCAGCCCTCAGCCTCGGGGGATTTAAAGTCACAGCTTTCTGAAAACCCTTCACCTTACGTTAGCTTCCCCAGAAATGCTTCTGTTAAGAATTCTGGCTTGTGCACAGAATATTGAGCTGTGCTGCATCCCCTTGACTCCCGGGATGGAATTTGAAGTAATCAGCCTTTGAATTTCCAGAAGCCCTTAATCTTCTTTGACCTGCAAGGAGCCACAGATTAGCCTGTGAAAAATCATATGTAACCATTTCTTTAAGTCCTTCCCTGGCTTATTTCTGTGGGGATTTTGAATCATAGAATGCTTCTGCTCTGAAGGCACAGGAAGCTGAGACTTACTTGCTTTCGATTATCCGTGTTCAGCCCATTCATTCAATGTGCGACTGCAGCCAAATAAGTGTGCCTACTGTGTGCTGGGCGCTGTCGATCCGGTATGGGGGTTCACCCTCAGTGGGGTTCCTTGGGCTGGTATTATTGTTCCCATTCTACAGGTTAGGAAACTAAGTTTCAGCAAAGTTAAGTCACTCATCCAAAGACACCCAGCTGCTTAGGGTCAAGGTCTGTATTCAAATTTACAGTTTCCACTATTTCTATTTTCACAAGAGGTCAGTTTCTGCTACAAATGTCTGTTTATATACTTTCCATGGAGCTAAGTGCCAGAGCAGAGGTGGATCTACCAAGAGGCCAATGAAGAGGAAGCTTTGGGGCCTTGTACCCTATGTTCACATGGTCACGGTCTTTCTGTACTGTTTGCAAAAGCAAACTATTATATCTGCAGCTGGCTAAGAGCATTATTCTGTCCCACTCTGGTTTCCACTTTATCACACTTTCCCTCAGGTTGGGAGGCATGGAGTGGCAATAGGCTTTACTGGGCTTGGCCAATGTGGACTGATTTGGGCAATGCCTTTGCTCGTGCTCAGTGGTATAAATTCCCATGGGGCCCCAGTCACTTTCAGAGATGGTAAGTCACTACTCTTTGTGCTGGGGGACAAGGCTTCCAGAGACCCTCCTTGTGTCACTGTGCTGACTCACCTGGTATTAAGACACAAAGATGTGGCATCAAGAGGTCATACTGTAGTATGAACACGTCCCAGGGCTGCAAGGTGTCAGAACCGTGTTGGTGGTTCAAGAAAAACAAGGCATGAGATGTAAAGAGCCGGGTGCCGTGGGAAATTCTTCTAGTCATGAGATGCATAAAACTCTAATGGAATGTCTGGTTTTCATTCAATGGTCAAATGGAAGCTTTCCTACTGAGAATAGAGTTGATGATATATATATATATATATATATATATATATATATATATATATATATATATTCACTACACTTTATTTGATGAGAATCATGTGAAATGGAATTTCTCAGAATAACTATTTGTAGAATACAGGACCGGACCAGCAAATATGTCTGTGCATAAAGTCACGTTTTATGTGCCCTAACTACTACTACTACTACTACTACTACTACTACTACTACTACTACAATAATAATAATAATAATAATTACCTAATCCTGCTGGAGGAAAGATTGGGTTAGTTTTTTTTATTGACTTTTATCAATAGAAAAATCTAGAAAATCATTGTCAGAAGAAAAGAAAATCAAAGAGCATCCAGCCACAAAACGTAGAAAAAACAATTATCAAGGTGTATCAGGAATATGGTTATTTTGTTTTCTAATCTTGAGATATTTATCATATTTGTCTGCTTTTAAAACTTCGCAATTGGGAATAATTTATTTCCAATTCTGAATCATTATTCATTTTAGCCTCTTTTTTATTTGTTGCTTTGCATTATTTTTTTTAAGTAGAGGGCCCCTGACATGGTGAAAGTTCCAGGTTTCAGATAAACGACATCCACTCCTGGCTAGAGAGCGAGCCTGTAAAGTGAACAGTGCTGTGCATGTGTTGTAGCAGTAGCGTCAGATCCTGTAAGGTGGAGAGAGAGGCAGGATGGGATGAGAAAATACAAAGAAGGATAAAGCTTTGTCCTTTTTCCTAAGGAATTTACAAATGGGGGTAACAGGTACGGTGGGGTGTCCATGATTAGTCCCATAATAGAAGGAGACCAGAGGCTGTGTGGGACCAGAGCCCAAGTATGGTGCCTCAATTCCCATTGTACTCTCTTATAGCCCAAATGCCAGCCTTCTAGAGTGAGGACTCTTGAGGGTGAGATCTCAGTAGGGATCCAGAGACTTTAGTAGTACTGGAGGAAAGAGAAGGATTTTAGGTCTTACCATAGAGAAGAACAAAGCACCTTCATGAATCTGAGCTAACATTCCCTCCTTTTTTGATGTTGACATTTGGAGTTTCATTTGTGTTCCCCTCCCCTCATAAGCCTACCCATATTATAGGCCCCTGTTAAGTTCTTCCAGAACCTTTCCAGCTTACAGAGACCTCCCTCAGCTACTCCAAATGTTTTTCCTACATAAGCCCCTCCTCAGACACTTGGCACCTCCTACCACCCACCAGCTGTATGCTCTTGGACAGCTGACAACCTCTCTGATTCGAGCATCTGCAAGATGGGGACCCCCCCCCACAGCTTCTTGCAGAGAGTAGGTGGTCAACCAAGATTTGGGGGTGACTCAGTGGAATGTGACTCAGTTTCTGGAGTCCAACCTGGGCTGGAATACATATTACTTATTATCTTGACCTTGAGGAATTTACTTAATTTTGCAAGAGCTCCAGTTTCTTCATTATAAAATAGGAAGGCAAAATAATGATTTCACAGAACAGTTGAGGGAATCAATGAGGAATTGCCTATCAAGTGCCTGGTACGCCTCCTAACATATCATGCAGTAAGTGGTCTTTGCTCTTGCTATTGCATTTGGAAAAAAAATACTTACCAGTATTGATTTCATACCAGTGACTCTGCTAGGCATTACGGATGCAAAAATGAATAGGATTCAACGAGGTCATTGGTAGTCAAGAACATGCAAATTAAGACAAAAATAAGGTATCATTAAAAAAAATAGAACATATTGGAAAAGTCTAAAATATTGGTACCTCAAATATTAGAAAGGGCATAGAAGAGCAACTCCTTTCATTTATTGTTGGTGGGAGTATGAATTGAATTCTTGGAAAGCAATTTCACAATTTCTACCTAAATTTAAAATACGTGTACATGTTTAATGCTGCAATCTAGCCTCTCGGTATTTGCTCTAAGGAAACATTTAAACATGTAAATTATCTATAAACTCTTGTAAACATTTGCAAGAGTTTTCACCACAGCATTGTTTAGGAGTGCAAAACTAGAAGAAAACACACACACACACACACACACACACACACACACACACCAATTCTGAATACTCCTGGCAGGGGAAGGCTATCCATGTTAAAACTGTACCATGAAATATTGCAAATCAATGTTACAAAAAAAAAAAAAGAAGGAATTAGATCTATAATGCTCACATGGGAAGATCTTGGACTAATGTTATTAAGTGAAAAAGTGAAGTATAGAATAATGTATCAATTTATGCTAAGAAAACAACCACCACCACCACCAGAAAACTGTATTTTCTGTGTCTGTGTCTGTGCATGGGAATGTCCAGGGGATAAAGCTGAATGAAATCAACCAAATTGGGAATAATGTTTTCCCTGAGCAAGGGCTGGTTTTATAGGACCCCACAGTATTTTTGCTTAATAAACTTTGTCCAGATTTTTTAACAAGTAAATATGTTCACGTATTACTTAAGTAAAGAAAAATGGTAAATGGTGGAGGTCATCTTGAGTTGGCAACAGGTCTTCCTGGGCGGGCTCTGGAATAATCCAGTTTTCTCTCCTGGTGTCCCCATCTAGTCACACGTCTTTTGTCATGGGGGTTTCTGCTGGTTCTGTGCAGCAGCCTCCTCTTGCTACCATGTCACATGGACTGTTGCCAGCCTCAGGTTTCTCAGGCATGAGTGAGTTGTGTCCCACAAACTCTGGGGATGTGGGCAAGCTCTCCCAAAAGTCTTGAAGTCCCTCTTGCAGGCTTGGAATCTGGGAGGAGGCGGAACTATAGAACGCTAATAGCCTGTCCCAGTTCCTCTCTCCAGTGTTCCCTGTCCTTTAATGTCACATATGGTCAGGATGGGAAGTTAGCCCAGGCTTCTACCTCCCTGTGCCCTGTTGGGGGTAGTTGGCATTCACAGTCCGGGGGCCTCAGCCCCAACTGAGATGGAAAGAGCTCCAGGTAATATTCATTGAGAATGTCGCGCAGCTTGACTATGACTTCGATGACAGATTGTAGAAAGTTTGAGATTATGGTCCTTAAATAATTCAGGTCAAAAATGAGAGCACAGAGTCTCCGAGATGCTAAACAACGTGTCCAAACACACACAGCTACTTAGAGACAGAGCTGGCAGTTAATTACAGGAGATCCCAGGTTGGTAATAACCCCTGGAGCTCGCAGTGCCACATCAATTATCATAAATTCTAAACTTGAGATTCTTTATACTTTTTAAAAAAACTTCTTTACGCTTTTGGGCTACCAGTGATCGGTATATTAGTATGAAATCTATAAATTATATGAAGATGTTTTGAAATAGAATTCTTCTTTTATGTTTGTAGTCAAATGATGGAGGCTTAGTGGCAAATTTGAGGCTCAAAAACTAGGTTTTTGAGGCATTCAGAGTGCAAAGGAGAAATGGCCGTGGTCCCTGTCCCTAGGGATTTTACTTCTTAACTTGAGAGGCCAGTGTGACCCACACAATCTCTAGCAGTGATTCCTGACTAGGGGATTTTGGTAATCTCTGGAGGCATTTTTGGTGTTATACCTGGGAGGGAGGCGTGCTATTAGCATCTAGTAGGTAGAGGCCAGAGATGCTGCTAACCATTCTACAGTGAGAGAATAGCCCCACAACAAAGAGTCATCTGACTCAAAATGTCAATAATGCCGAGGTTGAGAAGTCCTTCCAGAGCATGAATGCTAAAAGCTGCATTAATGGCTCTACATAAGAAATCCAGAGGTAGAAAAAGTCAAGGCATGCGCTGGAGTCCTATCTGTACCCCACACACAGAGTGCGCCTCTTCCCTTCCTTCCTATTTGGCAAAGAAGAAGGCTTCCCACACCTGCTCCATTCTCCTTCTTGGCATCTGGAAAGGAACCCACTACCAAGGGCAGGGTGGTGTGCAAGAACTCATGTGTCTGGGCAATTTGTCTGTATTAAGAGTATGTGCCTCTTCCTTATTTGGGTTTACCCTGCTCAAACATTTACTGGTCATTTCCCTGCTTAGAAAGCTCTAGTACTTTGACTTTGTGCATGACAGTGGCCCCCAGAGTTTGGACTCTGACATTCTCTTGCTCCTTTCCTTCCTTCTGCTGTCCCCTAACCATCCTAAGCCCCACCACCTGAACTAGCTGTTCCAGAATATGGCCTGCTATTTTTTCTTGTTAAGATCTTCCATGTGGGATACCTGGGTGGCTCAGTGGTGGAGCATCTGCCTTCGGCTCAGGGCAAGATCCTGGGGTTATGGATCGATTCCTGCATCGGGCTCCTTGGGGCAGCCTGCTTCTCCCTCTGCCTATGTCTCTCATGAATAAATACCTAAATAAAATCTTTAAAAAAAAAGATCTTCCATGTGATTTCTTGGGGAAAATTTGGGCTTAAAAGTATCAACGTCCCCCACTTTCCCAGAAGATGATTTTCTGAAGACAACAGACAGATGCTTAAATTAATTAAGAGCAGAAAGAACATGATGAAGAGTTTCCTTTCCGGTAAGCTGTGGAGGCTTTGAGATTGAATTTTTTTTTTCATGCAAAAAAGATTGCCTTTCAGAAGGCTAAATTACTAACATTTTTTTTTTTTTTGAAGAATGGATCCTTTTTAGGCAATATTCTTGAATTCTCAGCTTGCAAATATTTGACTTGAGAGTCTTAGCTAAAAGCATCTAGCGTTCCCCGCCCCCCTCTCTCTCCTCTCCCTCGCCCCTTCTTCTCCTCTTACTCTGGCCTCTTCCTGCCCCATGCCACCCCTTGCCCTTTACTAAACAGGTAACATTGGGAAGGGCCCTGGTCAAAGCCCCGCAGACTGTCAGTGGCAGAGACCACCTGGAAAGCAGGTCTGTACTCTTCCTGCTTCCTCTCCATCCTTCTTTTATTTATTTTTTAATAAAAATTGTTTATATTTAAAGTATACAGCGTGATGATTTGATATATATATACATAGTGAAATGATTACTACAGTCAAGCTAATTAACATACCATCTCTTCATATCGTTACTTCTTTTTTTTTGGTGATGAGAGCACCTGCAATCTACTGCCGTGGCAAATCTTCAGTATTTAGCACAGTATCATTAACCACAGTCGGCATCCTCCTTTCTGAATGACTCTCCCTCCTCCCACTTGCTCTGTGCTGTCACCTGACTGTGCCTGAGGACACACAAGAATGGCTCGTGGCAGATCTCGATCAGACACCGTCAGCAATCCTTGTGTAGTTCTCATCCTAACACTCTTGGGAGGGTATTCCGCGGCCCTGGGATAGGTGTCTTCAAGTTCCTTTATCCCTGCATCTGTATCTTTGGAGTAATGGCAGGACACCTGCACCCCAATGTTTATAGCAGCAACGTCCACAATAGCCAAAGTGTGGAAGGAGCCTCGCTGTCCATCGAAAGATGATGGATAAAGAAGCTGTGGTCTATGTATACAATGGAATATTACTCAGCCACTAGAAATGACAAATACCCACCATTTGCTTCAATGTGGATAGAACTGGAGGGTATTATGCTGAGTGAAGTAAGTCAATTGGACAAGGACAAACATTATATGGTCTCATTCATTTGGGGAATATAAAAAAAATAGTGAAAGGAAATAAAGGGGAAAGGAGAGACAATGAGTGGGAAATACCAGTGAGGGTGACAAAACACGAGAGACTCCTAACTCTGGGAAACGAACCAGGGGTGGTGGAAGGGGAGGCGGGTGGGGGGACAGGATGACTGGGTGACAGGCACTGAGGGGGGCACTGGACAGGATGAGCACTGGGTGATATGCTATATGTTGGCAAATTGAACTCCAATAAAAAAAATAATTAAAAAAATTCCTTTATCCCTCCCAAGCGTTTGCTGAAATTGCTCTAGTTCGACCTCTATTTTTTACTGTATTTTTTTTCCCTTCTTTCGAATCCCAAGATCTCTATTTTCTTTTGTTACTAACAAGTTCTATCTAGAAAGTGAAGATAACAATGGTGAATCTGAAGGCAGAGAGTGTGTACTGGATGGCCATTTTCAGCTTATTTTGGTATAAGATTTATAGTTCAGGTATGGTTCTAAGGGTTAGTCACACCTTTGGGGGAAGACACTTTGATGAAAATTTGTAACTGGACCCTCCTAGAGGGACCCTCTTCCTAAGGCCAATCTTACCTCCTGTTTCCTAGAGAGTTTTAAGTTAACGTTTAAGCCTTAAAAGCAGTGTTTGTTTTTTTTATTTTTTATTTATTTTTATTTTTATTTTTTTTAAAGCAGTGTTTTGAAATCAGCAATCCTCTATTATGAATCCTTTTGGAGCTGAGTAAAAATCAACAAGCACCATTTGTCATTCAACTAATGCTTCCTGAGCACATGTGTTACACCAGGCTCTGGGGTTACAGATATGAGCCAGATAAAACTGTGTCTTCCCCAAGCTTACACACTAATAAAGAAATAAATTCACTTGGTGTGTTAGGTATTATTTTAAGTGTTCAAGATTTAGTGGTAAATAAGACTGATGAGCTCCTTGCTCTTATGGAAGTTAAATTCTACCGGGGGGAGGAGAGAGAGAAGGAATTAACACATGGGCAGATATATAAGGAGAGAAAACATCAGGTAGTGATAAGGACCTAATTTAGGAGTGCAGGTAGGGACAGACTTGCTTGCTCTTAGGCTGATACTGATACTGCCAAGTAGGAGTAAGCTTGTCAACATCTGGAGGGGCGTGTTCCAGGCACAGGAAACTGAGAAGGCCCTCCCTTGGACCCGGGTTGTTCCGTTTGAGGGTAGAGAAGCTGTGGCATGGAGAGCAAGGGATGTCAAAGAAATATGGCATGCCAAACCATGCAGGGCATCATAGGGCAGAGTACGGAGTTTGGGTTTTATTCCAGGGCAATGGAAAACCATTCAAAAGTTTGAAGCAGGAAATTAACACAATCTGGGTGACATTTTAAAAAGATAAAATTGCCCTGTCTTTATTTTATTTTGGTATTCAAGTTTTTTTGGCTTTAGAAAATGAATTTGGAGCTTCCTACATGGTTTAGAACAGAAGTTCTCAAATATTGGTATATCTCAAGGTCCTCTGGAAAGCTAATCAAAAGTATAAGGGCCTCTACGTGTTGAAGTATGGCAAGGTCTGGGCCTCTGGGTTTTGTTTTGTTTTTTTCACCTAGTTTCCTGTGTGATTCTAATCCATACAAGTTTGAAAATCATTGGATTAGAAAACAATGCAATTATCTGTTATTTAAAGGTTAGATAAAATCCAGTCATGAGCTCGTAAGTTCCTGATGTGTTTTCCAATGTCAGCCCTTTCATCGTCTCTCTGTTTCTTCTGCGGAAACTGATCTACTCAACAGAACCATAAAACAACCTCACTCGTTACCATAAAGGCAGGCATCCCAAATCGTAGTTACTACATTCCAGCAACATATCAAAGAGTAATATGTGATGATTACACAGAGTTGTTTTCCAGCAAAGTAGGTTTCAACGTCAATGAAATATGTCAGCAGTCTCTATTATATCCACAAATTTCAGGAGAAAACCTGCATGGTCGTAGTAATAAATGCTGAGAAGGCACTTGGCCAAATTCAGCAGCAACTCCTAATTGCAGTTCAAAAGATGGGAACCCAGTAAAACTAGGTAGATATGAGGAAGACAAAATTCAACAACAATGGCAATACTAATGATGAAAAGTTGGTAGCAAACATCATTCTAAATGGAAAAATTATTTCAATCAAAATTAGGAACTGTATAACTTGGCTGTTGTTCCCTTCATTACTTAACCTGGTCAGGGAAGTTTTAGTGAAAATAAATACAAGTAAATCCACCACAGAAATACAAATGACTTTAAGAGAGTATTAGGAAAGATTATATGGCAACAAATTGGACATCTGGGAAGAAATGGATAAATTCCTAGCAACATATAACCTCTCAAAATCAAAGCAGGAAGAAATAGAAAATTTTGAGTGCCTGGGTGGCTCAGTGGTTAAGTGTCTGCCTTTGGCCCTGGTTGTGGTCCCAGGCTCCAGGGATCCAGTCCTGCTTCTCCCTCTGCCTATGTCTTGTTTCTTTATGTCTCTCATGAATAAACAAGTAGAATCTTTAAAAAAAAAAGGAAAATTTGAACAGACCGATCACCAACAATGAAGTTGAATTAGTAATCAAACAACTCCCAACAAACAAAGGTCCAGGACCAGATGGGCTCACAGGTGAATGCTGCCAAACATTTAAAGAAGAGTTAATACCTAGTCTTCTCAAACTATTCTTAAAAATAGGAGAGGAAGGAAAGCTTCCAAGTTCATTCTACAAGACCGGCATTATACTGATTACAAAACCAGATAAAGACCCTACAGAAAATTACAGGCCAATATCTCTGATGAACATAGATGCAAAAACCCTCAATAAAATACTAGCAGACTGAATCCAACAATATATTAAAAAAATCATTCACCACGATCAAGTGAGATTTATTCCTGGGATTCAAGGGTGGTTCATTATTCACAAATCAACCAATGTGATACATCACATCAAAAAGAGAAAGGATAAAAACATGATCATCTCAATAGATGCAGAAAAAAAATTTGATGAAGTACAACATCCATTCATGATAAAAACTCTCAAGAAAGTAGATGTAGAGGGAGTATGCTGCAACATAACAAAACAAAGCAAAAGTAAAATAACTGCTACAAACATTTGGAAAGAAGAAGCAAAAGTATATTGTCAAGCTTATTTTATGTTTGAGAACCCAAGAGATTCAGGTTAAAATTATTGTGGTTATTAAAAGAATATGGCCCAGTGGCTGGAGGTAGGAGCTACCTAGAAAAATTTGATGCCTTTCTCACTTGATATGGAAAAAAATCATTTATAGTACTCAAAAATCTAAAGCACTTAAAAGTGAATGAAATAAGAAAGGCAGTCAATCTATATGAAGAAAACTATAGTAATTTTATTTAAAGATATAAAATCAGCCTAAACCCAAAATATATATCATTCTTAGATAGGAAGTCTTCTTATCACAAACTTGTTAATTAAATTAGTATTAAATGTTAATGTCATGCCAGTTAGAGTTCCCCATTTGGAGGTGGGGGTGGTATTGAGAAAAAAGGTCATAAGTTTACATGTGGGAAAGGAGCCTGTGAGAAATTATGCAAGAGAAGTATGAGATAGAACAGGAAGTGGAGATTTGCCCTGCTAGATGTCATCAGACCATAAAGTCACCCCAGTCAAGTCAGTATGAGGTTAGTTTATGAACAGACAAGGAGATTAATGAGACACAAAATAAAGAACTCATAAATATGCCTATTTTACCTGTGAGACTTTACTATTTAATAGATGGTGCTGAACAACCAGCTGTTCATCTGAAAGAAAAGTAGACACCCATCTTCAGCCTTATTTTATCCTATGCCATATATAAAAATACATTCCAGATGAATTAAAGAGTTAAATGTAAAAAAATGACATGTACGATGTAGGAGTTGGGAATACCCTCTTAATTAAAACTGCAAACCCAAAACCTATATAAGAATGGGAAGACATATTTGAATATATGATAATTAAAATTTTATATATACAGAAAACTCCACAAATGAAGTCCAAAGATATGCTTTGATAATATTTTTATTGCAGTCATGAACAAAGCATGAATATTTTTAGTATTCAAAGATTTCTTACAAGTTGACAAGAAGGCAAGCAACCATTAAGAAAATGAACAAAAAGCACAAATTGTCAATTCAGAGAAAAGCAAATACCAGTGGCCAGTAAACATTAACTGATGTTTAAATGAGCTCTCAGTTTAGGAAATGGAAATTAAAATCACAATGAGATGTAATTTTACACCCATGGACTGGCAAAATTAAAGAGAAATACAAAACCGATGTTTGGCAGGTATGAAAGGAAAAGAGTACTTTCAGTTTTCACTTGGAGATTTGAAAATTTACAGCCTCTTTATAAAGCAATGGACAGCATCTATTAAAATTAAGAGTACATATATCATTTGACCCACTCCTGGTGACCTTTCTTACAGAGATTAAATTCCCAAGACAAGTGGACTCATAAATAAAGATGATTCATGTGGCATTATTCATAATGGCAAAGCAAAACCAAAAAAGCAAAACAAAATAAAAATGGAGACAAATTGGTGAATAAGGAAGAAAGGGATCACCAATAAGGGAATCACTGAATAAATTATGGCACATAGTTATGGTACATATGGTATAGACCATAACCATGGTATGCTATGTGATCTTTAAAGGAATGAATTAGGGGGCACTTGGTGGCTCAGTCAATTAAGCATCTGCTGCCTTTGGCTCAGGTTGTAATCCTGGGTCCTGGGATCGAGCCCTGCATCCGGCTCCCTGCTTTTCAGGGAGCCTGCTTCTCCTTCTCTCTCTGTGTCTCATAAATAGATAAATAAAATCTTTTAAAAAATTTAAAGAGAAGAACAAATTAGGTATTCAGTTGACTTGAAGGGCCTCCCACTAAGTATTGTTGAATGAGAAAAGCAAGGTGCCATGAAATATACATATTAGAGTTCCAGTCTGTACATCAAACTGACAAAAATCCCTTCCATATACATACAGATATGTGTACGTGCACATATATACTCACGGGATTGAATTAACAGGAAATAATATGGGCACAGACATGGAGAAACATAGCTTATTGACACGGGCTATGATGTCTGGGGAGTAAGGAGGCTGATGTAGTAGGGGGAAAAGATGGGAGAACCATACAAAAAAGGAACAGTAAAAAGACTAATTTAAAAAGCATATGCAAAAAAAAATAAAAAGCATATGCATAATCTCCTTCCCATAAAATTGTGTATGTATGTATGTATGTATATGTGTACACATAATTAAATAAAAAAGATTTCAAAAGCCAAGGGCATTCTCACAGTATTAGAAAGATCGCTGCAGGTGCTATGAGAAGAATGGATATAGCGTGCACACATGGAAGTAGGGAGAGCAGTTTGGAGGCCACCCAGTGCCCCAGGCAAGAGGGGATCTTGGCTGGGACTCAGAAGTGATGGTAGAGACTGGAGAAATGAACAGACCCGGGATAAATCTTGGCAGTTATGGTTGCCAAGATCTTCTGATGGATTGGACATGGAGGGATTCGAAATGTAAAGATGAGACTCAAGGATGAGTTTCCAGAGTTTTGCCTTAGCAACTCGGGTAATGGATCCACTTTACGGATAAGATAGACTAGATGAGGAATGGGTTGAGTAGGGGAAGAAATAGGGTTCCCTTTGGGTATATGTCAAAAGTTTGAGATGCCTATTATAAATCGAATGGGAAAGGTCAAGAAAGCAGAAGAACATAGACTCCAAGTGATAGGGACTATCCCTCCCTTAGCTAGCAGGATTGATACGGGGGTACATTGCCCTTCTGTCTCCTTGGACAGCAAGGCACTCTTTCCCATAGTAGCTCTTAATGCCTGTCCCTCTTCCCTGTCATTCAACTTGTCCCTCTTCCCTGTCTTCTTTCCTCTGTCCAGGTGACATTCCCAAGAGCATCTGCTCACAATGCACCATTTCAGAGTATGTTTTCTGGGAAACCTAAGCCCAGAGCCCATGAGGTTCCTCAGGTGGCCAATGGTTAACCTGGAACTTAGATCCAGTCCTCCTGAATAAAAACTCCTCTTTCTGAATGATCTAAGAGAGCTTTGGGATAACCTCTTAGAAGACGTTAGATAATCTAAGAGAGCTTTGGGATAATCCCTTAGAAGGCAAGCCTAGGGGCATCTGGGTGGCTCAGTTGGTTAAGTGTCTGCCTTAGGCTCGGGTCATGGTCTCAGGGTCCTGGGATCAAGCCCCATATTGGTCTCCCCGCTCAGGGGGGAGTTCTACTTCTCCTTCTCCACCTGCCCCCCCTCCCTGCTTGTGCACTCTCTCGCTCTCTCTCATTCACTCTCTATCTCAAATAAATAAATTAAATCTTAAAAAACAGAAGGCAAGCCAATGGCTTTTTGGAATCTGGTGTTTCTAACTTGCTGTGTGCTGTCCAGAGCCTTCTAACAGGTACCAAAAGCCGGGAGCTAAGTAAGCCACTGTGTGTCTCTTTATGCTTGTGAGGCAAATGCTTAAATTAGCTCCAGATTGGGCCCCCAGAATCCCTTCCAAACAGACTGGATGTGTGTTATGCATCCTTAAAGGCCTACACCACCTGTCCCCTTCCTCTCTGAAGCCTTCTCTCAGGCAGGATTAACTAATTCAGTCAACAATACAACAATGCAGAGCCTACTATGTGGCAGGACCCAGAGGAAATGTAATATTACATATTCCTCTGTGACCATTCCCCTTTGCATGGTCTCCTCTCCAGCACTCATCACAGGTGATAATTATTTAAACCTCAGTTTCTTCCACTGGACTCTGCTTCCCCAGGGTCACCATCTGATTTATCTCTGCATTGTGAGCTTTTTTTTTGTATAGCATCTGGTGCAGACTAAGCACTGGGTAAGTGGCGGTTGATTTTGAACTGTCAGTGACTTTAAACTCATCTTTCTGCTTCAGACTTCCATAATTTCAGAATCAGATGCTAGCAGGATAATCATGCTCCCCTGCCCCACACCGACCCATGCCAACAAGTTTTGTTTGGGGTCTCAAAATGAAGGAGACACCATCTAGCACATATTTTACCTGTAAAAGTCACATCTCATATCTCAGCTCCAAGGACCCTCAGTCAAGATGAACAAACTTTATAGTCTCTTTATGTTCCCCCCTCTCTCTTTCACCCTTGTTTTCAGGAATGAGATCCTCACCATTTCCCCCTCCAACTCAAACTTCCTCTCTGCTTTGATTGGCTCTGTTTTTCTGCCCAACCCTCTTCCCTCCAGGGCCATCTGCCCCCTAACCAGAGCCTTGCTCTTCCTCTGAAATCTTGTTCTATCCATTATCTCTGCTCTTGCTTTCATGGTCAGCTGCCCAGCAGGGCTTCAGCCTTCACATTCCCATCATGAAGCGAGCTCTTTCAACCCCAGTAGCCTCTGGGTCCTAGTGTCTTTTCACCCCTCTGGCCACCACACCTCCTCAAAGGGTAGTGTCTATGCTTGCTCCCAGGGGCTCCTCATTTCCCCCTTTGCATTGTGTTTTCCTCATTCACAGATTCCTGAAAATGTTACTGAGAATGTCACAACTCTCAACTCAAGGCCTACTTTCATTATCTTCAACCACTTTGGGACGTTGACAACTGCTGGCCCTCCTTTCCTTTGGAAACTCTTCCCTTGGAGAAACATCCACTAGTGTGGTGGAGGGAGAAAGAACTTGGAGCTGGGAGTTAAACAAAACAGAGTTCACCCTTCAGTGCTGCAGTAGTAGTTGTAGGACCTTGGACAGCTCCCTTGACCTTGCTAAGCTTTGACTTCTCTATCTAAAACGGAGAGATAATTGTAAAGACTCAATTGGATTATCACGTTAAAATAAAATGAAGTATTTATGATTTGTCTGGCACAGAGGCCCTCAGAACTGATTACTGCCTTGCCAATCCTTTTTGATTTCCATGTCTCTGCACTATCCTGGTTTTCTTTCTATTTCTCTGACTACAGCCCCTTTCCTTCTGTCTACCCACTAACGAAGATTTCCCCAAGGAACAAAGAATCAAAAGTTTAAAGGAAGTACTTTGACCTCTCAGCGAGGCAGATCGACAGCTGTGAATATAAAATCTTTGATAAATAGGTCTGAATTTCAGCTTAATTATTCACGTCATGTGTAATTATAACCAGAAAAAAAGAACAAAAATAAATTGTCTGCCATTCTCATGTTATACCTCTTTTCATGTTCCTTTACAATAATCTCCAGTAATATTGCAACAATGTGTATATCAGGATTCTGCCGACAGTGCGCTTAATCTATTGCCAATTGGACTATTTACTTATGAATTCAGAGAGAGCATAAGTTGTCTTATGTTCCTTGAAAGAAATTAGACATGGCTTGATATATTAATGAAATCATTGCCATTTCATTTAACTGTGTGTTTAGAACCAGACTATTCTGCAGTTATGGGGCTGCAGAAAGTGCATTCTTTTGTGTGATGGTCACAGTTGATAGGCAAACTGATAGCGCTCAAAGGCTGCAACTTTTTGCATGAAATACTTTCCTATACAAGCAAGAAGTTTTGTGCAAAATAACTAAAAGGTGCATTTAAATAAAGAAGAAAAAACTCATGCAAAACAATTGCAAAACAACTTTTATTTCAGGAAAAGAAGGCAGTTTTTATCTGATTCTCAAAATTAAAATCGCCTTTTGTGGATATATGTGTAAATTGTGTGTGGAAATAACTTTCAACTTGCACACATAGGAACAAAGTTTAGGAATAGTCTTGCATAGGGGCACCTGGGTGGCTCAGTTGATTAAGTGTCCAACTCTTGATTTCAGCTCAGGTCATACTCTCAGGGTTGAGATTAAGACCTCATCAGGCTCTGCACTGGGCATGGAACCTGCTTAAGATTCTCTCTCTCCCGCTCCCTCTCCCTGCTGCCTCCCTCTCTCAAAAAGGATTAAAAAAAAGGAATAATCTCGCATAGCAACTGACATTATTAATTAACTGATTAATTCCTTGATTAAGAAAGGAAGATTAACTGTAACCCCAGTTTTTTGTTCATATGTCAATGTGACGTGTTCAAGCTTCACGGTACCAAAATTACTGTATGATTTTTTAAAAAATATTTAAAGCATAGTAATAAAACAAGCCAATGCTTTGGAAAATAATCATATTCATCATTTAATGTTTTTAAGGACCCAAGAAGGAGCCAAAATTATTTATTAAATTTTAACATTGCATGGTTGTATTGCTCTAATGTAGGTATGAGGAAGCGGTATTTTATTAGTGTGAAATCACAGAACCTCCACACAAGAAATGGGCTTAAATTCTGCTTCTGCCATTCACCACCTATGTGCAGTCCTGTTGGCCATTTGGTCTTTTGGAGCTACATTTTGTTTTCATCTACAAAACAAGGCTATTTATAGCCGTGTCTCTACCAGTTTCACAGGATTGTTTTGAGTAACGAAGGTGGTGGATGTGAACGTTTGTTGTAAGATAATGATGGGCTGTGAAATCCGGGCTACGTGTCACTGCTGGGGAATGAGGCTGAGCTGGGCCAGGGCTCAAAGGCAGGTTCCTATTTGTGACAGACAACTTGGACTTGGTTGGGGGCACTTTCGCGCTGGTTTACTTCATTTCAGCTCTCAGGCCAGGTGAAGGATATCCCTGAGATCTGGAGGCTGCGAGTGAGAAGGCTCCTCACTGCCTCCCTTTCTCTGGTGAGGGTGTGACACAGTGTTGGTCCCAGCAGCTTACATGGAGGGAAGAGTCCTCTGTGTCCGAAGATTCCCAAGAGCCTTTTACTCTCCTCCTCCCCCTCCTCCCCCTTCTTCCCCTTTTCCTTCCCCTCCTCCACCTCCTCCCCCTTCTTCCCCCTCTACCCTTTGCTCTCTCTCCTCTCCCTCTTTCCTCTCCTCTCCACTCCATCCTCCCTCTCCTCCCACCTTCCTTGTCTCTTCTCCCTTCCTCACCCTCCTCCCACTCTCCCTCCTCCCTCTCCTCCCCTTCCTTCCTTCTCCTCCCCTTCCTCCCCCTCTTCATCTTTGTTTAGGCTAGGGAGAGATGCACAAATCACCTCATATCACTTGGTCCAAAAATATGCTTCATGGTTTTATAACTCCTTGCTAGGCTGATGAATGTTGGAACAGCATCCTCCCTGGATTTCTTGGTGTTCCTGCACAGTTTAGGCCTTCTGTGTAATAGAAATTGACTGACTACAGAGAGAGGGTGCCTTCTCTCTTCCAGAGCCATTCACTCCCTTTCTAAGGATAATAAAGTTTAGAGACACCTTTTCTTTTTTAAAATTTTTTTATTTAAAAAAATTTTTTAATAATAAATTTATTTTTTATTGGTATTCAATTTGCCAACATACAGAATAGCACCCAGTGCTCATCCCGTCAAGTGCCCCCGCTCAGTGCCCATCACCCATTCACTCTCACCCTCCGCCCTCCTCCCCTTCCACCACCCCTAGTTCGTTTCCTAGAGTTAGGAGTCTCTCATGTTCTGTCTCCCTTTCTGATATTTCTCACTCATTTTTTCTCCTTTCCCCTTTATTCCCTTTCACTATTTTTTATATTGCCCAAATGAATGAGACTATATAATGTTTGTCCTTCTCCGATTGACTTATTTCACTGAGCATAATACCCTTCAGTTCCATCCACGTCAAAGCAAATGGTGGGTATTTGTCGTTTCTAATTGCTGAGTAATATTCCAGTGTATACATAGACCACATCTTCTTTATCCATTCATCTTTCGATGGACACCGAGGCTCCTTCCACAGTTTGGCTATTGTGGACATTGCTGCTATAAACATCGGGGTGCAGGTGTCCCGGCATTTCATTGCATCTGTATCTTTGGGGTAAATCCCCAGCAGTGCAATTGCTGGGTCGTAGGGCAGGTCTACTTTTAACTCTTTGAGGAACCTCCACACAGTTTTCCAGAGTGGCTGCACCAGTTCACATTCCCACCAACAGTGTAAGAGGGTTCCCCTTTCTCCACATCCTCTCCAACATTTGTGGTTTCCTGCCTTGTTAATTTTCCCCATTCTCACTGGTGTGAGGTGATATCTTATTGTGGTTTTGATTTGTATTTCCCTGATGGCAAGTGATGCAGAGCATTTTCTCATGTGCGTGTTGGCCATGTCTATAGAGAACACCTTTTCATCTCCCCCAGGGACAACTGCTTATATTCTGGGTTAGAGACTTGCCTTCCACTCCCATGACAGGATTTGTTTGCATTTCGGGGCACACTATAGGATCTCTCTCTTTATTTCTGTCTCTCTCTGAGAGGGAGGATTGGAAGCTGTGTCAGCAGTACCTATGTAAGCTCCAACCTTCATATTTGGGGGTTCTTCTCCTGTCGTGCAAACTGCTGCAAGTGCAGGGCCATCTGGCCCTCTCCACAGGTGTGGTAACGTCCTCCATCCTTCACCATTTGGGCCTTAACGGTTACTTCCTGCATTATTTATTGAGCTCACTTGAAGTAGCAGCCACAGAGACCTTCAGCGTGGGCTCTAAAAATGATTAGTATTCTTAGCAGTTCAAATTTGGGAATCTTGGGCTGAGAGAGGCTTTTTAAAAGCAACCTGGAAAAAGAAACAGGTAAATCTTTTTCTAATAGGTATTTACTACACTAAGGGAAAAAACTCAAGGGGGACGGTGCACTTTTTTTTAAAATTATTATTACCTCCTTAATGCCCACCACCCAGTCACCCCATGCCCCCACCCACCTCCCCTCTGCAACCTTCACTTTGTTCTCTAGTTAAGAATCTCTCGTGGTTTGTCTCCCTCTCTGTTTTCATCTTATTTTATTTTTCCTACCTTTCCCCTATGTCCAACTGTTTTGTTTCTTAAATTCTACACATGAGTGAGATCATATGGTATTTATCTTTCTTTGACTTATTTCACTTAGCATAACACCCTCTAGTTCCATCCAGATTGTTGCAAATGGCAAGATTTCATTCTTTTGATGGCTAAATAGTATTTCATTGTGTGTGTGTGTGTGTGTGTGTATATATATATATATACACCACATCTTCTTTATCTATTCATCTGTTGATGGACATCTGGGCTCTTTCATAGTTTGACTATTGTGGACATCGTTGCTATAATCATTGGGGTGCATGTGCCCTTTGGGCCATTATGTTTGTATCCTTTGGATAAATACCTAGTAGTGCAATTGCTGGGTTTTAGGGTAGCTCTAATTTTCATTTTTTTGAGGAACCTCCATGCAGATGGTGCACTTCTTATTTGTTGGTCTGTGAGGTAGTCTTCGACTTTTTCACTGGAGAATTTCCTTGCTGACAGATTATCATGTATGCTTGAGGTGGTTGGACACCTGTTAAGAGAGTGGTTATTCGTGGTTTCTTGTCTATGTCTACGAACCTTTGGGAAATGAGGGACAAGATTTTTACTTTTTACTTGACATTTGTCACTAACCAGCGGTCATCCTTGATGGTAGTTGCACATTCCGTCAGCTGTTGGTGCATAAGATAGAGCATTAAACTAAGAGCCAAACCTACCTCCGAACTGGATGCTTGTTCAGACTGTCACTAATGGCTTATATGGCCTTGGGAAAATCACTTCAATTTGCTAATCCTTGGTTTCTTCACTTAAATTAAATTAGGATGATTGAACTGCTTAACATGAATTTTATGATGATCAAATGGGCCAGTGAGTAGGACATGTTTTTTTAAGTTATGAGGTGGCAATAGCTAGACCTATATCTAGGTTTTAAAATTTTTTAATTAAAAAAATTAATTTTTTAATTAAAAATTTTTTAATTAAAAAATTATTTGGCTACTAGAATAATTTAAATACCTGATCTTGGGGATGTGCTCCTTCCTACTGTCCTTCAAGGCAGGAAGTGAAAATAACATAATGTGTGCCTGATTTCATGCATTTTTGATCTTCTTTATAAGTTTCAGGAAGGCATTTAAGTATTAAGATAGAAAGTGAAATGCAAGTAGCCCCTAATAGAGGTGTCTCTGTATCTTGAGCTTGAGAATTTATGTGTATCCAGACTGATTTCTTTTTTTTTTAAGATTTTATTTATTTATTCATGACACACACACACACACACACACACACACATACACACACACACACACACAGAGAGAGAGAGGCAGAGACATAGGCAGAGGGAGAAGCAGGCTCCATGCAGGGAGCCTGACGTGGGACTCGATCCTGGGTTTCCAGGATCCAGCCCTGGACTGAAGGCAGCACTAAACCCCTGAGCCACCCAGCTGCCCTCCAGACTGATTTCTGAGGCACAGTTTATATCCGTGAGGTAGTGCCCTGCTGGAAGAGATATGAGAAAGGGGAGTGTAGACTCCAGCAAGGCTCAGGATATCTAAATGCACTGGGTACCTAGGGTGCTTCCAGAAGGTGTGAATGGACTGAAAGAGCACTTGGAGACAGGAAGTATCATGAACTTGGGTTGACATTGGGGGACCATGGGGAGAACTGGAGACGCATCAA
Organism: Vulpes lagopus; assembly: GCF_018345385.1. Taxonomy (NCBI): domain Eukaryota; kingdom Metazoa; phylum Chordata; class Mammalia; order Carnivora; family Canidae; genus Vulpes; species Vulpes lagopus. The sequence goes on from NC_054828.1 coordinate 122,760,241, forward strand.
GATTTCCCAATCTTGGGGGAAGCTCAGCAGTTGAGCATCTGCCTTCGGCTCAGGACATGATCCTGGAGTACAGGGATCGAGTCCCACATCAGGCTCCCTGCATAGAGCCTGCTTCTCCCTCTGCCTGTGTCTCTGTCTCTCTCTTTCTCTGTCTCTCATGAATAAATAATAAATAAAATCTTAAAAAAAAAAAAGATTTCCCAAGTGGATTAGCTCCAAAAGCAATGCATCTTCGGTAGAATCTTGTAGCATAGAACAAGGATGTCCTCTGTCCCCTTGAGTGACAGTGAGCTAAGGAACCCAGGAGGTAGGAGATGACCACACCTCATGGGGACTCTTCACTGGTAACAGTTGTTCAGGAAGTTGCCATTGCTGAGGGCTGTGAGTGGGTGTGATCACCTCTGCTGATTGTCACTGCTGACAAAGTGCTTCTTGAGAGTCCTATTTATTGGAAAGTAATAGGGAAAGTGTCAGTGGGAGAGTCCGTGTTGGCATATCTGTTGCACGGGGGACTTCTCACTAAGCTGAATGGACCAAATACTGTCATTTTCAACTTCCTATTATGTTTTTGGCACTTTGTAAACATTATTTTTATAAATCTTCATGATAACTCTCTAATTCAGGTGTCCTTATCTGCAGTGGACAGCGGTAGGAACTGACACTTGGAAAGTTTAAATAACCTGACTAAAGTCATGGGTACAGTAAATCATGGAGCTTGGATTTGAACTTAGATTGAATGCCAGAACCCAAACTATTTTCATTCTCAATGTGTCTCATTACTTAATATTCTTCAGCCTTTACTATCATCTCAGTGAGAGTCATGCTTAATATCTGACATCGGGGAGACATATTTTTTTTGTTTTGTTTTGTTTTCAATGCACTTTCTATTGAAGAGAAAGAACCACAATTTCCTATCAGAAAATATGATGAGATTGGAAGTTCAGAAACTCCAGACTAGGGCCCAAGCTAATTAACAGGGACTCTTTACATTGCCTTTCACTAATTTTTGGTGAAAGTGAGTGATAAATATATCTATCACTCACAAGGGGAAAAAATGTCATAAGAAAAAAAAAAAGAAAAAAACCCCACTTCAAAAAGAAAAAACCCTCCACCTCCTTTAAGTAAACAGCATATGTTTAAAAACCAGGATGGCAAAAACCAGGAGATTATATGATGTGCTTGGATTTTAAATTCATGAATAAGTGAGGCAAATATTAAAAGGGAAAATCAAAAACATTGATGGAATTGGCTTCCTACCTATCAAACAGCGTGTGACTGAATGAGTCTCAGCATCACTGCTGGCTTCTAAGTGGAATTACCCATTATGTGGGGGGAGGAAGAAAAGATCATGGCTTCACTCAGTGGCTGGCCTTAGATAATTGGCTCACCTAGTGTATCCTGATAATTTAGTTTTAAAATTAGTTCAAATTCTATGAAGATGAAATCAGCACATGTATTGCAAATGCCCTTGGAAGAAAGCAAAGTGAAATGATAAATGGTCCTGTGTCCTTGCTTGGCATCTTGTCCAAGTTCCCCCTAGGGTGGCGAGAATTCCTGACTGGCTTAATGTCTGCCTTAATGATGACAAAGAAGGACTGAATAGTGTTTAATGATGTTTTAAGTAGATCCTAAGTGGAGGCTCATGACCAACATCAAGGAGTAGAGAAAATACAAATGAATGTCAGAAACTGAACAACTTCAAACAGAATAACCACAAACCTCCTCCTGCTGTAGCCAGGATTAATAAAACTCAGAAAGCTCATGAGGCTGGCTAGCATGTGTGAGCCTGAAAGTATCTGATTGCCTCTCCCAAGGACTGCTGTTGGCTGGATATGCATAACCAGGTGGCTTTTGTGGATGCCTGAATTTGCAAAGAAAGTTCCCGGAAAGTTGGAAAAGGCACTGCAAGGATGATATTTTTAATGATAAAAATACTTATTATAAGAAGTTTTTTTTTTCATAAAACAGAGAAAGAAGAATGAAGAATTGGCTTTAATTTCACCACTGAACAGAAATCTTTTTCAACCTTATCATGTGAATCCTTCCTATCTACTGTAGTGTAGATTTTATTTTTTAAAGCCTAGTTGTAGTCATATTGTGTCTATAATTTATATCATTTTTTTCATTTATTATTTAGAAAGCATTTTCCTTTTTAAAACCTTCTTCATAATTACATATTATAATAGATTTATAATAACTCTTTGAGTGGCTGTGCCATAGTAAACCATATCTATATCATATCCAAGTTTCTTTTTAATTTTTTACTCATAAGAAATGCCATGATGAACATCTTTGTGTATAATACTTATTTCCTGGCTTCCAAAAAACTCCTTTGGATTCATTTCCCGAAAGAGAATTTCTGGATCAAAGAATGTTATAAGTACATGCTGATAAGAGAATTGTGTGATTTTGTCTGTTCTAGCATATGCTCATTAGCACTAGGTATAGTTATTTTTAAACTCTGTTAATTTAAAAAGGATATATTAATTTCATTTAAATTCACTGGATCGCTATTAAAATGGAATATTTTCCTAAGTTCCTAAGCCAAATGTATTTCATGATGTTATTTGCTTTTTTTTCATGTGCTTTGCCTATTTATCTTGCATTAAGTTCAAATTGGCCTCCCTGACTCTGATCTAACTGACCTCCCATCCATTCTCTACATGTTACTGGAATTCCTAAACTTCATCATGTCACCCTGTACTCAAATCTTGCAAAGGTTCTCCGTGTCTCCTAAAGTGGAGAAAATTCTTTACCCTACATGGAAAGCCACCACAATATGGCCCAACACTACCTGGTTCTGGGCAACTGCTTGGTAAATTAAATAGTGTACTTGAGATTTATGCATGAGAATCAGCGTCATTAGGTTCATACATTTTTGCAGGTTCTAGCAGAGAGGCAGCCAAGGATTCTCTAGTAAGAGAAGGTGGATGAAAGAAATATCACAAGCGCATTCCACATCTTACCCTCCCATTCCTGTTGGGAAAGCAGTGTGGTGACCAGTCTCTGTCTTTGAGTTAGGTCTCCTGGGTTCCAGTCCCACCTCTGCCACTCATTTGGCTATGGCCTGGGCAGGATTAACCTCTGTGGCAATAATGCTCCCCTCTCAGAGTTGTTGGAGGATGACCTGTAACAATAAAGAGCATTGTGCACACCAGGTTGTCTGTGAATGGTGAACTCTTCTAAAATAAAGAACCTCACTCCTTTAAAGTGTGAAATATCTAAAATAGTCAAAATTCATATAAACAAAGAATAGAATGGTGGTTGCCTGGGGCTGGAGAGGCAGGGAGGTGAGGAGTTGCGGGGGTGGGTGGAGGAGAGAGGAGGAGTTGCTAATCAATGAATATAAAGTTTCAGTTAATCAAGATGAACTAGTCCTGGTGATCAGCTGTGCAATATTGCACCTCTAGACAACAATACTGTGCCTTTACAAGCTAAGAGAGTAGATCTCATGTGGAGTGTTCTTATCACAATAAAATAAAATTTTAAAGAATTTAGTTCTCGGGATTTTATTTTTATAAGCACAAGTAACTTAGGCTTGCCAAAATTTGTAGCTTGGATGGTAGCAAGTATGAGTAAAACAATGTTTAACTGTTGTCAGCTTTGGAATTAAGGTCACTCCTCAACTGGCAGGCAGTTCTCTAGCTTTTCCAGGAAAATCTAGATCCTGGCTGTCTTATTAACACCATTTTACTGTTGAAGTATAAACTTCATCATATGATAAAGGCTGGTATTTGTCATTCACTGTTTGATCCCTAGAAACATTTTTTTAAAGTAATCAAAATAATAAAAATAACTGTCTCCTCACTCAGTTTGGCAAGCAATACGTTACCAAATGCCAGTTTGGGGGAAACTCTCAAGGATTCTTATTTAAAATGGTGAAAGAAATTAAAATATCAGGGAAATCTAATGACAAAAATATTAAAAGGATGATTTGTGAGCAAAACCTTTTTCTTATCTCTAAGAAAACGTTATTTTAAAAACCCTCAGGAACTGTAAATTATTTGTATACATTTGCAGATCTAAAAATCACTTATTTAGAAAATTTGGCATCAAATCAGATAGCTCGAGTGAAAAGTAGGACAAAGCCAGTGCTGTGCTAAGTGAACTGGATGGTAAAGAAACTGTTTTATACTTTGAAGGAGACTGAGTTTATTAGTGACCAGGGGCCAGGAATCCAATTTGTGAAGATAACTCGAGATTATACATATGAATCCTTGGCTCTGAAACACTCTCCTAAATATTATAGATTCTAGTGGCCTAAAAATAATTTAAAGTATGTCCCAATTTTTTATGGCATTTAAAAAATAGATATCTGGCAATGACTGGAAATTTCTCAAGTTGATTTATCTTCCACGAGTCACAAGAGTAAAGCTGATTTTCTGATACTGTGTCCTGCATTTATCTTTCAGGAGCGGGAGAGCATTCTAATTAAAACTAATCCAGTCACGAACTTGAAATATCAGGTGCTTTAATGTGATTTGCTTCTTAGCAGCCAAGACTATCTTGCCATAAATATTTTGCCCCTGGTTGGTTAAAATTTAATTCAAAAAAGTGACAAGAGTGGCAAAGACTTCTGGGAAGCTGGAGTCTTGAGTTCCTATCAGAAGAGCTGGGGAGGAGCACAGGGCTGAGGGAAGAATCCTTGCATAAACTCTCTGCTATCGAACTGTCAGCGATCAGATCTTTTTTAACAAAACTTTCAAGATCTCTTGGTGGGGCTCAGGCTAGGAGAGGGAGAAATGGGGATCTCTGGTCCCTTACACTCAAGAAACCAGGGCTCGGGGTCATCAGACAGCAGTCTAAACAAGTGTCTCCTCTTTAAAGAGAGAAAGAAAGATCTTCCTCAGCCTGTCCATATAAAAAAAGCACCACTCATCCCTTTCCTTGGCCGTTCTTCCTTGTCCCACTGATAACTGGGTGATGCCCAAAGAATGAAATTATCTGTTGTCCCTCATTAGAATGTAAGCTTTGTGAATACAGGGAATTATTGGTTTTGTTTGCTGCTGTGTTTAGAGTACCTAGATAGTAGATACTAGATATCTAGAGTACCTAGATACAGTACTAGATTTACCTGCCCACAGGTAAATGCTCCCTGGGTATGAGATGCAAGAACAAATGAGTAAATGAACACAGTAAGTCACAGCACTCCCAAACTATGCTCACCATCTAAGCTTCCTTTCATCGCTCAAAGACACTGGATGTAGAATCAACTCCTTATACCTAGATCATTCTCCCTCCTTCCCCTTGCCAATGCTTGCGTCCCAAAAGGCCAGATACAGTGCTACACTTCCCAATTTCCTACTTGACCTCTGCTCTGGAGATTAATTTATCTCTGCTCTGAACAATTTTGGCACTTTGAATGCTTTAGCCTACATTGGGATATACACATACGCACACACACACATACATATGTATGACATTAGCTATAATTTGATTTCATGTTGTTTTATGTTGTATTATATTATATTATATTGTAATATCACTATATTTGTAATATAACTATGTAGATTTTCTCCTGTTAGACTCTGAACTCCCTGAGGTTAAGAATTGAATTGTGACCATCGGCTTCGTCTCTCAAAATGTCCAGTGTCTTACATCATATATGGTAGATATTCAATAAGTAATTTTGCAACAAGCAGCCAATTATGATCATAGACATGTGGAAGTTTTGTCAAAAAAGATCTGGATCGCTGACAGTTCAATAGCAGAGAGTTTATGCAAGGATTCTTCCCTCAGCCCTGTGCTCCTCATAAACATATCAAGTTTCCCAGGAAATTCACAGTATGTTATATAGCCTCATTTATTTATTTGTGACACAGAGAGGGGCTGGGGTGGGAGGAGGGGCAGAGGGAGAAGGAGCGAGAATGTTAAGCAGGTTTCATGCCCGATGTAGGACTCGATCTCAGGACCCTGAAATCATGACCTGAGCCAAAATCAAGAATCATACACTTAAGCATCTGAGCCACCCAGGCGCCCCTATGTAGCCTATTTTATTTGAACAACTTGGAGACAAATGCTCTGTTCTCCCGAGCCCCACCCGACTGGGATGGGGATCAAGGCATGCTTGTACTCAAATGTTGTTTCCTTTGCCGGCTATGTGACATGCCCGGCAAACCAACCTGAGCCTTAGTGACTATAAAATGGGGAGAGGCGTTCTTAGGTCCTCAGGCCCTTTGCAGGGTCAAGTGAGGCAATGACAGCCAGGTGCCCAGGTGTGTCTGGCACAGGGTGCGCTCTCAGCGAGCTGTGGCCCCCATCGCCTTGGTCATTAGGATCACAGCCTTTCCAGATGCCCAGCGCGCTTCTCGTCTTTCCGGAACATCTCCGTCTGAAAGGAAATTAGAAATGCAGTTTATTTATTATGCTTCACCACTGTTTATTTAATATTCACCACCAGCTCCTTCCCAATCTCTTTGCAACACTCATTAGAGTCGTATTACCTGAGAGAAGCTGACCCCGAAGGAGGCAGGCAGGGCATCAGCCCTGGAGAATAATCAGTTTCCGTTTATGTCATAACGATCGCAATCATCTGTACTGGATTTTCAGGTGCTACACTGGGGGGCTTCTGTACAATCTCTCTCCTTACCGAATCTCTTTCGCTGTCCTCCGGGAAGTGGCAACTCCCGCCTTCTCACGACAATGGCTCATTTTTATACCTATTCACAGGGCTGCGTTAAGGAGCAGAAAGAGCGGTTTTATGCATCGAACACCGACTAGTCTGGAACTACCCAGAGGTACATCCTGGGGTTGTCGCCTCCCTGTGTTTCAATGAAGCTTTAGCATTTTACTTTCAGCTACAGACAGCACTGGGTTAAAGCTGCCTGTTACTCGTGGGCAGGCATCCTCTTGGATGGTTTGATCCCAGCCCCATGGGCCAGCATGGTAGCAGCTCTCCGGCCAGTCTCCCTGCCCACGTGCAAACTGGCCTTGATATTAATCACTCACTGTCTGATCCTAAAAACCTTTTTTAAAGTTACAGAAATCATAAAAATAAGAAGAGCCATGATTCCCAGAGGGATCCCAGGTTGGCAAGCAAGTGGTCCGCCAGTGTTGCCTCGTATGCAGTAACTATAATAAAACCGACTGATGTGCACATGTTGCAATTGGCAAGTTCTCCCCATCCTTATGTATCATTGGCTGCATTCTCTGGTCTACACCATGTGCATTATTAGCCCTGGTCTCCACATGAGAAATTGGTGGCTCAAGGAATTTAAGTCATTTGCTGCTCCCCACAGGCAGTCATGTTGGAAATGAGACGTGAACCTAGGTCTTTTGGCTTCCCACCCGGTGCTTTAATGAGTAGAGAAAAATGATTTTAAATGATCACATCTGTGCGTCAACTCACGGGTTCCTCATATCTATCTGATTATTCAGCAATTACCAGGTAGGTTTGTAAATGGACTCCTCTGGGGTGCTTCAGAACAGTTGGTTGTTTTACCTTAATGGCTCCTGGGCAATTGTATTTGCAAGATTCATCTGCAAGCCTCCTTCTCCTTGGAGAGTGGGGAGACTTCAGTGGAGGCCCTCTGAGAACCCTCACAGAGGCAGACTTCCTGCAGCCCCGAAGGAAGGGGGCATTCACTGTGCCCTTATTCCCAGGTGGCGGCTGCTAGGGGCGCAGAGAGGTTGTGGGACTCTGGGAGGGCCATCGAGTGGACACATGGAGCTGCGGCCATCAGGTCCTTCTCGCCCTCCCCCAGGTCCACACCTGAGCGTGTGTGCTTGCCTGAACGTCAATTAGGACTGCCTCGACGATCGCCAGCGTGCTGTGAATCTCTGGAAAGATGATCAGATTTGCAGAAATGCAGCCTGCTCTTTGGAAACGAACCCCATCAGGGTACCTTCTTCTCACTGTCCTCTTGTGAATGAAAGTGTGTTCCACATCAAGAAGATGTGAGGGTGAAATTTCAATTGAATAAAAGACAGGAAGTTCCCAGGGATGGTTCCCATAGCAACTGCAGTGTGCGTCTGTGTCTGTGTATATATATGTGTGTATGTGTGTGTGTGCGTGTGTGTGTGCGTGTTTAGTATATGCATTAGAAGAGAAATAGCAGCTCATCTCAGTGCGCAAGTCTAGAATGTGGATCTGGGGAGGGAATGGAATTGGAGTTCCCCAGAGTAGCTTGATTTACTGCTTTCTGCGACTTGCACATCTTCTCTGCAACATGGCAATAACCAACTGCATTCATTTGTCTCCTTTCTTTCCTTGGCTTCATGTAGGCCAGGTGCCACCTCACCCAAGGATGCTCTGAGGACAAAGCTTCCAACAGTCAGGAGTCTTGCAACAGTCTCCAGCACACTGGCATTTGCTTCTGGAGACTGGTCGCTGCCCAGTCCTCGAGCGCAGGGGGAGCAGGGGCTTTGTTGGCAGACAGCCTGGGGCGAGACCCAGCTGACCAGCTCTGTAACCTTGGACGTGCCTCTTCACTAATCAGAGCTTCTGTTTTCCTTTTCCTTTTTCTTTGATTTTTAAATCCATCAAAGGGAGGATAAAGCAACTTACCCAGGATAGTATCATATTTGGGAAAGAGTTGGAACATAGGGAATAGGATCTGCACTTCTTCGTTCCTGGGGACCTGGGAGAAAGTGTGAAATCCATCTGGTTGGGGTGGTACTGCTTATAGTAGCCCCTCCATCTGTGGTTTCACTTTCCCATTTGTCACCCCCCAGTTAACTGCCATCAGAAGCTGATGGTCCTCCCAACCAGAAAATCAATAGTAGCCTAATGCTACCTCACATGCCTGCATGGATCACCCCACTTTGTCCCATCATGTAGGCCTTTTATCATCTCACATCATCACCAGAAGGGTGCCTACTGGACAGTGAGATATTGAGAGAGAGAGAGAGAGAGAGAGAGAGAGAGAGAGAGAGACCACATTCACATAACTTTATGATAGTTGTTGTAACTATTGTATTTAATTATTAGCTATTGTTACTCATCTCTTACTGTGCCTAAATTAGAAATCAAACTTTATCGGAAGAATGTCTATAGGAAAAAACAAAGCGTGCATAGGGTTTGGTACTATCTGAGGTTTCAGGCCCCCACCCAGGGTCTTGGAACATACCCACTGTGGCTAAGAGGGGAGCTGCCATAATTCGAAGTCATGCACTGGAAGGTTAATGTTTGCTGATTATAGGTAGTGTGTAAAGAATAGCCCACCTGTTGGAGAAGGAGCTTTCTGGATGGCAGACATGAGAAGAAAGGGATGGGGAGCAAATACAGAATGAATGCAAGATGCACATTCCTTTTGTGCCCAGAAAATTCTGGCTAATGTCACAGACCCAAGACCAAGTGCAGGGCCGGGCACTTGGACAGTCCTGGGCAAATGGGGAACTGAGCTGAATCTGACCTAGTTTATTTGGCAGAAGAGCAAGTTTACGTGTCCAACTAGAAAGAGGAGAGAAGCAGGTTATAATTTATTAAAGTGTTTGGCATCACGTTATTCTCATAAACAAAAGAAAGCAAGTGCTGTTCTAGGGTTGGAAACCTGGACTTCGCGTATTCAAGCAGAGGCTTTTTAAAACAAAACAAAACAAAACAAAACAAAAAACTCTGTTGTTATTTTCCCTGCTTTTTGGAGAGGAATCTTTCAAGAAAAGTCTAGTGTGTCTCCACCGGGTTACTTGGGATGGAGACGAGGGACCTTAACTTTGCAGACCGCGATGCTGGAGAGAAAATTGCGGGGGTGGCAGCGTCCTTTATCTCCTGAGCCCTTGAAACATTTTGTACTTGGTTTATCTAAGGAGCGATTTTCTTATAATCTCAGCATCTGCTTCTCTGCCCTTTGGAAAGCAGAAGGAGTTCCAGGGTCCCTGGCAGACTGCTCCTTCCCACAATATTAAATTCAGCCCTGTCAATTCAAGGTTGTGAACATCGTTCCCAGCACCCGAGGGCGTCTGTCATCTTGAAGAGGCAACAAAATCTTCCGACAGCCCAGAGCAATTATTTTGGAAGGATTTCCCTCTGGGCTGTGACATGGGCAGGTGGACAAGGCCAGAGCAGATGTCCCCCGGCTTGGAGGGGGCGTCTGACCTTGGAGGGCAGCACCGCAGTGTGGTGACGCATGCAGTCTGGCCTTGAGACTCCGCATTGAAATCTGGACTGTGTCACACATCTGTTCCTTGATTCCCGAATAAGTGACTTCACCCCCTCACCCCTGGGGCCTCAATTTCTTCATTTGTAAATTGAAATCACAGAGGTACTTAGCTGAGGGTCATTGGGATTAAACGAGCCGATACACATAAAGGTCTTAATGCCTGGCACATAGTACATAAACCAAAAAATTAGTGGCTGTTGTCATTATTAGCGTCCCAATGATTCTAGGCATCGCTGAGACCTGGTGGGGACTCTTCTATCTTCCCTGGACTCAGATCCACATGGTGTGTGTTGGGGATCTACTGTGTGCCAAGCGCTGTGACAGATAGACGCTGGTTTATGCCTTATTTGTTCTCAACCTCAGAAGAAGGCCCCAGAGAATGTCACTGTCAGATGAATCTAAGCTGACTCCTCAGAGGACCTGGCAGGCCACAGTTGGGGTGATGCTGGGCACATCCTTTTGCAGGGTGGTTGGAGAAGAAGTTTAGAGGGGGGGAATGATGCAGTAGGCTTTGGGCTGCCAGATTGGTCATCGGAAGATAAAAGGGAAGTTCCAGAGGGGGCACAGCTCAGCCCGGAGCCGTTGAAGAACAGCAGAATGCCAGAGAGTGACACGTCCAGGCTGATGTTCGGTCAGGCTGGGGCACGGGTTCTGCATTCGCTGAGCAATGAGGCCGGAGGACCAGGCAAGGTGGGGATGGCGGAGCGTCTCTCCAGCAGGATGCTGTAGGATGCTGAGCTGTCACAAGGATGGGTGTTTCTGATCCACTCAAAGGGCTTGGAACAGGTGCAGCAGCTGTGGCAGGAATGGTGGCTTCCAAACCTGGCTGTTTCTCAGTCTTGTCTGAGACTTGTAGTTACAAGTCTCTTGTCTCAGAGCTGGTTACAAATGCAGATTCCTTTGCAACACGTCTGTCCCACTTAGGCTCCTCGCAGGCTGTGACTCTCCAGGAACCTGGTGAGAAGGGAAGCGAGGGGTGTCAGCCACATCCAAGGTCCCTAGCTCTAGGAGGGGGCAGCCCAAATTCTGCATGTCCTCCATCCTGCCCCCCACCCCAGACTCCATCCTTGCATCTGCAGGGTGGGCTCTCTGACCCGTGAGCTGCTTCAGGCTGAAAACCTTGCTGGGCCTTGAGGGTGATCAGCGAATTTCAGCAGGGCTGAGCTCCAGCCATGAAAGTAGCTCCGCCTCCTCTGTCCGCCTCCTCATCTATTCCCACTCCTGGGAATAGTCCCTCTACCATCTCTCAGTAGTTGAAGCCTCCACCTTCCTTCAAGGTTTACTTAAAGTGGTGACCTCTCATGGGTTGCCAATTTTTTTTTTTATTGCCATCGATTTCAGGCTAAAGGCAATTCGATCCAGTTAAACACATACTTATTGAATCGACGTTATGAATCAATCTTGGAGTCTGGTGCTGGAATGTAAAAGAAAAACCAGGATAAGTTCCCAGTTGTTTGGGAGCTCAGTGCCGGGAAAGAAGAATGCAAGTGAACAAATGTCATTTAGCATGTCAGGTGCTATGATAAGGGTAAATTCCAATTTCCAGAAAGGCCTATACAATAGTTATTTCTGTGGATGTTTTAATCTCCTCTAATTTATACAGATGGTTAGGGACATGGCTCATTCAATTTTTTAAAAGATGTTCATTTATTTATTTGACAGAGAGAGAGAGAGAGAGAGAGAGAGAGAACAAGGAAAGGGGGGCAGAGGCAGAGGGAGAAGCAGACTCCAGACACAGGGCTCAATCCCAGGACCCCGGGATCATGTCCTGAGCTGAAGGCAGATGCTTAACTGACTGAGCCACCCAGGAGCCCTAGCTCATTCATTCTGATTCTCACCCTCTGAAAACTAGTGGCTGGAACATGGTTTGTGTTCAATAGATAGTCACTGATCTGGTGTGAATGAAATTCTACATTCTATGTGATTGATTACATCGAAAAGATGTTTAGGAATATATTATGGCTGTTGGTAGCACAGATGCCAGAGAGCTGGAGTTGCATTTTGTGTGACTTCTTGCAGTGCCCGGGCTTTGAGTCAACACGCTGACTTCAAGGAGTAAAGATAAAATATAGTTTGAACGTTTTGAGACAATTCTCCATTTGAAGAATCCGTCCGTCCTTTGAAAGGGCAGATGGTGACACACAATTATTTGAGCCAATTAGAGGACTGATCCAATTGAACGGGATGATTTTCCTTAGGGCGAAGTGTCATTCTAGAAAGAAGTACTGTGTCCACACGCCGAGCGAGAGAGGAGTGGCTAGAGGTTGTCTTAGGAAACAGGGAGGTTCCGAGAGCAGGACAAAGGGAGTGAAAGCCCTGGGTGAAAGGGAACTCCTCAGATTTTGCTACTCTGTTCCCTATGGATGTTGTAGAATAACCTGTCTTGGGTGTGGGGTACATAAAAAATCGCGGGGCAGAGCTCAGTTAAAATGTAGGTCACGGTACACTAAATGGTGACCTTGGGCCATTTGACTCCCCCACTGTCATTATCCTCACGTGGAAGATGGCAAACCTGGTACACCGGACACACGTCTGATGAGACAGTAATGTCAAGTGCCCTGCAGGATACCTTGTGTGCAGGGTGTGCTCGGTAAGTGGCTGCTCCCTTTACAGGTTCCCAGAGATGACTGTGGGGAGATTGGTGGCAGGTCAGAAACCAGAAACGAGTTCTCAGAAACATTAGAAAATTATTCCTTTTGATGACTCCATGAGCACTGTCACTGGCTTCCTTGGAAACTGAGTCTGCAGGCCTGACTGTGGAAGTGACCACATGCTGGTTGGTGGCTGCTGGGGTCGCTGGCGAAGGAGGCAGAGATGTCAGGGATGCTGGGTGCAAGTGGAGGCTTGTTTGAATGGTGCATCGTTGTGATTCTCGTCGTCCCCTCCCTCCCCCGGCAAGAACAAGTGGCCAAGTCAGTGGCTGGTGGGGTCCTTTGCCACCTGCAAATTGCTCACCTGGAAGTCTGCTGCTTCTCACTCAGGTCTGTTGGATTAAGGACACTGGAGTGGGATATGCACAATGTCTGGGGCTCCTGGGGCTGGTTGGAGCAAAGAAAATACTCAGATTTGGGGCTGAGTCCACACGAACCTGGATATAGAACCGGCTGGGGGTGGCCCTGAAATGAAAAATGGATAAATCTTGGGGGCACCTGGGTGTCTCAGTCAGTTGAGCATCTGCCTCCGGCTCAGGTTATGGTCTCAGCGTCCTGGGATTGGGCTCTCTGCTCAGTGGGGAGTCTGCTTCTCCCTCTCCCTCTCCCTCTGTGCTCTCTCCCCCTCTCAAATAAATAAATAAAATATTTAAAAAAATATTCTAAGAAAAAAAGAAAAATGAATAAATCTCATTTATTTTTTTGAAGCGCTAATGAGTCCAACACAGGATGACCACATATATTAATCATCCAAAGCAGGACACTTTTGAGAATGAGTGGAGGCATCATAAAAGTCGTGCTGGGATGACAGGCATAACTAAGACTGCCCTGGGCAGAGCGGGGTGTGTGGTCACCCTGTCAGATAGCCCGAGCAGAGTGTGGTTATTATCAGATAGTGTTGTTGGGAATTATTTTCACTGGACTTCAGTACATAGCTGCATATCCACCTGGATTTGATGGTTTCCTTTAGCTACAATTTGGTTTAATTCCCCGAAAACTTTATGAGAAAGACCACTAGCACTTGTGAGCAATAATATGCTCTCATTTGCATAATGATTTACAGTTTACAGAGCAATTTCACACACATTATGTCACCAATCTGGACCTCCTCCCTCAACTTCAAACCTGCAAACTGCAAGCCTCTGCCTCGAACACGGTCTCCACGGAGCTCTGCAGTAGCTGCTTGTTCCACACTCAGATTCCCTCCTTCAAGAAGGCTTCCCTGATTGCAGCTCCCAGCCCCATCCACTCAGAGAAAGGTGCCCCTTCTCAGTAACCTGTGTGCTTGCCTACCTTGCTTACAAGCGAACATCTCTGAGGGAGGGACAGGGACAAATTCTCCTCTGTATTCTGACAGCCAACTGGGAGTAGCAACAGAATATTTGCTCAATGAATGAATCTGGCTAGAACAGTGCTTCTTAAACTTCAATGGATACCAATCAGCAGAAGGGCATGCTAAAAGGAAGGTTGTCACATGGCAGGTCTGGGTGGGGACTGAGAGTCTGAATCTCTACCAAGCACCCAAGTGATGCTGGTGCTCCTAGTTCTTGGATCACACTCCGAGAGTAGCCAGGTACTCAAGCTCTAAAACTTAAACCTGCCTATAGATTGGAATCACTTGGGTAAATGTTAAATTGATCCATTCCTAGGCCATACTTATAGAGTTTCTGAATTAAAAAATAAGGGTGTTGGGCACCTGGGTGTCTCAGTTGGTTAAGTATTTGCCTTCGCCTCAGGTCATGATCCCAGGGTCCTCGGATGGAGCCCCACATTGGGCTCCCTGCTTCCTGCTCAGCAGAGAGCCTGCTTTTCCCTCTTCCCCCACTTGTTCCCTCTCTCCCTCCCTCTGAAATCAATGAATAAAATCTTTAAAAAAGTAAATTAATAAAAAAAAGGGTGCACCTGGGCATCAGGTGTTTCTAGTATCCAGAAAAATTTGAGAACGGTAACACTGCAGGGAAATTTGCCATGGCTAGGCAACTCTTACGAAGAAGGGTATGGGTTCCTGTCAAACCAGGAAGAAGAGTGTTAATGGCACCTTAAATTTTTTGAGTTCACAAAGGACTTTAAGGTCTTAGCTGTTATTCCATTAGTTCCATACAACCTGTGAGGAACCCTTTTCGCACATGAGAAGCAGACTTTGCAAGGTGATCCTCATAGAGCAGAGTTATAAATCAGGCTTTTTTTTTTAAACCAAATTTATCCCCCCCCCCCAAGATCAATAGAGAAAGCCCAAGACTGATAGAGAAAGCCCAAGGTTGTTGGTCAAGTCCCAGTCCCGACAGTTGAGCTGGGTGTCACTTGACTTTAGACCTCTTGTTTCTTCTGTGTCCCTGCTCCTTCTCCCATGCACACCCCTTGCAGGACTGGACAATGTGGTTTGTCAGCTGCTCTGGGTCACGTCCAGGTTGGGGAAGAACACACTCATTGGTCCTCCTCCAGCTGCCAAACTGCCTCTCTCACACCTCAAGACCAGGCTCAGATGTCCGTGCTTCCCTTGGGTGGGTTTTGTCCCTCCCCTGTCCACCCACCCTGTTGCCAGCAGTGTCACTTTCTCCATTTGCTCCCTCTTGCCTGTGAGCTCTTCAATAAGTCATGAACCATGACTTATTTTCTTATATTCCCTCCACACAATACAGGGATTGATACATGATGTGCTCGGTAAGTTTCTGCTGGATAAAAACGGGTGGTAAAACAACTTAATCTGCTTTAGAGAGACGCTTCAAGACCATAAGGACTTGGAAGATTAAAAAAAAAAAAACTACTTTGGCAAGTTAAAAGCATGGTGCTCATTGTAAGATGCCCTACTATTGTTAATGGTAATATTGCACTTACTTACCAATTTTATTTTTAGCTTTCTAAGATGCAAGACTGGCTTATGCGTTTTGTGCCCAACATTGTCAATGGACTAGCAAGTAGTGTTCTTGCTGTTTTAACAATTTAAGAATTACAGTGAGAAAAAAAGGGTCATTGAAAATCAATCAGAAGAAAGGGAATAATAAAAAAAAGAGAGAAAAAAGAAGTTACCCCAAATCTTATCACTCAAATAGACACTGGTAAAACTGATGTATTTCTTTCCAGTCTGTTTTCTGCACAGTGTTTTTTTTTAAAAGAGTGGTCGTGATGCTGTTTGTGAACCATTTCATACCTTTCTTTTTCAATCGAAATCATAGCCTATTCATTCCCTCATATTATTACTACTTGTACAAGCATCTCTTTTAGTGGCTGTGTAGTACTTTTGTGGTGTGTGCACCACGCTTTACTTGTGCATTACGCAGATGTTGGCCTAGGTTAAATGACAGTGCAGCAATGACTCATGATAAAGATTTGTTCTTCTGAATTCAGGATTATCTCTTTGGGCTCAATGTCCAGAGGAATGACCCCTAACTTTATTGCTAAGTTCAAGAAAATAAATTTGACATTACAAAGGATGGTGTATTGTCTGCAAAATAGTAGTTTATTATCAAGTTCTTTAAAAAAAATCCATGAAACCTGTTACTGTAAAATATAAGAAAAGTCTTAATAGGAAATACTTCTGTTAGATTATTTTTTAAAAATCAGGAAATTGGGATCCCTGGGTGGCGCAGCGGTTTGGCGCCTACCTTTGGCCCAGGGCGCGATCCTGGAGACCCGGGATCGAATCCCACGTCGGGCTCCGGGTGCATGGAGCCTGCTTCTCCCTCTGCCTGTGTCTCTGCCTCTCTCTCTATCTCTCTGTGACTATCATAAATAAATACAAAAAAAAATTTTTAAAAAATCAGGAAAGTAAGAGGAATTAAGGAGACTAATGGGATGTATGATGTATGAAAACCTTCTTTTTTTCCACTGGGTGAGTTATTATTGTGCGAGCCAGAGTTTATACAGTGTATCCTCTGGGAAGGAGGCTCAGTGTGTTAGACTAATTTTTTTTTTTTAAACTTTCTACTTGGTGATATTAAATGTATACGGACCATTCTATATGTTGGCAGGAGATACTAATATGGATCATTACAATCCATAGCTTTTTTGTTAAAGAGTTGATAATAGCTTCCCCCCACACCAATTATGCTGCCCAGAGATATACCTGCGAGAAATTTAAACCTCTGAAAATGAGCCATTTTATTGTGCTCTGGGATATTTGTAAGATAACTCCTAGGCAAAATACACACTCAAAATAGTATCCCATTAATAAGGTGATTAACATCCACAATTTGCTTGTGAATTCTCTCCTACTGTATGGTGTTTAAAAGGATCTTTAATTATTTCAGCTACTCAGGAGGCTGTGGCTAACGTTTCACTTACCTACCCCAAGAATTTCATACGAGATTATGTGGTTAATGTCAGAAACCGGCTTGAGATCATCAGTAGACTTGAGATGCCCTGCTACACAGTAGCTCGAATATACAGTATGTGAACACGCTAATTTCCACACACTGTTGCAGAATTAATAATACACATTTTTATGGCATTTGATTTTTTTTTTTTTTGTATTCAAGTGGTCTCAAATTAACCATTTGAGATTCAGAAGTTAACATGGCAGCCATTCATATATTACTCATTCATATAAAAAACATTCATTGAGCGCCACGACTAGCTTTACTTAGGTACCTGGCCGGCTTCTAGACGTGTACACCAACACTTTCAGTTCTACATCCCCTAATGCAGGTATATAGAAAAAAGACTCCTGTCCTCAATAGATTTCTGAATTGAAACTGCAGCTATTCTATTGTCTAAGCTCCAGGGGCTCAGAGAGAAAAGATTTATCCTTGTTACACAACCTTCTCCAAAATCTTGCCTTATCTCAGCTTTTTAGTTCTACAGACTTTGTCTATCTTATTCTACTTTAATGCGACTTAGAAGCTTTCCTTTTTATGTCCTCTATGCCTGCAGTGGTGCGATGTGTTTCTGGTGCTCCATGTCTCTCTCTGTACCCTACTTCTTTCAGGCTGTCCCAAATCTGTTTAAAAAATTTGGCCTAAAAAAAAAAAAATTTTGGCCCACTCCTGAAGTTGTCCTCACATTTCCCTTATCATGTGTAGGGCTGGTAGTGTTTCCTAGGAGAGAGTGTCTCATCTTTCCTCCCTTTGACTATAGAACAAAAATCTGTTTTCAAAACTACAGCTTTTTTTCTCCTTTTGCTGTTTCCTCTCTAAACAATTGGTTTTCTGCAAATATACTAATTCTGAAGCTTTTCCAGCCTCTCACCATAGTTTTACCTCTGCCTTTGACAAAGCTAATTCTTTGAATCATAATATTACAGATTATAAGGCTTTTAGATATCAGTATTTTGCCTTGATTTAAAAAAATTAAATTTTTCTGTCATCGTAAATTCCAGAGATGACATATCTCTAATATTAAAGGAACCCTGCTCATCTGTTTCTTGCTACCTCACAGTCTGGGTCTCTCACCCACATAACCACTTGGAAGGAGTCATGAAAGGAAATGTCCATATGGATACACATGGCCTTTAGCATGGTGTCCATGACTAGTCAGTGTTCTGGATGGAAATTGGCCAATTCAGTGATCAAGTCAACTCCCTTGGGAGTGAGGGTTGGAGATGGGATAGGGAACAAGGAGGAAAAAAACGTCTAGAGAGACAGAGATTGTGGTAGCCTAGAAACGGAATGGACGTCTGACTTCTAACCTGGGGTTCCATTATTTATAATGATAGTATTTTCTTTCTCATTTACTTTTTATTTTCCTTGGACAAGTAATTGCCTCATTTTTCATTTGCTTAGTTGTCTATGCATCTTTTTTTTTTTTCTCATGCGCTCAATCCATTTTCATATGCTGGCTAGTATTGTTTTCCCAAAGTGTTCAGTTACATCAGAAAACCCATCAAATCTGTTTTGCCTAAAGCTCTCTGTCCTGAAATCCTCACTCTCCCATTCTGGATGTGACCAGTTGTTCTCCAGCTCTGCTGCCCTGCTCTCATCTTAGAACTATCAATAGCAGTTGTTCTTACTCCATGGACTCCAGCCTTCCTCTTCCTGATTTACCCCCTTGCCATGTTATGTAAGTGTTCTAGTTATCTATTGCTGCCTAACAAACCTCACTGGCTTGAAACAGTGTATTATCCACCACCATTCAGTGGGTTAGTGGTGTCTGCTCCATGTGCTAGTGACTGGGTTATCTGCAGTCATCTTAGGGCTGGGTTGATCTGGTTCCCTCACACAGCTGGCAGTTGATGCTGCCTATTGGCTGGGAGCTCAGCTTGAGCAGTCAACCAGAGCATCTGTGCATGGCCTCTCCTTGTGACTTGGGCTTTTCACAGCATGGCAGCTGGGTTTTGTGAGGGCACATCTCAAGAATGAGCTCTTCAAGATGTCCACAGGGAATCTGCAAACCTTATTATCTAGCTTTAGAAGTCCTAGAACATCCATTTTCCTCCATGTTATTGTGCAAAGAAGTCAATATGGCAAGTACGGAGTCCAGGAAGAGGAATAAGACATGCTCTCTTGATATGAGGAGCAGCATGTGTGTAGAGATGTGGAAGGACTAGTTGGTGGCCATCTTTGAGACTAGCTACCACTCAGGGTAATGCTGCTCTCATAAATAAACCCCAGCATTTTAGTGACTCCACACGAGGACATTTTATTTTCTACTAATGTGAGACTTGTCTTGTTTTGTCTTGCTCCCCTCCCTCCCCTCCCTCCCTCCCTCCTCCCTCTCCTCTCTCTCTTCTTCTCTTCTCTTCTCTTCTCTTCTCTTCTCTTCTCTTCTCTTCTCTTCTCTTCTTCTCTTCTCCATTCTTCTATCTTATGGCTCCAATTACCCTAGATCTTCGATGTCTTCTGCTTTTAGCTAGAGATGGGGAAAGAGAGGACACAGAAGATATCTCTGCTTCTCAACCACTTTGGCCCAGAAATAATATACTTCACTTCTTCCCCCACTCTATTGTTGAGAACTAGTTCCATGGCCAAACCCAGATACAAAAGGGTCTGGGAAAAGGGTCCTGGATGGATAGCAGGTTCCCAGGAAAAAGTCTATGGATGGAAAAGAGATTCTGATTTTTGGTGGATAGCTCGTTCTCTCTGCCATGCTTCCTTGCATGAGTACAACCTCTAATATCTTCTTGGGAAAAATATTCTTGGGAGAAAAATATTTGGATCTTCACAAATTAAGAATATATTTAACCTAGCCTTCCACTTGCTTACTAGATTGACTATATAAAGATTTTTAGGTTAAAATGATTTTCCCTCTTATTTTTGAAAGCATTGCTTCACTGTAGGCTAGGTTTATAAACCAGATGCCATTTTACTTCTTGTTCCTTGAGTGTAAATTGCTTTTTTTCCTGCAAGCCCTGAAGATCATCTACTAATCCCTGGGGTTCTGAATATCAGTTTGCTATAACTTAACATGGTATTTCATTCATTGTGCTGGGCATTTGCTGGGCACTTGGTGGAGACTCGTGTACATGTACTTCATTTATGGGAAAATTTCTTGCTTTATTCCTTTGATACATTTTTCTCTTCTATTTTACTTGTTTTCCTGTTATTTTTTCCTCTTTCACTTTGATTAGCTGTTGGATGTCTTGGATGTGTTATCTAATTTCCTTATCATAAATAAATAAATAAATAAATAAATAAATAAATAAATAAATAAATAAAATAATTTAAAAAAACTAAAAAAAAAAGGGCAGCCCCAGTGGCTCAGTGGTTTAGCGCCACCTTCAGCCCAGGTCCTGATCCTGGAGACCCGGGATCCAGTCCCACGTCAGGCTCCCTGCATGGAGCCTGCTTCTCTCTCTGCCTATGTCTCTGCCTCTCTCTCTGTGTGTCTCTCATGAATAAATAAATAAAATCTTTAAAATATAATAATAATAATAATTTCCTTATCTTCCTCTCTTTCTTTTCTACTTTCAGAGAGATTTTTCCAAATTGTCTTTCAACACTTTAATTGAATTAAAAAATTTTGGCTATCAAATATTACATTTCAAAAAGCATTTTTCAAAAAAAACAAAAAGCATTTTTCTTGCTTTCTGGATTTTACCTTTCTATAGTATCTTGCTCTTGTCAATAGGATATGTTATTTTATCTCTCTGAAGATATTAATCATATTTTCTCAAAAAAATATTTTTAAAGATTTTATTTATTTATTCATGAGAGAGAGAGAGAGAGAGAGAGAGAGAGAATGGCAGAGACACAGGCAGAGGGAGGAGTCTCCAGGATCAGGCCCTGGACTGAAGGCAGCGCTAAACTGCTGAGCCACCCGAGCTGCTCCCACAAATATATTTTTTATTCCTTGCTTCTTCTATGTCTTCTAGATTCCTACTTTTTTTTTTTTTTTTTTTTGGTCTCTGTCTTTCACATTAGAGGCTATTTTCACACATCTAGTGATTCCCCCTGCCCCTGACTTTTCACATTTATAAATAAAAAAACTAAGAATTACATGACTAAAAACAAAATCTAGATCTCTGAGTGGGCATCATTCCCTGTAGTAAGCTTCCCTATAAAGTGGTTTGGCCACAAGTTGTCCCTTCCCTTTAGTTGAGAAATCTCCTCAAGTCAGCACCTAGAAATCTCTTCTGAGGGAGCATCCAGTTTCCTCCTCACAATAATCTCTGTGCTTGGGGGTGGCACCTAAGTCAGGCTGTTAATGTTTAGTGAACAGGGCAGGACAAGGGGACTCGGGGTGGTTGTCTCTTAATGCTTCTATTTTCAGCCCATGTGGTTCATCTTTGCCTTAGCTCTGTCTGTTGTCTCCAAATGGAGTCTTCATGGTTTCATTTCTTCAGAAGACAAATTTCCAACCTCTTCAAGGGGGTCATGTGGGATGGGGTGGTTGTTGCCTGTATGCTCAGAGGTGAGAAGAGATACCTGGATTCCTTCACTCTGTTAAAGCAGTCTCTATTTCTCTATGTGCTTTGTGCAATTTTTAAAAGTATTTTGCATGTTGATATTTCCTTTTCTATTCAGTTTGACCTTGTAGATTTATAGTTCCTTTGTGCCTCTACTCTCATTAGCAAGGTTTTGAGAAGCACAGGAGAGAGAGTGATCCCATTATCTGTAGGGTTTTATATAAGCAAAGGAAACTCACACTTATCTCCTAATATCATCACTTTCTATTAAAATTACAGGCCTAGACTTTTCCCTGAGGTACTTAAACTTAGGCCCAAAGTGGCTTCCAAAACATCTACACCACATGCTGGGATCATCCTTTTCCATCTGTATTTAATGTTAAACTTTTTTTTTCTAAAGACAATGAGGAGTTGCTAGATGTTTCCGAAGATAGAAATTGGAAATCAGATTGTGAATAGTAGGTTAGGTATCTATGTTACTTGGTCTTGTATAGACTAATAATGGAGAAAACAAAAAGGTCTTGGAGTCATGAGGATCTGTCTGGTTCTGAATTTCAGCTCTGCCACATCTTGCTATGTGACTTGAGGAAATTTGCTCAACTTCTCTGAACATCAATTTCCTTGTCTATGAAGTACTAATAATACTTACTCTACAAAGATGTTGTGACGATTTAGATAATGGTGGTAGAAGGTGGTCTTGTAGTAATACTTAATAAATTGTCACTGTTTTTACTCCTCCTGAAGTTATCCTGACCCCAAAAGATAAGTTTCTAGAGCTACTGACATATATACTTTCTCAGTCCCCAACAACAGGACATAAGCAGACAATGACTATTTAAAGAAAACCTCATTTAAATACTTGAGAAAAGCTATTTCCTTATCTTTCCCATAAATCTTCTTTGCTTCTCATAAGGCAGAAATGAGTTCCAGGCCTGGAGATAGCAATATCAGGGCAATATTTTATAGTGTTATTGCACTTTGTATCCAAACATGCCCCAAGGATTTTATAAGCAAAAATGAAATTTCTTCACATCCCTGTGGCATAAGCATTTCATTACTAAATTTATAGACAGATAAACAGTGACTCACAAAAATGAAAACTTTCTCCCCCAACCTTGGCTATGACTAATGGAATTCGGCAGAAAATAGCTCTCCATGAACTTCTGTGGCCCTCATAGTCAAATTTTGCAATCTGAATCCCCTACCATGCACCCTGAGAGTTGTCTGAAAAGTGAAATTAAAGGAGAGTCTTCTCATACAGATACTAGGTATTATACTGGGACTGGGGTGGGGGAGGGGGATGAGGGAAGGGGTTGGAGGGAGTATCCCTGAAATGTGATGTTACTAAGACTGACTTTTATGGGACTACCAAGAATAGAATATAAATGAGGGAGGGTATATCTAATACAAAGAAAGGGCCTCCAGAGATTTGATTCTTCTAATTACCAGTTGTGGTTCAGGTCATGCTAATTCAATGTAACAAGTGTTCATTGTCTACCTACTATGTACCAGCTACAGTTAAAGCCAGCACTATATTGATTTTTTTCTCTATACCCAGAAAATCAATCCCAATTCCTTCAACCTTTATTGTTTTAATGTGTGCATAAATAAAATTCTTTGAGATGTCTTTACTAATGAAAAATTTGATTGAATTCGGTAAATATTGATTAATCATTATATGTGCACAGTTTCAGTAGGCAGGGTCAGTGAGTGTTTCAAAGATGAATAAAGACACAATTTTTGCCTCCTTTCCCCACCTGCAAAGCCCAGACTTCAAGCAAGAAAGGTGGTATAGAGATCGATGAATGAACTTTAATACAAGGCATATGACAATACATACAGAGTTCTGGGGTAGAGAGATGAAGAGAATCATTCTGCCTTGGAAGGACCAGGGAAGATGGAGGAGATGATCTTTAGATTGAGTGTTAAAGCAACAGATAGAATTTTGATAAGAGAAGAAGAGAAAGAAAGGAGTTCTAGGTGGATCTAAGCATCAGCAAAGGCATAGAAGCAGAATATGGACATTTGGGAAAATAATGGGTGCCAGTATAATGTGTATGATAGAAGAATAGCAGGAGACAATTGAAAAGAACTGCTTGCTCTTCGAGTTTTTTACTATCCCCAACTGCAGAAAGAGGAAACATAAAAACATTTACACCAAGACCTCTTCAAACTCTACAACTTTCTTCTTTGATAAATAGAAGTAGATCAACTTACTGCAGACTGAAGAATAGGAGTGAGGCCAATCAGGCACCCTGAGAGAAGAGCGTTACTTAATTAGACACAGGGAGATTTCTGACCAAGGGAAGCTTGACTCTATTCTTTTATTCTCCTTAAGGATTCCAAGAGAAGAACACTAATTGTCTCGGTTTGGGTCAGGTCCCCACCATTCTCCAGACAAAGTACTGTGGCAAAGAATGCGAGATGGCTACTTTCACCTGAACCCTTGTTTATTAAGGGGACAAGAAGCAAAGCCAGGAGAAAGGGGTGAGAAAGTGGGATGCTGTTCAGGTCAGAAAAAGCATAAATCATCTACTGTGGTAAGTTTACAAAAATTCCATGGTAGTAAGTCGTGAAATGAGAATTTGAGTGCCAAGCCTTATGTTTCCAGTGTGTCATGCTACTTCTTAAATGAGATAATGTACATAAAATTCAGGGATGTATAAACTTCTTTTAAGATTCTGTATTCTTTTAGTTATAGAATTTCCATTGGGTTCTTTATTATTACTTTCATTTCAATACTGAGATTCTTTGTTCAATGATTGTGTGTATCCCTTTCTTTAAATCCTTAAGCATGGGCAGCCCTGGTGGCTCAGCGGTTTAGCACCGCCTTGATCCCAGGGCCTGATCCTGGAGACCCAGGATTGGGTCCCATGTCAGGCTCCCTGCATGGAGCCTGCTTCTCCCTCTGCCTGTGCCTCTGCCTCTCTCTCTCTCTCTCTCTGTCTCTCATGAATAAATAAATAAAATATTAAAAAAAATAAATCCTTAAACATATTTAAAGTCACTGTTTTGAAGTCTTGTCTGCAAAGTCCAATATTTCTTTCTTTCTTCTTTCTTTCTTTCTTTCTTTCTTTCTTTCTTTCTTTCCTTCTTCCTTCCTTCCTTCTTCTTTCTTTCTTTCTTTCTTTCTTTCTTTCTTTCTTCTTTCTCTCTCTTTCTTTCTTTCTTTCTTTCTTTCTTTCTTCTTCTTCTTTCTTTCTTTCTTTCTTTCTTTCTTTCTTCTTCTTCTCTCTCTTTCTTTCTTTCTTTCTTTCTTTCTTTCTTTCTTTCTTCTTTCTCTCTCTCTCTTTCTTTCTTTCTTTCTTCTCTCTTTCTTTTTCTTTCTTTCTTTCTTTCTTTCTTTCTTTCTTTCTTTCTTTCTTCTTCTTTCTTTCTTCTTCTTTCTCCCTCCCTTCTTCTCCTTCTCTCTTTTATCCTTCCTCCCTCCCTTCCTTCCTTCCTTCCTTCCTTCCTTCCTTCCTTCCTTCCTTCCTTCCCCTCTTCTTCCTCCTCCTCCCTCCTCCTTCTTCTGATAATGGGTCACATTTTCATGCTTGTATGTCTAATTATTTTTATCATATGCGAGACATGGTAAATATTACATGGTTAAAGTCTGAATATTTTTGTCTTCTTTTAAAGACTGTTGAGTTTCTGGTGGCACATTACTAGTGGGTCAGCTTGACCCTCTTGATGTTTGGTTTTCAGTTTTGTTAGGGGGGTATATTATTTTCCTAGGGCTGCTTTGACAAATTATATCAAATTTGGTGACTGACAACAACAGAAATGTATTATATCACAATTCTGGAGCCCAGAGTCTGAAACCAAGCTGTTAGCAGGGCTGTACTCCCTTCAAAGACTCTGGGGGAGAATACTTCCTTGTCTTTTCTAGCTTCTGGTGGTTCTAGGCATCCCTTGGCTTGTGGATGCATAACTCCAATCTCTATCTTCTCTTGGCTTTCTCCTTTGTTTCTGTGTCTTCTCTTCTCTCTAAGAATACTTGTCATTGGATTTAGGGCCCACCTAGATATTCCAGGATGATCTCATCTCAAGATCTTGAACGCCATTACAACTGCAAAAACTTTTTTTTCCAGATAAGGTCACATTCACAAGTTCCAATGGTTAGGAAATAAACCTGTCTTTCTTGAGACCACCATTCAACCCACTACTGATGGGTCTAGAATAGACCTCCTTCTAGAGATAGAGTAGCAGTACTCCTAAGGTATGGACTTTCTAGCAGCTCAAATGAATTTTCAGCAAGCTCAGTCTACTCTGGTCTGTTGGAGCACCTATGTCTTCAGGAACCATTATTAGTAGACCTTTTTGATTCTCTCTCTGCGTATGCCCAGCTCAATATTCAGCCAAATACTTAAGGGGACCCCTAATACAGAATCGTGGCACTCTTTCCTTGTGCTGCTCCCTCCTCTCTGGTACCCTTCCCTATGAATTCTGGCTATCTCACCAGCATCAAACTCTGATCCCCGCCTCCTCAGCTCAGCTAGACTGCTATGTTTCTGCTTGGACTCCATCTTCCTGCATTGCATTCTGAAAAATGCCTTCAGGCTGAAAGCTAGGGCAAGCAGGAGGTTCAGCCTTTATTCCAGTTACGAGTTATTGCTTCTTCCAAATCTGCCTCCTTAATTGCAAAGGCCCTGACTGGTACACCTCCTGTATTTATTTCTCTCAAGGATCACTCACAGTCCAGTGCTGTCTATTGTTCAGTGTCTGAAGAGAGTTGCTTAATGCATTTCATTTCCTGGTATTATGGTTGCCGACAGTGGGAGGGCTACTTCGGTAGTAGTTACTCTATCATTGTCAGAAAGGATGTTCCTTCATAAACTGCACATATATTTAGGTGGCTGCCAAGTAAAAGCCTGAAAAATCAGACTCCTTCCGGACCACTTTTTCTTTCTACTAGTCATGCTAAAACAATGGCTGACCCAGAGATAGCAAGGCAGTTTCTCTTTGGAAGCTAAAAGATAATCCATCTTGCAATACCAGTTATCCATGCACATTGGACCTAGGCTTCAAGCTAGAGGAAGTTGGTGGTGCTGCCCTAAGACATTCAAAGGAGGTATAGTGCCAGCAAGGGATGAATTGATACCATATTCTTCAAGTCACCTGGATTTATTTATTTTTTTTAGTCACCTGTTTAAATGAGGCCATGTGCATAGGATGATGAACAGGATGGCAAAAACACTCAAAACCATATAATATAAAGCAGGCGGTAAGAGACTAAGGCTGCAACATGAGAAACATCTTTAATTTTTAAAAGGTTGTCATGTGGACAGATTGAATTTGCACCAAGTGAACCAAATGATAGAATCAATGCATGTTATGGGAAGGAATAATTAGTTGAATTGAAAAAAGACTTTTCTACTAACCAGAGTGCTCCAAAGATAGAAGAAGCTTCCATTGGGGAGGTAAACCAGTCACTTCATGTCAGTGGAAGTGTATTTGTTTTCTACTGCTGCCAAATTATCACAAATTACCACAAATTGAGCAACTTAAAACAATACCCATTTATTTTATTTTTATTTTTTTTAATATTTCATTTATTTACTTATGAGAGACACATAGAGAGAGAGAGGCAGATACACAGGCAGAGGGAGAAGCAGGCTCCATGCAGGGAGCCCGATGTGGGACTCGGTCTCCAGGATCACGCCCTGGCCCGAAGGCAGCGCTAACCACTGAGCCACCAGGGCTGCCCACAATACCCATTTATTATCTCAGTTATGTTGGTTGGAAGTCCAGGCAGAGGCTTGCAGGCTACTCTATGTAGAGCCTTACAAGGTTGGAAGTCAAGATGTGGCTGGCCTGGGCTTTTAGCTGGAGGCTCTGTGGAGAAGAATCTGCTTTAGGTTCATTCCATTCTTGGCAGAATTCAGTTCCATGAGGTTGTAGGGCAGGTCCTCATTCCTTGGTGACTTGTTACGTGAGGACTGTTCTTAGCTTCTAGAGGCTTCCTGCATTCCTTGGCTTGTGGTCCCTGCCATTTTGAAAGGCAGTAATGAAGTGTGGAGTCTTTCTCATGCCTTGAATCTCTGACTCCTCTTCCTGCCACCAGCTGGAGAGAGTTCTTAGCTTTTAAGGTCTCATGTAATTAGATTAGATCCACTCAATCTTTCCTTTTTGAGATCAACTGTTCTATATATTCTCATACAAGATAGAGGGTTCAGGGATTATGGGCCATGTAATCTTGGAAGAATTCTGTCTGCCATAGGAGATATCTCAGCAGAGAATGGATGACCACTCAACAGGGATGTCATCCAGTCTTCTCAAACATAGATTGGGTTTTAAAACTAGATGAACTTTAAGATCCTTTTCAGTCTTGAGGCTTTTTGAGTATTGTATTTAAGCAGGGTTCATAATGAAACATTTACTTAAAATGAGGACCGCAAATACAGACATACTAGGGGAAACTATTGACCTGGAATAGTAAACTTAATTCATTGCTGTTCTAATATTGGCTAATCAACCTGCACTGCAGCATGTTTTCTTGATTACATTGTTGGGTTCAAAATATTCCTCTAGTTTCCCTCATAGGCAAAGTGATTTCTTCTGGCCCCACCCTGTGACTGCTTCTTCCACTCTACACCAAAGGATCTCATTGTACACCTGTTCTACCTTTCTATGCCTCAAGGATGCTTATAAGCACTATAGCTTTCATTAATTCATTGGATTTTTTTGAACTCCTTCTATGTGACAAGTTATTTCCTAGATAATTTCGGGGTTCCAGAGATATGGAAGCCATGATGTCTTTCTTTAGGGAGTTCAGTGTGCAATGGAGAAATAAATAATAATAACTCATTTAAGACAAAATGTGGTGTTTCTATAAAGTGATTGCAAGAGGGTATTTTTAAATCCCATGGAAATCAAAAGGAAGAAGAGGAAAGATCCTTTCCCTTAGGAGAATCTGAAAAGCATGCTAGGGGAGAGTT
Organism: Vulpes lagopus; assembly: GCF_018345385.1. Lineage (NCBI taxonomy): Eukaryota > Metazoa > Chordata > Mammalia > Carnivora > Canidae > Vulpes > Vulpes lagopus. The sequence continues at coordinate 122,788,691 of NC_054828.1, forward strand.
GGCTTTTAATCTGGGTATTGAAAGATGGGAAGGATTTGGGCACATAGAGAAGGGGGTTGGGATTTCAGGCAGAGGGATTTGTGGTAAAAGGCTGGAGAAATTGGTGAGGATCATTTTGTAGGGTCTTGAATGAGGCTGAGGAGTTTAGTTTGACTCAATAGGCAACAGGGAGCATTATACTAAATGCTTATAATAATGATGATAACCTCTTCCCAACAAACTTTACTGAAACAAAGCAATTCAAATATTCATAAAGAACACATGCCCAGGATTTTAATAGCACACAGTAAACTCTAACAACAAGTAATAAACTAAAAATATTCCTGGGGAAGAAAGAACACCTAGCTTTATCCTGTTTGTTCATTTTTCTTTGCCTTTGATTCTCATTGTTCCTGTTTTGTGGTTTGAAGTTTCTTTTTTGTGTGTGTCTATGAAACTCGTACGATGCTTTGAAAGCCCTGGATACATTTTAAATTCTAATTTTTTTCTCTCTCAGCTGCTTTACCTATGTCTGTCAAAAGCATATTTTGAATCAGATGAATGCACACATTCAAAGCCAGTTTTTAAATTCCTTCTTAAAATAAAATCAAATCAATTTTACTTCTTAAGGTATTCCCAAATTGTCATCTCTTTGATTGTAGAAACTTATTTTATGTAAGAATTTTATATACCATAATTCAAAAGTAGTCACATAGGTTTCAGGTCTATTTGATGCAATAAGGCTTATAACTTTTTGGGACTAGGTATCCATCAATGAGTGGCCATTTCATGACCCTTGGGAAGGTTTTGGCTCATCCTTGATCTTCACATGCAGACTCCAGGGTTATTGATGCTTCTGAAATTCACACATCAAGGCCTGAGATGCATTATCGCTAAAACTTTTATCCTGGGATTAGACAGTGACATCTCAGTGTGAACACAATACCTGAGAGTAGGTTAAGAAAGAGTTTCATGAGAATACCAAAAGAGTAAACTGAGCCCTATGAAAGGGTGTGGGGAAAGGCACTATTTTAGGAAAGGGCCCTTTCCCCATCAGGCGTTCAATAGCTATAAACAAATATTATTTACAATTATTGTGTGTCGTACATCACTTCTCATCTCAAAAACTCTTGGTGACTCAGCATATGCTAACCCTAGGGACAGCTGAGGACTTAGATGACAGCTAGAGTGGTCTTTTACTTTGGTCTCTCATCAGTTTGGGATGCTAGAAATATAGCCCCCTTTGCAATCTTCTGTTTCTGTTGTCTTTGAGGGTTCTTTCCACATGCTTTCTCTGAGAGGCAGCCCTGTCTTTAGAATTCTGGAGACCTAGATTTACATCTGGTTCCACAGTTTATGAGCTGTGTGATGTAAGGAAATCACCTAGCTTATTTTAGCCTATGAGGATAAGTTAGATATCATCGTGTGTGAAGGTTTGGTCCATGTTAGATATCCAATAGTGATTTGGATTAGTATCATTAGCATGGTGAATGAATTTTAATTTTAGAAGCCTCTATTTTTTAATCTGCCTTCTTTAATGGAGCATAGCATTTGACAAGCATTGATTGACATTTTTTTTCTGTGAACAAATCTCTGTGTTAGGCATTGTGAGAATTGCAGAGTTGAACTAGAAATGTCCCTATGCTTCTTTAGGCACTTCATCACAGGCATCATTATCAGCTCTGGTGATTGACATGTCTGGTTGATAGGGCTGCAACAGCCATAGGGATGGATACTTAGCTTATCACAGTAAGATTTTATTCAGTAGAGTCTTGGTATTTGAGGATTTTAGCATTCATCGTTTGGACGATCCATGACCCACATAAATCCCATGACCTGTACCGTCATTTATAATCTAGCTGAGATGCAAATATGAATTTCATGAATCCATGAAGTGGTGAGTAACCTTGACTGGCTGCTCAGCATCTATAATCTCAGCGTGTATTCTCTGCTTCATGCTCATTGTTAGTAAGTAGTCAAGTTTGTGATGGGTGGAATGTTCTTTGTGGCATGTGCCAGAAAGAAGGCCAACAGGTTGCTAGTGGTGGTGGAAGAAAAGAGAAAATGAAAGAATTTAAGGAAATGATTGCTCTAGCCGTTTTTGATCAATGAAACAATCAATAATGAATTTGGTGATAGCTTTGATCTATTATATTAATGAGTTGAACAAAATTTTACATAGATATAAGAAAATAATTCAAGACATTGGTTCAGTAAAGCTAAAATTTGCAACTGTGAGGGAAACAAAAAAATTTAAAACAGCATTTTTGACAATGAAGAGAGACTAGGGAGGGGCTAGTTGATCTTCTTGCCATGATTCTTCCTAGAGATTCACTTTTCCTTGGAATGTTGTACCAGTTACTCTCATCACCCTGCTGGCCCCCTGGGGGCAATTGCACCCTCTTAAGAGATGATACCAAAGAGTGGGCAACAGAACCTTGCTTTAATACTCTATAGCTGGGTTGTGGAGCTCAGCTGAAGCTGGATGAAGTTTTACTGAAGGACTGATGATGGAAGACTGGAAATGAATGATGCCTGCCTCTACTTGATCTCATAAGGGATAGCTGACTTGTCTTCAAGTTTGGGGCCACCTGGCAGAGGTCTTCCAGTCTGGTTCCCAAACCATCTTCATTTAGCCCAGTTCATCTTTCACTCCACTTGGAATTGGAATGCTCCCAAGATTATTAGATTCCTCAAATCCAGGCTCAAGAGACCAAGATCTAGAAAGGATTTCTGTCTTTTCCCAATTAAGGTTTGCCTACTCCAGTTTTCTTTTAGAGAATCTGTCTCTTTCTTGGTTTTTTAAGCCAGAAATACCTTTACCTACAGGAGTAGGACTTTGTTGATGGGACAAATTTCATTACAATGTTGTCATATTAACATAGGTTATTTTTTAATATGGCAAACTTATTATTATTATTATTATTATTATTATTATTATTATTATTATTATTTTATTATGACCCAGTGCCTCTTGTCATCCACTCCTTGGAGCCTGTGCCCATACCTGCAACTTCCCACTGTGTCTGCCCTGTCAACACAGCACTACTTTCATGTTCCCCTCAAGGTTAGATATCCAGAAAAACCTTAGTAATCAATTTAGAATTTTTATGAGGGAGACAGAGGAGTGAGTTTAAGTCATAATTCCCTAACAAAATGTAAAACTGTACACTAGATATTTCTTTTTCTCAGAGACCTTTCTTGGACTCTTCTCAGAAATGAAGAGTCAGACCCTCAGTTTCCTGAGAATGAGAAAAATGGGAAGTAGAATTCCCTTTGCTTCTTTTCAGCCATGTTTGGCCTGGCTCCTTTCTTTATAATTTCTCACTCCTTTATTATGAAGAATTTATCATTAGCATACATGAGCTGATCAAAGGGGTTTGCAAAGCAGATGGGGATCCCATTATTTTTAGAATGCAATGAGCAGTTAAAATGAAATTTGAGGGGATCCCTGGGTGGCGCAGCGGTTTGGCGCCTGCCTTTGGCCCAGGGCGCGATCCTGGAGACCCGGGATCGAATCCCACATCAGGCTCCTAGTGCATGGAGCCTGCTTCTGCCTCTGCCTGTGTCTCTGCCCCCGCCCCCTCTCTGTGACTATCGTAAATAAATAAATAATAAAAATAAAAAAATAAAAAAAATGAAATTTGAGGGGATGGTTTTGCGGTTCTATGATCATGATGTGAACTCCAGTTTATGGAAAGTTTCTACCTGTTAGTCACTGTGTTAAATGCTTTTCATGGAGCTATTTTCCAGTCATTGCTCACAAGCGTGTTAGATGCTTTTATTACTCCTATCTTGTTTTTTAAAAGATTTTATTTATTTATTCATGAGAGACACACAGAGAGAGGCAGAGACACAGGCAGAGAGAGAAGCAGGCTCCATGCAGGGAGCTCGATGTAGGACTTGATCCTGGGACCGAAGGCGGGTGCTCAACCGTTGAGCCACTCAGGTGTCCCTATTTACATCTTGTTAATGAAGATAGATTTAACTTGTCCAGTGGTGGAGTGTGAGTGTGAATTCAAGCAATCTAGCTTTTCCAGTTAAAAACCTTACTGTATGGCCTTTCATATATGAGTTTCATGCTATACATTGAAGTCATTAAAGATCCAAATAGGTCATTTAAAATTTTTAGTTCTGTTTTGTATTCATTTTCAAACAAAAATATATGCATTGAGGCAGTATTACCTAAACTTCCCTGAATGGGAAAGCTCACATGGGATGCAAATTAAATTGTCCCATGGAGAATCTGATTCAGTAGGGGCCTGATTTTTTATTTATTTTTATTTATTTATTTATTTATTTATTTTTGGGCGGCCTGATTTTTTAAAAGTTTATTTTAAAGGGTCACTCCAGATGATTCTTGTCTTTGGGCAAGTTTCCGAAATTTCACCAATGAGTGTCCCTGATTCTTATTGTATCAGGAGACTTTTTGATGCCTGTACTGTCTCAACAGCTGTTGCCCCCTCTCCCACCCAGTCTTGACTTTTTTTTTCCCCTCCTGATTCTTTGTTGCTGGGACCCATTTTGAGTTAACTTTTGTATTTGGTACAAGGAACTATAGATTGAATTTCATCTTTTTGCTTATGGATATCTAATTTTTCCAGCACTGTTTATAGATAAAACTATCCTTTCTCCACTGAACAGCCTTTTATTTTGTTAGAAAGCTCTATGTTATCGAGATATAATTTACATACTATGTAGTTCACCCATGTGAATTATATGCTTCTATAGTTTTAGTGTATTTACAGTTACCCTACAATCACCACGATTGATTTTAGAACACTTTTGTTCATTCAGAAAGAAATTCCTTTCCTATTAAGCAGTCCTTGGTGCCTACTTCCCTAAGTCATAGGCAAACACTAATCTGTCTGTCTGTATATATTTGCCTATTCTACACATTTCATATAAATGGAATTATCCAGTTTATGGTTTCTTTTGTGACTGGTTTCTTTTACTTAGCATAATGTTTTCAAGGTTCATCCATGGAGTACTATGTATTTGTACTTCATTCTTTTTGTAGTCAAATGATGTTCCATTATGTAAATAGACCTTTCTTTCTTTCTTTCTTTCTTTCTTTCTTTCTTTCTTTCTTTCTTGATTTATTTATTTGAAAGAGAGCATGTGTGTGAGTGGTGGGAGGGGCAGAGGGAGAAGGAGAGAGAGGATTTCAAGCAGACTCCACATGAGCATAGAACCTGACAAGGGACTCAATCCCACAACACTGAGATCATGACCTGGCAGAAATCAAGAGTCAGATGCTCAACCGACTGAACCACCCAGGTGCCCCTACCACATTTCTTTAACCATTCATTAGTTGATGGACATTTGAGTCTCCACATTTTGACTATTTTGAATAAATACTGTTACAAACATTTTTACATGAGTTTTTACATGACTGTATGTTTTCATTTTTCTTGGATACGTATCTAGGAGTGAAATTGCTGGGTCATTTGTAATTTTATGTTGAAATAATTTGAAGAACTGTCAGACTGTTTTCCAAAGCAGCTGCACCATTTTATATTCCCACTGGCAATGTATGAGGGTTCCAAATTTTTTCATCCCTGCCAGGACTTGTTATTGTCTGTCTTTTTTACTACGTATCCTGGAGGGGGTGAAGTGATATTTCACTGTGGTTTTGATTCACATTTTCCTCATTACTAAAGATATTGAACATCTTCCCATGTACTTATTTGCCATTTACATGTGTTCTTTGGGGAAATGCCTATTTAGATCTCTTGCCAATTTTTAAATTCAGTTATTTGTCTTTTCATCATTGAGTTGTAAGATTTCTTTATATATTCTGTGTTGTGGAAACTTCTGTAGAAGTGGAATGGACCTCTTACCCCAAATTTTATTTGGATGTCAATGCTAGAAATACTACACATGCACCAAGAGGGTGGAGAGAGCTTTATTACTCACATAATTAGTCGTTTTAGTGGGGAGGAAGGCAGTCTTCCCTGCTCCCCACCACTCCTGGCAAGTCTACACCTGGTTTGGGAGAGTAGGGAAGGGGATTGACTTGTCTTCTATTATAATTGGGGGTGCAGCTAGGGGGAGGGGTTCTTGTGAATGTGTCAGGGCTTTTGTTCTTTGAACTCTTGACAATGCCAAGGAGGGAACACTGAGATTTTTTTATCAGCATGTAAAATATGTGGCAGAAAGGGAAAGAAAAGTGCTGGGGCTTGAGAGCTATCAAAGACCAAATGTGGAATCACTCTTCTTAACCTTTTGGATACAAGGCTCTTGTTCGGTAAATGATTTTACGGATATATTCTCCCATTCAGTGGGTTGTCTTTTCACTTTCTTGATGATGTTATCTGTACCATAAAAGTTTTTAATTTTGATGGAGTCTAGCTTTTGTTCTTTTGCAGTTGTGTTTTTTTTACATGATTCTAAGAAACTAATAGAACTACTAAAGAGATTTATTCCTATTTTTTCTAAGAAATTTATAGTTTTAGCTTTTACCCTAAGGTACAGGATCAGTTTTAAATTATTTTTCTTCATGAGGACATATTTCTCACTTAGATGATGTTGTACCTTTGTTAGAATTTGGTTGTTCATATATGTTCTTTTTTTTTTTAAATTTCATATTCTAGTTCCTTGATCTATTTGTCTACATAGCAATATCACCTTCTTTTGGTTACTGTAGCTTTAGAAAAAGTCTTGAAATTAGGTAGTATCAGTCCTACAACTTTGTTCTTCTTCAAAGTTTTTTTATCTATTCTATATCCTTAGGATTTCATGTGAATTTTGAAATTGGCTTGTTAATTTCTACCAAAAAAAATATATCACTGGTAGGTTGACTGGAATTGCATGAATTCATAGATCAGTTTGGGGGAGAATCTGCACCTTAACAATACTCAGTATTCCAACCCACGTACACAGTATATTTCTCTAGTTTTTAAGTCTTTAATTTATCTTAGCAGTGTTTTACAATTTTCACTGTATAAGTCTTGTTCACTTGGGGCAGATTTATTATTAAGTAGTTGATATTTTTATGCTATTATAAATAGTATTTTTTTGTTTTAATTTTTGAGTGTTCATTGCTGGAAAATAGAAATGATTTTTATATACTGATTTTTATATCCCCTAACTTTTACAAACTCACTTGTTAGTTCTAGTAGCTTTGTTGAAAATATCATTAGATATTTTCTTCTATATAGACGATTATGTTCTTTGTGAACAAAGATAATTTTACTTCTTTCTTTCCAACAGGTATGATTTTGTTTCTTTTTCTTAAAAGAAATGTACTGACGTGGACTTCCAATATGCTGCTGAATAGAAGTGGTAGCAGTAGGGGCACCTGGCTGGCTCAGTTGGTTAGGCATCTGCCTTTGGCTCTCAGGTCATGATCTCAGGATCTTGGGATCTAATCCTGTGTTGAGCTCCCTATTCAACAGGGAGCCTGCTTCTTCCCCTCCTTTTCCTTCCCTCCCTGCTCCCTGCTTGTGTTCTCTCTCTCTTTCAAATAAATAAATAAAAGTCTTAAAAAAAAAAGAAGTAGTGAGAGTAGACGATGTTGTCTTCCTACTGATCATAGGGAGAAAGTATTCAGTCTGTCATGATTACATCTGATATTAACTATAGGTTTTTGAAATGAGGTTGAAGGCATTCCCTTCTATTCCTACTTTGCTGAGAGTTTTTTTTTTTTTTAATCTGGAATAGATGTAGAATTTTGCCAAATGCTTTTTTCAGTGTCTATTGAGATTATAATTTTTTAGTATGTTAATATGATAAATTATATTAACCAATTCTTGAATGTTAACCCACATTTGAATTCATGAGATAAAACCCTTTTATCATTATATTGGATTGGTTTCGTAGGGCTGTCATTACAAAGTTCTACAAACTGGGTGACTTGAAACAAGAGAAATGTATTCTCTCTGCAGTCCTGGAGACTAGAAGTCTAAAATCAAGATGTCCAAAGAGGTGTCTCTCTTATAGAGAATATCTTTCCTTGCCTTCTACTAGCTTCTTGAGGTTGCAGGCTATCTTAGGCTTTTTGATGAATCATTTCAATCTTGCCTCCATTGCACAAGGCATTCTCCCTGTGTGTTTTCTGTATCTGTGTCCAACTTTCCATTTTTTTTATATAGGCACCAGTCATTGGATTAAGGCCACTCTAATCCATCATGACCCCATCTAAAACTTGGCTGCATCTGCATAGACCTTATCTCTAAATAAGGTCATGTTCACAGTAATGTTGGTTAGAACTTGAACATATTCTTTCACAGGACACAATTCTACTCATCACACTCATGATGTATATTTTTTTAAAAAAAAAGATTATTGGAATCAATTGGCTAAAATTTTGCTTAGAATTTTGCATTTATTTTCATAAGGGATATTATTTATATTTTTAAAAGATTTTTTATTTATTCATTTGTGAGAGAGAGCGCAAGAGCATGAACATGGGGGCGGGGCAAAAAAAAAAGAGGGAGAAGCCGACTCATTGCTGAATGGGGAGCCTGACACAGGGCTCAATCCCAGGACCCCAGGATCATGACCTGAGAAGAAGGCAGGAGTTTAATCAACTGAGCTACCAGGCACCCCATTCATAATTGTTTTTTAAAATACTATTTTCTGTTGTTTTGCTATCAAGGTAATGCCAGACTCATAGAATGAGTTGTGGAGTATTGCCTCCTCTTCTAATTACTGCAATCAAGGTGTGTGGCACTCATAATATTTCTTACTTCAGAGTTTGGCAGAATGCTTTAGTAAAGCCATTTGGCCATACAATTTTCTTCTTGTAAAGGCTTTTAAACTACGAATTCAGCTGCTTTATGATATTGAGCCATTTAGCTTACCTATTTCTTCTTGAGTGGACTTGGTGGTTTGTGTCTTCCAAGGACTTTGTCGATTTCATCTTAATTGTTGAATTTATTGGTATAAAATTTTTTTTAGCAGTCTCTTATTATCTTTTTAATATCTGTGGAATCCATAGTGATTCTCACTGTGGGTGATTTATGCCTTATTTTTCTTTTTTTTCTATTGACTAGTATGGCTAAAGGTATCAATTTTATTAGTCTATTTAAAGGGCTCAATTTTGGTTACATTGTGAAAATAATTTATTATTTATTTATTTTTTTAAGATGGAGGCTGAAGTCATTGATTTGAAACCTTATTCTTTTCTAATACAGATGTTTAATGCTATCGATCTCCCTCTAACTACTGCTATAACAGCATACCATACCATACATTTTGATATTTTGTGTTTCTATTGTAATCCAATTAAAAATACTTACTAGTGTCTCTTTTGGTTTCTTCTTTGATGTTTGAGGTAGTTAGAAATCTGTTGTATAGTTTCCAAATGCTTGGGAATTTTTAAACAGATCTTTCAGTTATTGATTTTATTTCATTCCTTTTGTTGAAAGAATATACTTTTATGACTTGAATCCGTTAGCCTTTATTGAGAATTTTTTTTGTGGCTCAGAATGTGGTCTATCCTGGTCAGTGTGTCATGTGCACTTAGAAAGTATGTGTATTGCACTACTGTTGGATAGCACATTCCAAGATGTTACTTAGGTCCGGTTGTTTGATGCTATTTTCGAGTTATCTATATCCTTCCTGATTTTCTGTTTATTTATTTATTTTTTTATCAATCATCCACATAGACTATTAAAACATCCAACTACAAATGTGGATTTGTCTATTTGTCCTTGTAGTTCTACAAGTTTTCCCTTCATGTATTTTGACTTTTGTTATCAAGTACATATACATTTAGGATTGTTATGTACTATTGATGAATTGATCCTCTTTTTCCTCAGTGTTTCATTTTGAGTAGTTACTGCTGCTATGTCCTTGCAGTTTCTTGTTTAATGCCTAATCTGCCATTAATCCTAGTCAATGTTTTTTTTTTTTTTTTCCAAATCTCAGACATTGTAGTCTTCATTTCTATAAGTTTGATCTGGACTTCATTAATATTATTCATGTCTCTATTAAACTCTGGACATATCGAATGGTTATAATAATAATTATTCTAATATCTTTGCTAATTCTAACATCTGCATCAGTTATGGAGAGTTTCAGTTAATTGGTTTATTTTAACTTATGGGTCCTATTTGTCTGCTTCTTTGCATGCCTGATAATTTTTGATTGGAGATCAGGCATCATGAATTTTTCCTTCGTGGGTGTTGGATATTGTATACCTATAAATATTCTTGATTTTTGCTGTGGGAATCAGCTAAGTTACTTGGAAACAGTTTGTTCCTTTTAGATCTTGTTTTTAAGATTAGTTTGGTAGAACAGAGCAGTGTGTAGTCTGGGGCTAATTATTCTCCAATACTGAGCCAAGACTCTTCTGAGTACTCTATCCAGTGTTCCATGAATTATGAGGTGTTTCCGTCTCATTGGTGGGAATAGGCATTATTTTTGTCCCTTGTGAAGACTGAGAACTATTTCCTCTGTCTTTTTTGCTAGTTAATTCCTTGAGGTGAGTTCTTCATACAGATGCACTGATTTGCTGAATACTTGAAAAAGAGCTCTGCAGATTTCCAGATCTCATTGTGCAGAGATCTCTCCAGATCTCTCCTCTCTGGGATTCTATTTTGTGAATGCCAGCTACTAAAGCCCACCTGTATGTGTAGGTATATGTGTTTTTATTTTTCTGAAGAGAGTTTTTATAGCTTTCATTAGATTTTCTAAAGGGTACGTAACCTCTGGTTACATACATTGTACATGAGCAAGAAACACAGTAGTCATTATATATTTTTTATTTTCTTATATATAGTTTTATTTTTTAAATACCATTTTATTTAAATTCAGTTAATTAATATATAATGTATTATTCGTTTCAGAGGTAGAGTTCAGTGATTCATCAGTTGCATATGACATCCAGTACTCATTTAGCCTTCAATTTTATTTCCCTCTTTTTACAAATCTGTATATTCCTTCACATATTTCTAAATTTTATAAATTTAAATTTTCAACAAATTATAGTGACATGTTAAAAATAAATCTTTTATATCGCTCTTTTATATAACTCTTTAGAACTCACTCCAGTGGGTTCTAAATATCATAGTAAATTGTTACTTGTAATTCTCCATTTTAAAAATGGTGAGAGAGATTTTCTTCAACAATTGAAAATTTCACCTTTTCTTTTTTTTCTTAGAATTTACCTTCCCATTCCCTTCTCTCATAGAATGTTATCCTAATGTGATATATTTTATGCTTGAAAGTCTTTTTTATTATTCTACTATGTCTGAGGTCCCCAAGACCGCCCACAGGTTTGATGATCTGCTAGGAAGACTCACAGGACCCAGACTATTGTCACACCCACAAGTAAGATTTATTTCACTGAGAGCCTACAAAGCAAAATCAGCAAAGGGAAAAACACATGTGGTGAAGTCCGGAAGAAATGGGGAGCAAGCTTCCAAGAGTCTTCTCTCAGTGGAATAAAACTGAGTGTACTTAATTCTTTCAGCAATGAGTTGTGACAACACATGTGAAATGTTGTCAACCTGGGAAGCTCATTAGAGACTCAATGCCCAAGGTTTTAATTGTGGGCTGGTTATGTAGTCATCCTCTTTCTAGCACACACCATAATTCTAGATTCCCAGAAGGAAAACTGGTTTTCAGTAGAAGCCATCATTTTAGTCCTCTCCTCATCTTTTTTTTTTTATTAAAAAAAAAAAAAAGAATTTGAAACAACCTGCCTTGAAAAAGTATGTGTTACATGAGAGGTTGGCAGCCTTTTTCTGTAAAAGGCCACAGAGTGAATATTATAGGTCTTATGTGCCAGATAGTCTTTGTCTCAGCTACTCGGCTCTGCTGTTGTGGCATGAAAGCAGCCGTGGACAATATATAAATAAATGAGTGTAGCTGTATTCTAATAGAACCTTATTTACGAAAACAGGTTTAGGCTTGGGTTTGCCTACACACTTTAGTTAGCCTACCCCTATGTCACACAATTTTGGAATCTGTTTCCTTTTGCAACAGCAACACCAATTTATTACAGGCTGGATAGAAAAGCCATTCCAGAAAATTCAGTGGCATATAATGATGGCCTATTTTGACATTAATGAAAAGATGGGCTGAGTCTGCTGGAGAGGTGGGAGTCAATGGCTAATGACCTGATATCTGAATTTTCACTATCATGGGGATTGTTCACTGTATTTCGAATAGGTTAATTTGTGCCCTGGTGATTTTTACACATGAGTGAAGCACCATCCTGAGTTGGAGAAAGAGTGAGAAATATGCTTACCTTGATAAAGTGTGAGAAGGGCAGTTGTGTATAAGAAGGGAAAGAACCTAACTCTCCAATACAACCTTAGTCTCATGCATGTCTCTTTAACAGAGTACATTGGAAGATTAAGCAGAATCCAGGATGATTCCTTTAAATTTCAAATACCCATTGATAATTCTTCCATGACTCCAGGGTGCTTTAGTTTGAATCCCTTTAGATTTAAAGAACATCCTTTCTCTTTCCCAGAAGTTCAGTCAATTACGGTGTGTGTGTGCAACCTTCTCTCTTATGCATTGCTTGGTGGTGGTCATTCTTGTGGTCATAATGTGTGTTGTCATCTCAATTCCCATCTGTTCCCAAAGATGCTTGTACCTACATCTTGTACCTACAGATGCTACAGCCTCCTCCTCAGACTAATTCAACTGACACCATGGGCATTTCTAAATTGAATGCCAACCATGTCTCATAAGCGAGGCTAGCTACTGGGGAGTATGGAGATAAAGACATAGTTCCAGGCCACAAAGTATTTAGGGTCATCTATGGGAGGCTAAGAATTACTGGGATAAAGGTTTTGCTAAAGCTGTGCATGGAGCACCACTAGAGCATACAAGGGAATCTGCAATCAGATAGTGACTGTCCAGAATTAACAAATCCAGATGACTTCCCCTCTGTAAATTTCTTAGATTTACAGGAATGTTCCATATAGCAGATGATGACCTAACAATTGTTTCCATTTTTTTCCCCAAGTCCACTGAGCCATAACAAATAGTGTAAAATAAAAGAAAACATTATTTCTAAAATACTGACCTTAGAGCTCTCAATAAGGTAGAATTTCAGGACTATGAAGGAAAGAGTAGAGAATCAAACTCAAAAAGCAGTTTATGGAATATTTTTTTTCTTAAGGGAAATGGTAGAAATTCTAGTGTCAACATATAAATGTCTTGGTAAAAATCAAAGGTCACAGAAATATTAAGTGCCTGGGGAGTTGGAGAAAGCTTCTCAGGGAAGATTGTATTTGAACCAGATCTTGAAGGGTGAGTTGGAACATATCAGATGGGAAAGGCTACTCCTGGAGGAGGTAAAAGCATGTTTTATGGCCTAGAGTCAAGGCAGATCAAGGTGTCTTCGGGGAATTCCAAACAGATCAACTTGGCTGGAGGAGAGAGATTGTGACAACAAGTAGTTACCAATGTTTGGAAGTGGAGGGTTGAAGACAGATCATGAAGGGTCCCATATGCATCCTTAAAGAGCTTGAGGTGCAATCTAGGTTGTAAGAAAGGGAGAGGCTTGATCACACTTGCAATTTGGAAAGATTCTCTGGTCAATGATGTATTGAAATCACAAAATGGGAGGCCTTTGCGACGGTCAGAGTAAGGATCGTGAGGTCTAGACAAGGGCAGGTGCTGCGGAGCCTGGTGAATCATTGGGTCTGATGCCACTAGAGAGTGAACAGGGTGACTCTGCTATTTTAAGACACTATAGATTTGCATGGCACATCTCAGCTTCCTGGTACATTATAGACTTTCCCTGATGCTAGTGAAGCTCTGTTAGAGCAGGTAGGTATTACATCTCATTTTTCAGAGGAAGAAGCAGCTTCTTTCAAGTAAAGTGACTTCTTCAAGGTCACAGAGCCAAACGGTCGTGGTGGAAGAAAGACAGGAGCAGGTGTCTAGAGTCCCATTCCAGTGCCCTTTGCCACAGGTGCATAAAGTTCTGCATAGTTCCTTCCTTATGTTATCATCCTGAAAGATATGGACCTGAAATCCTGAATTTGGACCACCCAAAAGTCTTTCATGCTACTTCACCTTTCCTCCATGTCCCCTGTCATTTCCAGTCTTCCTTCCTTCCTGATCCTTTTTACAAACCTAGGGACTCAGTCTTCAATTTCCAATACTCCAGGTCTCCTGGCCTGTGATCTTGAAGCCCCTAAAATTTCTGACCTAGTAGGACCCCATTATATCATCCATATGGGGTCCCATCTTCATTTTTAAGGTCAAGGTATAGAGTCTGTATATTCCTTTGATTACTTTTCAAAGTCACTCTTTGTGTGTCATCCATCCTTCTTTCCATAATTGTCTACTTTTTCAGAAGCCAAGCCCTATAAAAGTATTAAATTAATAACCACCTTTAAGAGTAATTAAAGGTGGAAGATTTATAACAAGTGTCTATGTTCCATCGCTCCTAAAAGATTTTTTCCTCTTTCAGGTCTCCACCCTTCATTTTTCATTTCTCTAATATAATCTCGGTAACCCAGTGATAAATTTGCTCTATTATTGCCACTCAGGCCCCTTTGGCTCCTTCCCTTCTGTTGTTACACTACTCAGCTGGTTCCTTAGAGCCCCTCTGTCTGTGAGCAGATCAGCTCTGGTGCCCCTAAGCATTGGCTCTCAGAGGTGCTGCTGATTTAGTTGTCAAATACCAAAAGGAAAGTCAGCTATCATTAAACCCAAAGCTTTACAGATGGGAAAACAAAGACCCCAATAGAGAAAGTGACCTTCCAAGGACACATGGCAGTTTGTTGTTGAGGAGAAATGTGTTCCAGGTCTGCTGCTATCAATCTGGGCTTTTCCTATGGTTTCATCCTGCCCTCTGCTCTACAAAGAAAATATTCACTTATGTGGTTCTAGAGCAATTACAGAAGTGGAAGGTATAGTTCCTGACTTCACAGTCTGGATTGGTGACAAGTTTAAAAGGTGGCAAGTGAAAGGACAAGGCCAATTTTCCATTTGTGAGAACCTGGTCAGAGAATATACCCAAGTGTGAAGGTTAGACAGGTTTGGAGGAGCTGACCCCAGACTTCAGGATCAGCATGTCATGGGTTTGGATCCAGATCTGCTGCTTACCAAATGAGTGAACTTGGCATGCCTCCCAAAGTGACTGAACTTCATGTTGCTCATAGTGTTGAAGACAAGACATAACAGGTATTCTGGGACTTAACTGGTACTCAGTAAATGGCAGCTGGGAGGCTTACTTGGGGGAGATGATGGAAGAGATACAGAGGGCTGAATTATACATAGTCATGAAGGACAGAGGGACACAATCATCAGGTAGGGCCAAGACTTGGAACCAATGGGGGCTGAGACCAAATGGACATTATGAGGGATCAGGGAGGAGACCAACCTGGTTGAACAGTAAGTTTTGGAAGAGGAGTCATGGAGGATGGCCATAAAAATGGGTACAAGTGGGATAGGGAAGGGACTGGAACCTTCCTCAAGAAAGGTTTGAAATTCAATCCATTAATTCATATCAGGGTAGAACTGGAGGTACTCTAAAGACATCGTATGGGCCCTGATCTCCCATCTGAGCTCTGTGTCACCCTGGAGCTTGATGCAAGGCTAATAGCTAATTTTTGGTCAAATATGCTTGGGAACTTCCAGGTTAAACATAGCTAACCAAGGCTCTTTCCTCAAAACTTCTTTTGAAAAGTTATTATCTATTATAAATTGTTAAGAAATAAAAACATTGCCTTCCAAAACTTATTTGATCACAATATATATATTATTGAAGTTTGTTTTGCCAACATAGAGTATAACACCCAGTGCTCATCCTGTCAAGTGCCCCCCTCGGTGCCTGTCACCCGGTCCCCCTGTCCCCCCGCCCGTCTCCCCTTCCACTACCCCTTGTTCGTTTCCCAGGGTTAGGAGTCTCTCATGGTTTGTCACCCTCTCTAATTTTTCCCACTCATTTTCCCTCCTTTCCCCTATAATCTCTTTCACTATTTTTCATACTCCCCATATGAATGAAACCATATAATGATTGTCCTTCAGCACTGTTTTGTTTTTTTCCTAACTGAATACCAAAAAGATGTTGAGTATTATCCAGAGAAACAGGGCCAGTGCCTCCTGAATATGAGCTCCCCTCCCTCTCAGGCCACTGAGAAACACTGGTCTGAGCTTCTTGGCCCCCTCTTATTGGGCGACAACTGCTCAGTGTGGAAGGGACTTCACCTGTGGCCCCTGCTTCCTGCATCTCCTTAGTTGCTTATTGAATTAGCTTCTGAGGATTGCTAGCAATGCCACAGCCTGAGGGGGCTTTGAGAACAGAAGTCTCTTGTCTCACAGTTGTGGTGAGTGGACGTTTGAGGTAAAGATGGTGGCAGGGTCGTTCCTTCTGCTGGTTAGAGGGGAAGGATTTTTCTAGGTCTCTGTCCTTGGCTTGAAGATGGATATTTTCTCTATGTCTCTTCACACTGTCTTCTTTTTTTGCATCTCTGTGTCCAAATTTCTCCTTTTTATAAGGACATCAGTCCTCCTGAATGAGGGCCTGCCCTAGCGACCTGACTTTCACTTGATTGCCTCTATAAGGACCCTAACTCTGAATAGGGTCACACTCTGAGGGACTGGGACTTAGGGCTTCAATATATGAGTTTTGAGAGGAACACAATTCAACCTGTAACATTTGTTGACTTTATTCCCCCACAG
The DNA here is from genome assembly GCF_018345385.1 of Vulpes lagopus. Lineage (NCBI taxonomy): Eukaryota > Metazoa > Chordata > Mammalia > Carnivora > Canidae > Vulpes > Vulpes lagopus. The sequence continues at coordinate 122,805,275 of NC_054828.1, forward strand.
AAGGCCAAAGGGGTGTTTCCAGATAGAGAAAGGCAAGGAAAGGTGCATGGCAGGCTGGCAGTCAGGAGCCTGCTTACAAGCGACTGTGCTGCCAAGTGGAGGTGGTGACACTCACTCTTCCCCAAATGCATGGTGAGTGCTCCTGCCTTGGTGCCTCTGTTCCTGCGGCCTGCCTCCCAGCCATCCCCACGACACACCTGCATGCACTCATACATAGCAGGCACTTGATTAATTCATTGTATCACATTTTAGAAAAATACATGGCACATGGCATTTCCACTCTTAACATTCAATTTACTTTTTCAGAAGCTATTTTCATAGTGATTACAGGTTCATGAGATAATTTCTGCCTTTACATCAATCAGCACAAGGTTTGTGCACAAAGCACTTTGGCATTTGTCATTCCATTTCTGCTCCTTCTGACAATTTTAGGAATGAAGTGGGGTAGGGATTGTGGTTCTGTGTTACAGCTGGGGGCCCTGAGGTTCAGGGAAGTAAAATATCCTCCCCTGGTGTTTGACCCATGTTGCTCAGTCACCCATTTATGCCCATCCCCTCCATGGCACCACATTGCTTTCCATGAAGCAGTGCCTTCCATGGTTATATATTCTGAGGCATCTGCCTTTTTATAGTTTTAATCCTTCTATCTTCTCCATCTCCTTCTGCCTATTGCCACCAAGTCCAACAAAATTTGCTTCTCCTCCCATCTCAGTGCTCACAGCACACCCCATGCTGGAAGCCATTCCAGTGCTCCTCCATTTCTCATTCTCTGTGGGACTGGTTTTAGGCAGATCTAAAGCCTGGACATGTGGGGGTATGAAGCCCCTCGGAGACTGGTCTCAGTAATGGATAGGGCTTCCTGGTTTTCTGTATCCGGGGAGGCTGGTAGATAGCTAAGTCTCTAGGAAAGGTGGGGGTGACCCAAAACAGATATGGCACAGTGGTGGTGGTGGTGGTGGACCTCTCAACTCCATCAGCAGTCCTGCCATCATCAGATCCCATTGTAGTGGTCTGGAATGTCAAGAAGGAGTTTGCCCCTTCGAGATGGAGGCCCCTGCTGAGGCACTTACCCTGTATGGGGTTCTTAAGGTGGTTCTGTACTTAAATGACTATGGATCCCTCCCCTCTGTCTTCTGGGGTCTTTCTATGACCCCATCTTTGGTCAACTGGTCCTATCCAATACCTTCTATCCATCTCCTTTCTTATCACCTTAATCCTGACTCCATATTTGTCCTTCCATCAGACTTGTCTTGCTCTGGTGTGCGTGGTCTCCCTGCCTTCATCCTCTCCCACCCCCCCCCAGTTTTTTGTTTTCCTGTACCCATTTCAGTTCAGTTGAATACATAAACCTGTCCTGTCAGCTGCCCCAGCTTCATCTCAGCTCCAGCCACCCTAAGCCAGGCCAGCCGCTGACAGAGACATGCTTTTTCTTTTGTCTAGCATTTGTGTATGCGGTTTCTTCTGCCCAGAACATTCTTTGCTGCACATCTCCCCCAACTGGTGACTCATTTTTCTGGTTAATGTCTACCTCTCCATCAGGACCCAGCCTAAATACCCTGTCTAGGCAGCGGGGCTGACCTTCTCCAGACAGGGTGAGTTGCCTCTCTTAAGTGAACACATCGCCCGGCACTTAATAGCCTGTTTACATGACTATCTCACTTTCTCAGGGCAGGACTTCACTGTTTCACATTGTGTGTCCTTAGCCTGGCATAATGTAGGAACTCTGTCAATGTTACTAGAATCACCGACCTCTCTGTTGGGTTCTGTGCTGAGCGCCAGGTGTTTCTGACCTTAAAAATGCTCACTGCTGGAAAGATTATCCTGAAACACAATTGACCAGGTCATTTCTCTGCTTAAAAGCATGCATTACTGGCACCCTCAGAGACCAGTGTGGTGTGTGAAATGCCCCCAACCTGGCAAACTGGATGAACTGATTCCTCCTCCGTGTACCCAGAGTACTTTATGCAGGCCTCTTCTGCCAACTCTTATCCCATCAGCGTCAATTTTCTATTTTATATCCTTTCTCTGACCAGATTCTAAATTACCCCTGGGTTTCTCTTGTGTAGCATGGGGCCTAGAACCAAGTAGGTGCTAAACAAGTTCTCACGATTACATTGCCAAAGGGTCAAAAGGAGGGAAGGGGAAAAAAATAGATGTCCTGCTATAGACTGAATGTTTGCACCCCCCATAATTCATCGATGTTGAAACCCTATCCCCAAGTAATCCATATTAGGAGGTGGGGCCTTTGAGAGGTTATTAAGATTAGATGAAGTCAAGAATCACTGGGGATGTAATGTACAGCATGGGGACCATAGTTATCCATACACTGCCCCATATCCGTAAAGTTGCTAAGATCTTCAGTGTTCTTACCAGACACACCCACACACCCACTCGCAAGGTAGCTAGGTTAGGTGATGGATGGATGTGTTAGGTAATCTTTCTGAGGTAATTGTTTTGTAATATAGACATATTTCAAATCATCAAGTTGTATACCTTCCATTTGCACAACTTTGTATGTCAATTATATCACAGTAAAGCTGAAAAAAATTAAAAATGAATATAGTTTATAGTGAGGTTAGTCTTAGAATATCTGAAATTTTTTTTTAAATTTTTATTTATTTATTATAGTCACAGAGAGAGAGAGAGAGGCAGAGACACAGGCAGAGGGAGAAGCAGGCTCCATGCACCAGGAGCCCGACGTGGGATTCCATCCCGGGTCTCCAGGATCGCGCCCCGGGCCAAAGGCAGGCGCCAAATCACTGCGCCACCCAGGGATCCCTGAAAAACTAATTTTTAAAACAATGGAAGGGATTATATGAGTAAGAAAAGTAAAAAGTACGGAATAATGGCGGAATCCAAACACCTAAGTTTAAATTCTGAATCTCACATTCTGTGATCTTGGGTAAATCACACCTCCTATCTGAGACTCAGTCTCTAGAAGTTAAGTGGGATTGAGGATTATTTAATAATTACATTAAGGTCTCTGGAATGTTTACTATGTGCAAGGGACTGTGTTAATTACTGGAAGAGGAGGAAATACGTTAAATCCAGGTTACGCTGAATATTTTCTTCCAAATATTAGATGCTATGATTCTATGAACTCTCCAGGTTAACAGTACAGTGGAATTATGTAACTTTTAGGAACTGCAGTGCCTAACTAATTGGCAGACACACTCATTATTTGCCACTAAAAAATGTTGCCGGGATACCGGGGTGGCACAATGGGTGAGCGTCTGCCTTCAGCTCAGGGCGTGATCCTGGGGTCCCAGGATCAAGTCCCACATCGGGCTCCCTGCAAGGAGCCTGCTTCTCCTTCTGCCTGTGTCCCTGCCTCTCTCTCCATGTCTCTCATGAGTAAATGAATAAAATCTTAAAAAAAATTTCCAACTTCTGGGATAAAGGTAGGTTCTACTCTGGAAATGTACATGAAATTGTGAAGAAATTACGCTCATAGTGGCCCTTTGAGCTCTGCTTATGTGTAGAACTGAGGCAATAGAGAGGCTCTTTGATACAGGTATAGAGGGCTTGCTGCGAGCATATCTGGCCGCCCTTCATTCTGAAGGCTTTGGTGAACCATTGAGAGTCTCTGATTAGAAACATGACTAGAAGCTCTGCTTTATAGCATTTCACTTGATGACTTATGCAAGCGTTTCCAAGTATGGAACGCAAAAGCCTGGCAAATATGCTAATAGCCTCATGCCAAGAATGAGTAAAGAAGGAACACAGCGTTCGCTAGCCGTAATAAAACCACAAAAAGGCTCACCTTTGTGTTTCCTTTGTGGAGGTTGGTGTATCCAGAGAAGGCAGCTCTGCCGAGAGGTCCCTGGCTCTGTGTTTTCACACTAGTAGAGGCTAGGTCTTACCATTCTTTACTGGGCTTGAGAATCCAAAGAAAAGGACTGCATCACTAACACACTTTCAGAGTAAATGAAAGTCACCTTCCACTTTAGGTTTAGACTCAGCTGCTCTGAATTGAGTCCCTCCTAGGTGCTTGGGCCAGGCCTGACCACACTGTGTCATCCTTCCTTTCTCACACCTTGTTCTCCCCACGTGTCAATAAGGGGTTTGAGCTCCAGCTCTGAATTCCATATTTCCCTGGGGGAAGTGGGACTCAGGGTCCCTTAAAGACAGCTGGCGCCACTCCCCCAAACACTGTGCAAAAACATCCTAACTAAGCAAAGCAGCAAAATCATCTTGGCTTTAGCCAAGGAACTTTTGGAAAAAAATCACCTCCTCTTTCTGGGGCTCTGTTTCTAGATGGTAAAGTAGGGTGTTGGAAGATGATTTCTTGGAGTACAATGCCTCAACTTAACATTCAGTGGTTTGGGGTCCGGGATATCTTCGATGCTGCCTGAGAGAAATAGCAATCCTGCAGTTGGATAAAAGGAGCAGTGGCCATTGCAACCCATCTTCAAACCAGTAGAGAGTCTCCTCCTTTCTGTGATAGAATTATGTTTGCACATTGAAAAGGAGGTGGAGAAAGCAGAGACCAGAATAAGCAAGAAGGCAGAAGGGCCTGGAGACACTAAATCCACAGTCCAGTGACACTCTGGCTGAAAATAGGAGACCAACTTCCAAGACGAAAATCAGCAGAAAATCTTGACAATCAGATAATCTGTCGCTATGACAATTGAGTTTCAAGTCTTCTAATTGAGCGCAGCCCTCTGTGGGAGTGGGTGACACACAGCAGCAGCATGAACAGCAATCACCCTGCTTTCTGTGCTCCGGGAAGTATTTTGAGCCCGTCAGCAAACCATCCATCTGCTCTGCCTTCCTCCTTCCTGAAAAGTGCATCTGCAAGAAAGCCCAGGGCTGAAGGCCAGGAGAGATGTGCGCTCAAAGCTTCCAGGTTCCTTTGCACTTAGATGAGGGTCAGCGATTTCTGAAAAGAGCTTTTTGCTCTTCCTGGGAGTAGCCGTAGAAAAAAAGGCAAATGCTTCTTGAAGCTTGCAGAGGTGTACGTGTAAATGTTCTGCTGAAGTAAGCTACTTGTCTACTTTCCCCACATTACTCTGGGTGGAAGAAGGCCTGTCATTCTCCCAGAGCCCTCTGAGGCATTCATGCAGACACAGGACATTTGGAATTTCCACAGATGCATGAATTGTCGCAGGATGAATGAAGGCACTTACTAAGTGGGTTATGAGTCTTCCCTACCTTTCCCTTGGCCATTTACTCCATTCATTCACAAATATTTTGTTTCTAACTATGTGACAAATATTACCCACCCTCTCAGCTCACTCCCCATTCCTTCCAGAAAGTTCCAGAAGAGCAAATATTTCTGTCAGTTTTGTTCATGGCTGAATATCAAGTGTCTATAAAAATACCTGGCACAGAGGAGACTTTTATATACATTTAGAAGCCCTGGGGCAAAAGGCTGAAGGTGTTAAGATAAGGAGAAGATTGATCCCTCTCTTGGAGGGCTTGCTCTAGAGTGAGGGAGTCAGAACACAGGCAGACACTTATTGCAATGTGGTCCGTTGTAGAATGGAGGTATCTGTGTGGGAGAGGTGAGGATTCTGGTCTTTTCTGGGAATTTTAGACTTTCCTCAAGTGTTCAAGACTGGATACCACTCACTGGGAGCAGCCCTGGCAGTCCAGGGTAGGTTCCTAGAGAATGCCCTGTCTCTGTAGGGTCATGGGGAGTATTGTTGAATAAGAAGTGAAGAGGGCAATGGAAGTGAGAACCTCCTCAAACCTGCCTAGCTGTCAGGCAGAGGAGGGTTTACAATTCTGTCTTGTGGCTCCAGTGCATACAACCGGGGACAGTTATTGGAAGCCTCAGGAAAGTACATTTCCTTTCAACATAAGTGAGAACTTTCTAGCAATTAGGTGTCTAAGGTATCAAGTTACTTTTCCTGGAGGTTCAAGCAGCAGCTGGAGATGAGGTATTAGGGATTTGTGCGCTTGGGAAGATGGAGCCTGATCAGAGAGGTCAGACTCTGTTCCTGTTCCCTGCACCCTAGTTTTGTGGGGGTGCCACCTGGCTCCTGTGTGGGAAGCAGGAGGCTAAAGGGCTCTGCTGTGCTCTGGCATGTAGTAGGGTTGAATACAATTTCCTTCCTTCCTTCCTTCCTTCCTTCCTTCCTTCCTTCCTTCCTTCCTTCCTTCCTTTCTTTTGAGAGAGAGAGAGAAAACAAGAGTGAGTTGTGGGGGAGGGGCAGAGAAAGCCAGAGAATCTCAAGCAGGTTCCACGCCCAGCATGGAGCCTGATGTGGAACTCAATCTCATCATCCCGAGATCATGACCTGAGCTGAAATCAAGAGTTGGAGGCTAAACCACCTGAGCCACCCAGGTGCCCTCCCCGCTTTTTAGTAAGATTTCATTTGAGTCAAAGATTCTCCGGATTTCTGTTCTTTTTTTCTTTACTGAGTTAGATAGCTGCATGTTTCCTCCTAGATCCAGTGGCCCGTGATGAGACAAAAGTCAAATAACACCAAGCTAGCATTTTGCATTGGTTTCTAGAATGTTAGGGCTGGGAGAGACCTTCGGCATAACCTCTAAAAGTGATTCTCAACCTTTTGGGTGTCTTTGACCTACTAAATAACTTCACAGAAACTGTTTCCTCGGAAAATGCCATCTATCCTTACAACAAATGTCTGTAAGAAGGCTCAGAGTGTCTGCATTTATCATGAAGTCCATTGAAGAACTGTCTATGGTAGAACAGGAAACAGAAACAAGATGTAGAAACTAGATGGATAAGAGGTTGAATGAGGGTGGAAAGTAGAAGGACCTTGGATAGAATGGAAAGCCAGCCATCAGGTCTGCCTGTGTCAGAACCACAAGTTGAAGGCCAGGCCAGGGCAGTGTGGCAGAGCCAGGCCCTGAAGGCACCCAACTGGTACACTCAACCCTTTGGGGACTTCTAGACTTCCACGCTCACACCATGGGACGGTCTGTACCCATGGTGAGGAAATGAGACTGTGTGTCTTCAGTAGGGGCGAGTGGTGTCAGTGCAATTGAGCCTCATGGGTCAGGTATCCTGCTACCAGCAATTGGCAGTGGCAGGGGAGACTCAGAGGGTTTGTGCCACCAAAAAGGCTGCCCTGGGTGGAAGTTATATTCTGCTTCCTTGGTTATGCAAAGGAAGAGAGAGGAGAGTGGAGAGGCTTCTATCGAACTATGGTTTCTTAAACTCTGTGTCACTCCAGTGGCTCTGGGCATGGAGGGTTGCCAGGAAAGGGGGCTCAGAGTTAATAGGGCAGCACATTTAAATGCTGTGGACCTTAATTTCTTTGATTAGATAATACAGATAATCACAGTTGCATTGTTTGCAGTTGTATTGACATGTTAGAAGGGTTTGGGGGTTATTTGTTGCATGCTAAGCTTTGTCTAAGAGAAAGGGGCTGGGAGCCTAGTACTGCCTTGTATTTCAAGTTGGATGGCTAGGCGTTGGCCAGGGCAGGATAAAATCTGGTGTTTATGATAGTTTTCATGTAAATCAGTTGAGCTTTTAGAGAAATATTTTGCTGTTCTTTCTGTGCATGCTATCTGGTATTACGTGGAGATTTTGAGATCTCATTTTGAATAAGACTGATCGGGTTTCCAATTTCTGACTCTCATTAGCACAGCAACTGGTGTGATGTCATTTAATTTCCGTAAATCTCAGTTTCCTCCTGGGCATAAAAAAAAAAAATCTCTGCTTCAAAGACAAATGCCCTCCCCTCCCCAATCCTCCCCCTCCTTGTATAACCCTCAGAGAAGGGGCCTTACTCACATGTCTCCCTCCCCTGCCCTCCACCTCCCTGCCTTATTGTTTTGTTACTTTCTTTCTTTCTTTCTTTCTTTCTTTCTTTCTTTCTTTCTTTCTTTCTTTTTTTTTAATGTGAAATCTGCTATATATCAGGATTTGTCTTAAACTGGTAGCCTTTTCTAGGAGGTTAATTCACATATTTTATAACAATGTTATGGTTCTCAGCCCACAGTATCAAGAGTCCTTTGTCAATCATCTCGTAGACTTGGAATTGCATTCCTACGTTTCTCTGTAAGATATTCTCACTAGCAAAACACTCCCTCCTCAGCAGCAGTGGTGTCCCTCACTTCCTGGAGAGAGGTTCTGGTCTTGGCCTGTCAGTGCCCTGAGATCCATTTCTCGTCAAAAGATCAGCTCCATGGTGGCAGGCTCCAGTCTGGTACCCTATTTCCTTCTGTCCCATTCATCGTCTGTTTCTCTCCAGCATGTCGCTCTGCCTCCCCCCGACCTAAGCTCCTCCAATAAATCACAACTCTGAATCTGCCCCAAGTTGGCTAAAGATGAGAGAAGACCATGGGCACGCTATAACTTATCAGGTCGGTGGCCTTTGATACCTGGTATGGGCACAGGTGGCTTTAGAGATGAGGTGACATGCTGCATCCATATTCTTGTGCCTTGTTTCTTCTTGAATGGTGTCATTGCCTTGAATAGACTTGATTTACCCCTGAAGCAGAGCCCGTCTTCGATCTACCCCCGATTGGCTTTCAGGGGTACAATAGAGAAACCCAGCTTGGGTATAAAGACACTCTAATATCCAACTCACTGATGAGTCCAGGCATAATTGCAGTTTCCAAACCTTTACTTCTTCATTCTCATTCCTCCAAAACTGAAGAATAAAAATATGTACACATTTTGGTTGACATTGGGTCAGTTTGTGCCGATGGAAGTTTATTTATCTTTGCAGGAAGAGTAGAGAAAACTCGGACCCCTCTCCTAAAAAAAATCCCCTAGTTCTGCCGTGGTGTCTCCTGCACAATGTATAGTTTGGTGAGGGTGTGGCACTCTCACATTTAGTTTTTGTGTGATTTAGTATATGTTGACTTAAACATTATATGCAGATCTATTAGTTCTCCTGATTGTTTCAGTAGAAACAGCCTAGAAATACTTGCAGGCTGGTGCTAATCTGGAGAAGGTTTGGGAGATGACATGCTGCACCTACACATTCACTTGTACTTTTGTGTCAGGAAGAGGTTGAGTGGGCCAGGGTTTTATTGACAACAGACTCCTGCATGAGGCCTTGATGCAGACTGGCACCTAACGGTGGGCAAGGGGGAGGTCTAGCAGTAGTGGCAGGAACACGTGGGCATGATGAGGAGCCTGGAACAGACAGACTGGAAGGATCTGTGCCAGGTACAGCCAAGATTTTCTGCTGCAGAACTCTGAAATAGTCCAGGGATGCATTTCCAGCAAGCATACCTCTGTAGGTTTAACCTGTTCTAATGGGCTGCTTAAAGGGAGAGGATTATTGGCCTGACAGATTAATACAACTACTGAGGAAAACCCTGACAACACCGATAATGAGTCCATATTGTCCTTCATTCATAAGTATAATCTGAAAACTAAGACTCACCAGCTTTGAGCCAAACCCAATAGCATAATAAAGGACCTAAATGAGCATCATAGCAAACTCAAGATGTGTAAGACACTTAAAAAAAAACTATTTATTATCTTCAGATTTGAGAGCATATTGTGTCAATATAATGCAAAAAGGCCAATGTTAAAAAAAAATGAGCAGTCGGCAAATAGCCAGACATAGGAAATTAAAAAATATTGTTCTGAAATCAAAATGAGTGGCCCGAATGAGGACATAGCTATAATTAACTGATCACAAAGATAAAGACTAGGGTATAGAATAAACAGAGGTGGCAAACAGGAGGAGCAAATGAAGAAATGTGAAGGACAGATCCAAAGGTTCAATGTCCATCCAACTGCAGGTCTAGAGGGAGAAAACAAAAATAATAAAGGAAATGAAGTCATGCCAAAGGAAAAAAAAAAGGAAGATCATTTTCCGAGTTGAGCAGTTGAAGCTTCACATGGAAAGGTACATTGAAGGCTGAGCCGGATTAATCGAAAAAGATATATCCTAGATTAATGAAAAATATATATTTCAGAAATCCCTGGATAGAAAGAAAATCTTATGGGCTCCAAGAGAGAAAAATACATGCCATCTACAAAGAAACAAGCATTATATCAACAGAGACTATTTTCATTAGCAGCTTGGGGGAATAGATATAGAGCATTGTCTTTACGATTCTGAGAGAAAATGGTTTGAATCTAAAATTCTATATCCAGATGAACCATCAGTCAAGTTAAAGCCAAAATAAAACACTTCCAGACATACATGATTTCAGAATTTACCTTTCACATACCCTATATGAAAAAAAATTACTTTAGGAGCTATTTTAGCAGAATCAAAAAATAAATTCACAAAAGAAGATGGTAGGGTATAAAAAAGAGGGCATTATTGCATGGCCAGAGTGAATGAAAAAAGCGACAAAGAAATGAAAAGAGGTTTCGTTAGACTTTGTTGGTTGGAGTTCTCTCTTGTATAACATAGAACTTTTTTTTTTTCTTTATGAATCCAGTTATACTACCTGGTTCTTTCTATCTTTGAATTAACCAATAGACTCAGTATGGAGGACTTACAAAAGTTCTAGATGAGGGTATTAGAGTATTATAAACCTTGGCAGGGCATAAATAATACTTAACTAGTGTTAAGGTGATCAAGCAAGGAGTCCATCACACTGGGGTGGCCCTAATGTCTTGATAGCTTTGGACCCCAAACCAAAACCCAAAGTCAGAGTCAATGCATGGAATCAGAAAGGGAAACCCAAGGACAGCCAATCACAAATAATCAACCAGGCTTTCCGGAATAAGGGAACTGAGTAAACTGTGGCCAATCAAATGCTTTCCTTGCTTTGTTTCTGTCTTCTCTATAGAACCCTCTCCCCTAGCTCTCCTGTAGGTGGGGCATTCTTAACTACTTTTGGTTTGGTGCTGCCCTAATGGATCATTGCTCAGATAAACTTTTCAAACTTTTAAAATGTGTCTCCGTTTACATTTTAACACTAGTAGAAGCAAGAGGAAGAGGGGGGAGATGTTGAAGTTTGTAGAAACGTGTAATGCCTTCATCTTTTGTATCCCAATTTGGTATTGGAAAATCAAAAGCTGCTGTCTAAAACGGACAAAGCAAGGAAGACAGGTTTAATTACATTATTTAACATCACAGGAAGCCCTTTATTTATTTTTAATTTTTTTTTATTTTTTGCGAGGAAAATTCTGTTCCATTTATTTATTTTTTATATTTTACTTAAATTCAGCTTGCCAACATATAGTATAATATCCAGTGCTCATCTCATCAAATCACAGGAAGAGTTTTAAAACAAGCTGTTAGTAGTGGCCGCCCATGGGGAGTGGGACTGGGGGTTGAGAAAATGGGGTCAATTTTACTTTTCATAGTCCTCTGATAATATAAACATTGTTTTGATAGAAAATAATCTTTCCTTTGCTTTCTGTAAAATCTCAGACCATGGAGGTTTGCTAAATCCCGAGGTTTAAATTTCCCTGGGTATCTCATTACTTCAAATCAAAATGCTTTATAGGATTCTCTCATATGTGCACCCCTCAGAAACTAACCCTATTTTTTGTGTTGTTGTTCAATGAAGAGAAAACCTCACACATTAGACCTTCACTCTACGATTTACCTTCCATGTGGATAAATGTGGATATTATACGAACAAGGCTTTTCAAAATGAAATACTTTTATTTCTAGTAGCTAAAATTCAAGATGAGAGGCTGGTTGTAGAATTTCTAATATTGGGATAAAAATCATTGCAAAGCAGCCCCGTGTAATTAAAGAGATTATCATAAATGTAGCAGTGCTGGGAAAACAGCTCGTGGATCATAGTCTCCTCTTACTGAATTCCCATCCATTCTGCTGACTTGAGACATCCTTCAGGAAACAGGCTCACCCCCCCTGGGGTTTGCAAGGCCCTTCCACACAGGCAAGATCACTCATTTTTTTTTAAAGTGGGTCATTTATTCAGGATGCCAGAAAAAAAAAAAAAGAGGAATTAGCAAAACTAATGAGTTATCTGTGTACTTTGCATACAGACTGGAAGATTAATCTTTGTTAACTGCTTGTTTAATGTTACAGTTAATAATTAGTTACCTTGTTGCCCTGGACCATCCATCATTTTATTGAACTTGTGGGGTTTCTGTTTTGTGTTTTTTTTCCCCCACCTTTAGAGGTGGTTGCTTTATGGACAAAGGAAGCCTCCCTGGATGGTTATTGAAAGAACTGTTGATGTTCGAGGAGTGAATTTACACACAAAATGTTTATGTTCCTTCTGGCTTCAGCAAAGACCTCCATTAGTTAAGTGAAGAAAGGTGGAATGACAACAAGCACATTGGTTTGGAAATCAGACATGAGCCCCAGACTTGCCAAGTTCACACTGCACATATTATCGAGCAAGTGATGTAACTTCTTTGGTCCTCAGTTTCATCCTGTGTCAAATGAGGGCATTATAGTAGAAAGCCTTGAAAAACAGCTCCAGCTTTCACAGTTTATAACTGTATATGATAAACCAGGAATAAAGATCCTTTTTGGAAGCATCTTTCTTTTGACAAAAAACAAAACGAAACAAAACAAAACAAAAAAAAAAAAGAAAGAAAAGAAAAGAAAAAAAGCTTGCTGGGGGTTGCCTTAAGAATATTCAGTGGAATATTAGTTCTAAAGTCTACAATATCTCCAATCTCAACTAAACATGCCTTTTTTCATTATCAAAAGTAACTATAGAAACCACATCGACAGTATCTATTGTAAGGAGCCCTTAACATTTTGAGGGCTTTGGGAGACGCCAACTAGGAGGGAATAAATGATGGCTTTTGCTGTAACTGAGTTCACTTTTAGCAGCCCGGCCACAGCGTCAGTGTCATTTAAAAGTACCAAGTTTTCCTGCAGTGTCTTCCACATAGATTAGAGATTCTGTTCAGGGAACAGCATTCAGGAAGCTAGTTGATGCCCTGGTCATATTGGTGCCTTTAATACTATGCAAACTTGGGCAAGTCACATAAACCCTCTTCTTCAATGTGGTCTTTGAAAGTGAAGGCAAAGCAACACAAAGATGCAAAGCAGGAACCTCCTCCTGGCTGGGTCAGCAGCCAGTCGTGTGTCTCCATTTCTTTTGCTGTGAAACAGGTTAGATGACACCCAGCAATGGTTTAACAATCTTTTTTTTACCCAAATCTACTGCTTTTTGGAGCCCCAATATATGAAACAGATACAAGTGGAGCTGCTGTGGGTGGATCAAGAGTGGCGGGGGAGCCCTGGACATCTGCTTGGAATTCTCATGCCATTTTTTTTTAATCCCTGTCAATCACTCCTGAGACCTTTTGGAGGAGCAAGGAGCCCAGTGTAAAATCTTGGTCTCAGAGCTTCTTTCATGCCATCGATAGGGAAGGGGGTAAAAACAGGATGAAGGGTCAGGTTGCCGTGCAGCTTTGCCCTAAAGGCCCTGAGATGCATCTAGGGGTGGAGTCAGGGGCCCCTGCTCTTTTTTTTTTTTAATTGGAGTTCAATTTGCCAACATATAGCATAACACCCAGTGCTGATCCTGCCGAGCTCCCCTCAGTGCCCGTCACCCAGTCACCCCAACCCCCCACCCACCTCCCCTTCCACTACCCTTTGTTCATTTCCCAGAGTTAGGTGTCTCTCATGTTTTGTCTCCCTCAGTGATATTTTCACTCATTTTCTCTCCTTTCCCCTTTATTCCCTTTCATTAATTTTTATATTCCCCAAGTGAATGAGACCATATGTTTGTCCTTCTCTGATTAACTTATTTCACTCAGTATAATACCCTCCAGTTCCATCATGCCCCTGCTCTTCTGACTTCACTCTGCCAAGCTCCTGTAGGAAGGAAGGAAAAGCGATCCTGCTGTAAGGGGATACATAAATCTATCTATCTATCTATCATCTATCTATCATCTATCTATCTATAACATCTGAAAACACCTTCCATTCTACAAAAAACTGTGCTCCAGAAAGTCAAGGGCAGGTCATTTAACCTTGTTACCATCCCACCGGAAAAAAAAACAATACCAATTTCAATAAAAATGCTAGCACAGTAAAAAGAAACAAAAACCAAGTTTAATTTCTCATAAATGAGGGCATACTACAATCTGGACAGAATTGGGCTGTAAAAGAGGATGGAGGTACCTGGGTACTTTCAGGAGACAAGAGCACCATGCCTGTGGATTAGGAGGAATCAGGCAGGGAGCCCTTGCACAGCAGACCATGTGGCCAAATGCACCTGAAGGAAGAAGGCGCATATGGGCGTAATCGTACCAAGGACTGGATTCTTCTGAGGCTTGCTGCCCGCAGCTGTGTAGCATACTTGTGTTCAGCTGTTTTTGTTTGTACCTCAAGACCATGCTGAGGGAAAATGCTGTGAATTGTGACTTCTGCACTATTTTGATATTGTTCCCCATTTACCAACTGCTTATGAGCAAATTTGTGTTACACATCGCGTGTTGTAGCTGGTCACCCAGGACTGTGGGGGGTACCATCTGTCTCCTGTAGGCGTGCCCCAGAATCGCTAATGTATGAGAGATAGGAGCCTGTCTACTTGTGGTTCTTTAAACCCACGCTGTGCCCTTGTAATTTCAAAAAAGGAGCTGCAAACTCCAAGAGTTTCCTGGACAGTTAACCGTTGGGGACTGCTACCAGTATGTGTTCCCCTGGCTTCCCCAGCAGCCTGACATCTTTCTGGATCCAGGCCATCAGCTCTTGCAATCTGGTGTTGGGGACCATACTCCCTAACATTCTTGTTAGATATTCATCATCCATCCATGCATTTGTTCATTCATTCATTAATTTTTTGGTCTTTTGGCCTCAGTACCCGACATCATTGCCCTGGGTGAAGAGCTCCCTGCATCAGTCACTGTGCTCACAGAAACCCCATTGTAGAGCTGAGTCAACTTTCATCTTGCTCTCTTTTGGAAAAGGGTAGATAGTCAGTTAGCAATGGACCTCGTGAGATCTGGACAATTAAATACCTTCATTTCCCTGCCCCTTCTCTGGTTTCTCCAGCTGCTGTTTTGTGATAATAATAATTTAAAAAACGATGTTTACTACAAAGGGTTGGGATTAGAAAAGCAATATTTCTGCAGGCAATCGGTCAATAACATAATTCATTTCTCTTTGGAGTCTTTCTGTTAAGTTTCCAATGTCAAAGCCTGGCCAGCTGTCCTATGCTGACAACATAGGAAATATTTGGGTTTATTGTCCATTCAGGAGTCATTGGCAAGAACCCCACATGGGCTTCTAGTGACAACAGGGTTTTAATTGGTTTATTGAACAGGTGAGACTCCAGAAGGTGCAAGCAGGAAACCATTTTACCCTTTCCCCTCTCAATCCTGCTCTATTGTATATCACTTCCTGGCCCTTGGATGGTTCTGCTAGCAGAGCCCATAGCTTTCAGCCATTCTCAGGTACAGGGGCAAGTCTGACTTTTAGGCATTAAAAAGTCCAGTTCAATCTATTGTTTTTTTTTTTTTTTAATTAACTTTTATTGGTGTTTAATTTACCAACATACAGAAATCAAAATATACCTTGCTCATCCTGTTCCATCCTTCTCCAGTCTCTCAGCTCAGGTTGACTGTGAAATTCCACAGCAAGGTGTGGGGAGCCGACAGGGTTCCTTCCTTCCTTGCCCCTGTGCAGCTTCTGTGCTTTTCAGGATTAGATTTGAGTGCAAGGAGAAAGGAAAAAGGCAAATCCCAGTATGATGAAGGTTACCGAAACCCGGGTCACTTCCCTCTGCAGCAGATTCTCAGATGCTGACTTTTCCATGGGGATATTCAGAGACCCACTCCCATTCTCTCCACTCTGTATTCCCTGACTCCAGAAGTGTGTGCACAGACAGACTTATGTCTCCTCCTCAGCTGCTGCTCCAGTGGTTTACTCTGCAAAGCCTTTGTCATCTGGAGGCTCCTTGGTCTTCCCTGTGGTTGTCTTGAGTGAGGTCTTTTCAAGATGGCACACCTTGGGCATTGGAATAGCTGTTCCCTGGCCCCTCCTCCAGCCAAAGTACGGATTGCACATAGTGAAGAACCTCACTCTCTGGGGCAGTTGCAGTCACCAGCCTCTGTAGCCTACCAGACTTTAAGGGTCAGAAGCCAAGCTGGCCCAAGAATTCTTTTTACCAAGTTCCTCCTCAGTAGCAGCTTGGGATGAAGCTAGGAATTTCTGCAGTCCCGCAATCATCCAGCTCTGGGCGAATCCTGACATCAAAAAGTAAATCCACTGAGGTTTTGCTTCCTATAGCCTCAAACTGGAGTGGGAGCTACCTTCCACTGGAAGGAGAAGCAGAATGTCATAGTTCTATCGGTTGACAATTCTCTTCAAAGAAACTCTCATTCTGATCAATCTCCTTTGAATTTCTCATTGCTGTTGTTTTGTTGTTATTATTTGGTATAAGCTGGAGTTGTAGGATGGGTTGAGGGCCATAGAACCAATTTTGTTGTCTCTTGGCAAAGCCTACAGGCACAAGCGTTGTCGTTAAAATGTGTCAGCATTGGTCATTTTTCTTAATGTTGGCACTTCAACAGAAACTCAGAAAGAAAGAAAAGTTCCATTTAATACATGTTATACAAAGAACTGTAAAAAAAAAAAGTTAACATTTTATCTCAACATTAAATCCTTGTCATCATGGGGAAGACTGCTGACCATGGGAATGTCAGTGAACACTTTGGTATATAATTCTGACGTATATTAGCACATTCAGGTCTCGGCCAGTGGCTCTCAAGTCGTAGAATCACTGAGGGAGCTGGTTACCATGGATCCTCTTGAGGATCACCCTCAGAGATTCTGAGTCAGTAGGTCTAGGACAGGACTCAGGAATTTGCATATGCTTACTCCTCCCCTTCTTAATTTTGGAATAGCTGGTCCTGGACCACAACTTTAAAAAACATGACTCTAGGCAATTCTGGTGCTCTCCAGTCCATGCTGGAGGCAGAGGTCCACATTATTCTAATCTCACACTGAGGACAAAAGGGCAAACCAGGTGAAAAGACTGTCTGGTTCAAGTCTGAGTCCTGTAAAGTTCTGGTCCTAGGAGCAGGCTCCTAGCCAGGTACCTATTGTGCTCCAGATGCTTTAAGGTCACATAGAGCTTGCTAACAAATCAGTGCCAGACTTCTGTCCAGAGCATGGGGCCTGTGGGTTGGCCCTACAGTTACCTTGGGCTGAATCTCTGCCCTCTGAGAGAGTCGTAATGGTGGGTGAGGAGGATACAGATGTACTTGCAGTATAAGATTCCAGCCCTAGCTCTTCCTGTTGAACATTCCTTTCATTTCTGGCAAAGGGTATTGTTTCCCTTTGGTTCTTTCCAACTACAATAGTATTTCTAAAATTTTGTGATTTGGATTGTAGCAATTAATGTCATGGTGAAATACGTGGGCTTTAAAAAAAATACCATCCTGGCTAACTCCTTAAACTAAACTGAGTTTCCTTTCAGGTAAAAATCAATGAAGAAATATTTGAGTGCCAAAAAATGTGACTCATACAAATGATTGCCTATTATATATACTAAAATGAGAAGTGTACTAATATTCCTATATTGAATTATATATTTATTTTATTATATTATGTAACTATATTTTATATTAGAAAATCATTATTTTTTTTCCTATTTTCTACCCAAAGCTCTCCCCAAGTGTGAAATAAGTTTATAACAAACAAAAGTATATCTAATTCCTGTACTTTCTTTTTCTATTGTGAAAAGCATTTTGACAAAAGTATATCTAACTCCTGTACTTTCTTTTTCTATTGTGAAAAGCATTTTGTTTGCTTTCTATGTGCTGTGGGCAGCCATATGTTTAGAAATAAAAATAATCACCCTGGGATTCCAGTCATCATATAGTCATGAGACTGGCATTTAAAATCAAAGGAACAGGGTTGTGCAATTAGGTCTTCACAACATGACACTAGGGAGATTTTCAAGTCAGAAGAAAATAGGAGGACAAAAATGTTCATTTGTATGTTTCTCATACAACACAGTATTATTAGGAAGATGCTAATAACCTACAAAACTACCAAGTAGCAAGCTAACAAGTCTTGAAAAATTAAGAAGGAGGGAAAAATAAAGTGAAAACAGTAAGTATGAGAAGATAAAGAAAGGAGTAAGAGAAAAAATACCCTGTGGAAAAAAATTCATAATAACTCTTGTTAATAATAAAGTGCTCTCTATAATTCCTATAACTCAAGAACAACAAAAAAACCCAATGACCCACCAACTGAAAAAGACAAAGCACTTAAATAGACATTTCTCCAAAGATACATAAACGCCTGATAAGCACATGAAAGGATGCTCAACATCATTAGTCATTAAGGAAATGCAAATCAAAAGCATGATGTAATAATACTCCAAACTCATTGTGATGCTATTATCAAAAAAAAAACCATAAAATAACCAAATATCCAAAGATATAGAAAAATTGGAAGCTTATGCATTGCTAGTGGGAATGTAAACTAGTGCAGTCATTGTGGAAAATGATATAATAATTCCTCAAAAAATTAAGCATAGAATTACCATATGAGCTAGCAATTCCACCTCTGATACCCCAAAGAAGTGAAAGTAGGATCTCAAACAAATATTTGTACACCTGTGCTCACAACAACATTATTCACAATAGCCAAAAGATGGAAGCAACTCAACTGTCCATTAATAGATGAGTGGATTAACAAAATGAGGTACATGCATATGATGGGATATTATTCAGCCTTAAAAGGAGGAAATGTTGGCACATGCTATTACATGGAAGAAACTTGAAGATAGTGTGCTAAGTTAAATACACCAGTCACAAAAAACCCCACAAATATTGTGTACTTCTACTTTGTATTAGGGTTCTCTAGAGAAACAGAACCAATATATGTTCACGTGTATAAGAAGATATTTATTTTAAGGAATGAGCTCATATGACTGTGGAGGTTTGTCAAATCCAACATCTAATGGAGAAAGCTGAAGATTAAGGAAAGAGTTGTGGTTTGAATCCAAAGGTGGTCTGCTGGAGAATTCCCTTTTGATAAGGGGAGATCATCTTTTCTTCTGTTCAAGCCTTCAACTGATTGATTAAGGCCCATCCCCATTACAGAGAGCAATTTACTTTACTCAAAGTCTACCAATTTAAATGGTAATTTCATTCAAAAACACCCTCACAGAAACATCCAGAAAAATGTTCGACCAAATATATGGGCACTGTGGCTCAGCTAAACTGACACATACAATTAACCATCACACACTTATATGAGGTTCTTAGACTAGTCAGATTTGTAGAGACAGAAGGTAGAATGCTGATTTCCAGGGGATGAGGGGAGGGAGGAATGGGAAGTTGGTGTTTAATGAATACAGCTTCAGTCAGAGAAGATGAAAAAATTCTGGAGGCGGATGGTGGTAATGATTGCATAGCAATGTGAATGTACTTAACGCCACAGGCCTGTATATTTAAAATTGGTAAATTCTATATTATGTGTTCTTTACTACAATTTTTTAATTTTTTTAAAATTTTTATTTATTTATGATAGTCACAGAGAGAGAGAGAGAGAGAGAGAGGCAGAGACACAGGCAGAGGGAGAAGCAGGCTCCATGCACCAGGAGCCGGACATGGGATTCGATCCCAGGTCTCCAGGATCACGCCCTGGGCCAAAGGCAGGCCCTAAACCGCTGTGCCACCCAGGGATCCCCTACCACAATTTTTAAAAAGAAGAAGAAAGTTCTCTCTTACTGAGCACCTATTATATGCCAGGAACTATTACATGCATTTTTCCTTATCTGCAGAACTACCAACTAGAATGATGTTATCACCCCCAGTTTTCATACTCCAAGGACTGAGCCAAGTCTATAGCCAATCATTAGTGGAGCCTATTGGAACCAAGATCATTCTCCCATCAATAAAAACTCTTTAGTTGACTTTATCACTGTTTGAAAAGCCTTGCAGTGTGCCAGCACTTTCTAGGAAAGCCTAGAGTATGATAGGTGTTGGCTGGATGAGAAGCTCCCAGAGCTTCAGGCCTCTTGAGCCTCAATGAGTCTAGGTATGAGATGTCTATTAATTTCACCAGGACTATGTTCCCCAAAGTGAGATTTGATGAGTTCCTGTATCAGGGCCACTAAAGAATTTGTTAAAATGTAGAATACTGGCCCAATGACACTTTTCCCAGAATGAATTTAATAGTTCCTGGGGGATTCTCAAGTATACTGAAGTTTTTGACTTACTGCCCTAGGAGGCAGTGCAGGCTTTCCAGAACAAAGGTGACCAGTAGGGGCAGCAATCAAACAGGCTAAAGGATGAGTGGATTCCTACAAGTATATCTTACATTCTCATTGGCTTTTATTTTAAAACTAGGGGTGTATTCTCATGGAGGGAATGATCTAAAGGGGGAGTTGAAAATTCGATGACTCAATTTCCATTCCACCATATTCAATTTGGCTTAATTTAACTCTTGTATGTATCACCAAGTGGAATAAAACACAGTCCTTGCCTTCTTGTGGCTCACAGTCTATTAAGAGGACAAGAAAATATACAATTAGCTACGCGAGAACTGTAGCAAGAATAGAGGTATGTGAGGATCACTGAGGAAGGACTGAATCAACCATTCCAGGTGGGTGGGGACTCAGAAAACATTCCACTGAAGCAGTGACTTTGAAGGATTCAGAAAATATTCCATTGACACAGTGACTTTGAAAATGAATATGATTTTGTCCTATGGAAAAGGGGAAAAATTCCATTCCAAAAGGAGAAGACGCATGAGCCAAGATGCAGAGGGTGTTGCGGTTCACAAAGTGCTTTTCTGGACACTTTCTGAACTTTTACATAATCATACCCTGCAGTGTTATGAGCATATTCTGTGGATTACAAATAAGACTCCATTCCATGGTTTTGTTAATAATTGGCAAATTGGGAGTTGGCAGTCTTGTTATGTCATGGTGGATACCAAGAAAAGCACTGAGTTCCAGGGTTTGTGAATATTTCTAGTTGAGAAATTTCCAGAATTCTCCCTCTCTGATGTGGGAAGAACTCAGGACAGTGCCAAGATATCTCCTTGGAAAAGTTCTTGTGAGATTATCTTCGTGAGAATTCTGTATATTGAGGAAAAGAGTAAAAACATGAGTAATTATTATCCATACGTAATTGCAGTAAACTTTGTGAGCGCCATGTAGTGTTTTCCAATCTGTATGACTCAGGGTACCAGGCACTGAGTCTGAAAACTGATCTTTGTGAAAATTCTCAGGGAGAACATATCTTCCATGTCACAAAGTCATGGGGAAACAGAAGTCATTGTAGAAATTTCCTTACACTTGTCTGAATCTCACATGTGCCTTTCCAATCTATACTGACAGTCGGGAATGGGCAGCTTTCACTGGGGTGCTGGAGAATCGTAGATTAAATATAATTCAGATGAAGGTGGGAAGAGCAGAGAAACCTATCTTGTAGGAAATGCTTATATTTTAGAGGTATCATGCACGAATCTAAATGCGACTTTCATTGGAGAAATAATTGTTTCGGGGCAGGGGGAGAGAGTGGTTTGAGAAAAGCAATTCCTGCACTTCTCTGAACTGCAGAAAAATGAAGTGGGCGTTGGCACCTTCCCTAAAAGGTCCCACTACTGCTGGCATTACTCTGTCTTTGTATGGGAAAGGAGAATTTCACAGGAGGCCATTTTTTTCTGGTCAAAAGGAAACCTCTGGTTTGGTCTTTTTGAATAACTAGGGGACATTATTATATATGAAATAACAAGGAGCCTGAGGGAGAGGATACTACTGGAGTGTCATGGCTCCTCTGAGAGCAGCATTTAAGATTTGTCTTAAATTTGCTCAGTTTTCAGTGTCAATGTCTGATAAATGAATGCACACTGGAAGCCTTTTGCATATATCTGGAGAGGAGACTTAGCAGGCAGGCCCGTGGCTCTGTGGATTCAGCTGTGAGGCATTTGTAGTAAAAGGAATATAAAGCAACTTCTTTCTGGCGATTTATTCGGAAGCAGAATCTCAAATGAGCACCAACTAGTCCATTGTACATTCCTGAATATATTCTGGGAGATGTTAAAATTTCTCATATCTTCTTGGTGGCAGTAACCTGCATTTAGTGTTCTCTGAAAGTTCCAGAGAAGACCCCTGGAAAAAAAGTATTTGATTGTGTTGTTCTTGGATTAATCTTAGTCTGTGTCATTCAAAATCTCCTTCTCCTTAATTTTCAAGATGGTTCCACCCTCCACACTGATGAGTAGACTCTTGGTAATATTAGAAAGGAGACACATCCTTCCTGTGGCAGGTACATTGTGCATGAGTTCTATAGAGTTGTCTGAACGTGCCATGCTGAAATGATTGCGTATGCAAGGAGAGGGTCCGGGTAGGGAGGTAAAATGGATTAAAGGGACCTATTAGCAGTTCTTTTCCAGCATTTGCCTTCCTTTTTTTTAAAAAAATAATTTTTTATTGGCGTTCAATTTACCAACATACAGAATAACACCCAGTGCTCATCCCGTCAAGTGCCCCCCTCAGTGCCCATCACCCAGTCACCCCCACCCCCTGCCCACCTCCCATTCTACCACCTCTAGTTCGTTTCCCAGAGTTAGGAGTCTTTATGTTCTGTCTCCCTTTCTGATATTTCCCACTCATTTTTTCTCCTTTCCCCTTTATTCCCTTTCACTATTTTTTATATTCCCCAAATGAATGAGACCATATAATGTTTGTCCTTCTCCGATTGACTTACTTCACTCAGCATAATACCCTCCAGGTCCATCCACTTCGAAGCAAATGGTGGGTATTTGTCGTTTCTAATTGCTGAGGAATATTCCATTGTATACATAAACCACATCTTTATCCATTCATCTTTCGATGGACACCGAGGCTCCTTCCACAGTTTAGCTATTGTGGCCATTGCTGCTCTAAACATCGGGGTGCAGGTGTCCCGGCATTTCATTGCATCTGTATCTTTGGAGTAAATCCCCAGCAGTGCAATTGCTGGGTCGTAGGGCAGGTCTATTTTTAACTCTTTGAGGAACCTCCACACAGTTTTCCAGAGTGGCTGCACCAGTTCACATTCCCACCAACAGTGTAAGAGGGTTCCCTTTTCTCCACATCCTCTCCAACATTTGTTGTTTCCTGCCTTGTTAATTTTCCCCATTCTCACTGGTGTGAGGTGGTATCTCATTGAGGTTTTGATTTGTATTTCCCTGATGGCCAGTGATGTGGAGCATTTTCTCATGTGCTTGTTGGCCATGTCTGTGTCTTCCTCTGTGAAATGTCTGTTTATGTCTTTTGCCCATTTCATGATTGGATTGTTTGTTTCTTTGCTGTTGAGTTTAATAAGTTCTTTATAGATCTTCGATACTAGCCCCTAATCTGATAGGTCATTTGCAAATGTCTTCTCCCATTCTGTAGGTTGTCTTTTAGTTTTGTTGACTGTATCTTTTGCTGTACAAAAGCTTCTTATCTTGATGAAGTCCCAATAGTTCATTTTTGCTTTTGTTTCTCTTGCCTTCATGGATGTATCTTGCAAGAAGTTGCTGTGGCCAAGTTCAAAAAAGGTGTTGCCTGTGTTCTCCTCTAGGATTTTGATGGAATCTTGTCTCACATTTAGATCTTTCATCCATTTTGAGTTTATCTTTGTGTATGGTGAAAGAGAGTGGTCCAGTTTCATTCTTCTGCATGTGGATGTCCAATTTTCCCAGCACCATTTATTTAAGAGACTGTCTTTCTTCCAGTGGATAGTCTTTCCTGCTTTGCTGAATATTAGTTGACCACAGAGTTGAGGGTCCACTTCTGGGTTCTCTATTCTGTTCCATTGATCTATGTGTCTGTTTTTGTGCCAGTACCACACTGTCTTGATGACCACAGCTTTGTAGTACAACCTGAAATCTGACATTGTGATGCCCCCAGCTATAGTTTTCTTTTTTAATATTCCCCTGGCTATCCGGGGTCTTTTCTGATTCCACACAAATCTTAAAATAATTTGTTCCAACTCTCTGAAGAAAGTCCATGGTATTTTGATAGGGATTGCATTAAACGTGTAAATTGCCCTGGGTAACATTGACATTTTCACAATATTAATTCTGCCAATCCATGAGCATGGAATATTTTTCCATCTCTTTGTGTCTTCCTCAATTTTTTTCAGAAGTGTTCTATAGTTTTTAAGGTATAGATCCTTTACCTCTTTGGTTAGGTTTATTCCTAGGTATCTTATGCTTTTGGGTGCAATTGTAAATGGGACTGACTCCTTAATTTCTCTTTCTTCAGTCTTATTGTTAGTGTATAGAAATGCCACTGACTTCTGGGCATTGATTTTGTATCCTGCCACACTGCCAAATTGCTGTATGAGTTCTAGCAATCTTGGAGTGGAGCCTTTTGGGTTTTCTATGTACAGTATCATGTCATCTGTGAAGAGGGAAAGTTTGACTTCTTCTTTGCCAATTTGAATGCCTTTTATTTCTTTTTGTTGCCTGATTGCTGAGGCGAGGACTTCTAGTACTATGTTGAATAGCAGTGGTGAGAGTGGACATCCCCGTCTTGTTCCTGATCTTAGGGGAAAGGCTCCCAGTGCTTCCCCAGTGAGAATGATATTTGCTGTGGGCTTTTCGTAGGTGGCTTTTAAGATGTTGAGGAATGTTCCCTCTATCCCTACACTCTCAAGAGTTTTGATCAGGAATGGATGCTGTATTTTGTCAGACAGCATTCGCCTTCCTAAATTGCTGCAAAACTTAGCTTCCAGTCTTCTTTTCTCCCAAACTAGTCTCCACCCAGCTGGAGGAAAGATTTTCCCAAAAAATGTAAATCTGATCAGGCCACCCCATCCCCAGCTTAGAGAATTTTGATGCCTTCTTGTGTCCCTACTTCCTCAGCATGGGTGGTCTACAGGGCTGCAGGGCACACCAGGGCTTCTGCCTTGTGTAACTGTATCTCCTCTCACTCCTGAGAAATCATGCTCTATGGGGATGGGGTGGGAGAGGGGGAGGTGAGAGCAGGTCACTTGCTGGGTTTCTCAACATCCTCATGTCTTTCAGACCCTGAGCTGTGTGGCCTGTCTCATTTCCTCTGTACTGAGATGTCTCTTTTGCCCTTGTTCAATGGATAAATCTCTACCTTTTCTTCTAAGCTCTGATGTAAGGTTTTCACTGCAGAGTACGGATCTTGTTTGGTTCACCCTGCAATTGCTGAGAGCAGGACTGCGACCTGTTCTGGGGCACACTCTAGAGAAGCATGTGTTGGATGGAGGAAGTGTAACCTCTGCTCAGCCCACCTGCCACAGTTAGCCCTCTTTGCTTCCACTGCACTTTGTACACACTCCATTAGCACTTAACTACCCACTGCAGTGATCTGTTCACAGATCTGCTCCCCATGAATTCTGAGCCCCTAGAAGGAAGGGGCACTGGGAAGTATCTATTTCTGGTACCCAGGTAGAGCTTGACCCAAGGTTGGCTTGCAGTAATGAATGAGTAAGTGGACACTGTTTACCCAAGATGAGTAGTAGGTAAAAGAGTAAAACCAGTTATAGTTGATATTTCCCTACTTCCTAGAGTAGTAACCAGCTCCTTTGACAACCATTTTTCAAAAACCCTACTGTCTTCCCAACAGGATTTCTCTTTGATCTGGACTTTTCCTGATCCCTCCATTTCACCATCAATATAACTTAAATGATCTCTAATCGAATCCTATATCCTTATTTTATGGATGGGAAAACCACTGTCCAACAAAGAAGAATGATTTACTCAAGTATACACTGGGAAATCCAGGTACCTACCTGGATTCCTGGCATATAGCAGATAGTCAATAAATGTTCCTTGAATATGGCAGGAGGTTTGGGTTTGAAAAAGGGTGTGAGTGGGGGTAGATTTTGGTAGGGAATATGGGAAAGCTTTTAGCAACCATCTTTGTCATCACAGCAAAGATGAGTTGTAAAAACTGCACACAGATTCATTCACACACTTTTACTCACTCACTCACTTGTTGACTCACAACAGATGTCATGAAGATAATCCCATAGGTCCAGGTCATTTCTTAGTCTGGGCTTGAACTTGATGGGCATCTCATGCTCTAGGAGCAACCTGTTCCTCCTAGCAGTTTGGAAATGACATCACACTTTCTAGGCTCACAGGCCAATGAAAGAAACCCCATTTCCTTTTCCACAACATCAGAAAGCTAAACTTCAAACATTCATTCTTAAGTTTATTTACTAAGATTCTATAGATTTATAGATGGGCAGGACTAAAACCATCCTTTCTGGAGGAAAAGATTATGATTTTAAGAAAGTTGCAAAGACCTCTACCCTGAGATTCAGACCTGTGCAAACACCTGCTCGCTGTACATCTCAACTGTATAAGCCACAGGAACATTATGCTCTGCATGTACAAAAGCAAGCTCAGCATCTTTCTGTTCAAAGCTGCTCCAGATCTTATGCTGATTATTCAAGAAATTGGTGCTACCATCTATCGAGTTGCCTCCTTCCTCCTTCTAAATGGTTCTGAGAATTTGGCAGTAAGGCCTTTGCCGTCTGCCTATGTGCTGCCCCTACTCCTCCTGTGCCAGTGGAGGCCGGCTTCCTACCAGTCATTCTTCCATCAACCCTGCCCCTTGACATCTCTTGATCCATACCTCACCCTTCTCCCCACTGGATCACTGAGGAAGCTTCACACCTCACCTAGAGCTTTAGTCTTGACACTCTCTGATCTGTCCCCAATGAGGCCATAGTGAGCTCTCTAAAATGCCAATCTTATTTTGCCTATGGTCTCTGTCAGAAACTCTTCAGGGGCATCTTATGGCCTGCATGGTCCAGTGCAGACTTGTTAGTATGGCCCTGGTGGCCCCTAGGGGTGGGGCTGAAGCCCTCAATTTGGGGTAGGGTGGGCATCAGGCTCTAGCCTTTGTCTTACACATCTAGGCACTAAGATGACAGTCCTTGCCTTTTTGTGGTCTCCTTTGGCCAACAGTACTTTTTTTACGTAACATCTACTAACATCTTTTTTTAAAAAAGATTTTATTTATTTATTCATGGGAGATACAGAAAGAGGCAGAGACATAGGCAGAGGGAGAAGCAGGCTCCTTGTAGGGAGCCTGATGCGGGACTCGACCCCCGGTCTCCAGGATCATGCCCTGAGCCAAAGGCAGATGTTCAACCACTGAGCCACTCAGGCATCCTAACACCTACTAACTTTTATAGTCTTGGTTCAAACCAAACATCTCCTCCCTGAACTCTTTTCTGATATTATTCTGATATTCTTTGTGCCCCAAATCTTTGTGGGTCAGACAGAGATTATGCACAGAGAAAACTTCAGTGCATTGATTTCTTTGCATGGATTTCTTCCTTCTCAAAGGCATTGTTTCCATCCTCATTTCAATGCCTCTCATGTTGCCTGGCACAGTGCAGGTACCTAGTACTTTCTCAATGAATGGATAAAGCACAGAGCACTGGGATGGGAGATGAGAGTATCCCAAGGTAGAGTGAGGTTGGCAGACTAGGACCAGCCTTCTGGAGAGGGCAGCCCGTCTTCCATAACTCCATGGCTGGCTCTCAGGACTGAGCCTGGAAGTTACAGCAAGTTCACAAGGGTGATGGTACCAGAAGGAGCTGAGTCTTAGGTGCAGTGAACTGTAAAAAATGGGTCACATTTGGAGGCCTTGGTTGTGTTTGGCCCCACACATGTGATTTGTTTGGAAGAGATGGTATCTGAGGGGTCATGGCAGGAGGACGTGGGCAGGAAGAATTTGAATGCCTTCAGGTTGGAGCATTCCCCTTCCAGTTTATCATAGACTCAACCTCTTCCTACTTATGGAGTTGCTGGTTTCCCCAGGAATGTGCATTTTTGACCGGAGGCTACTTTTACCACATGTAGTACTTTTCTGTAAAATGTCAGATAAATTGCAAAACGGGTATTTCTTATCCAGGGTGGCTACAGTGCTGTTTTGGGGCATGTGGCGGCAGGTGGGGGGGGTGGTTGGGGGGGTGTAGTGCAATGTCTAGGCCATGTTGGTGACGCCCATCGGGCAAAGAAAATGAAGGTAACATCTGGCCAGCAGCAAGCAAGAAATGAAGGCCCTTAGGAAGTGAATCCTATCAACAACCTTGTGAATATACTTGGCCCTAGTTTCTTCCCCAGTCAAGCCTTCAGATAAGACCCCATTCATGGCCTACACTGTGACTATGTTCTTACCATCTCTTGTAAGGGATGAGAGCAGAACAGGATAAGTCATGCCCAATTTTTGAGCCACAACAACTGTGAAATAATAAATGTGCATTATTCTAAGCTGCTAAGTTTAAGGTAATTTGTTATGTACCAATACAGAACTAATACATTCATTTTAAACTTTCTGACTCTATGTTGCTCAGATCCTTGAGTCTTCCCACACTTTGTCCAGCCAGCACATGACTTATTTCTAGCAAGAACATGAAAAAGCACATGTATTGTTTCTATTTTCTTTTTTTTTTGTTTCTATTTTCTAATATTATTCATGGGTGACAAAGAAGGAAGATGTTACAATCTGGCCCACCTTATGGACAGGGAGTTGAGAATAGGCTTGGGAACAGAACCATAAACATTGTCCATGTGATGCACTGTCTGCTTCGCTAGGATGACCAGAAACAAAATAACCTCAGACTCTGAGACTGTGGGCTTAGCTGTATCTGAATACATGAGGCATCTGCTGAGACCAGAAAGAGCCAATAAATTATCAAACAGGGTTTAGCAGCTAACCATCACACAGTGGTCCATCTGCTAGGCAAGATTGCTGTGGCGCGTTACAGTAGTTACAGTGAGAAAAATCGCTCTTTGGACTTGATGTGTGCTATCTTTCTTAAATTTTTTTTTTTTACTGAAAGCAATCCAGGCATGATATTTAGCAATGCTACAAAACAGACTGTCAGCGGGATATAACTTAGATGCGATATGCTTTATCTTGGTACTGACAAGCAGCTCTCTGATATTTTTTTAAGGAAAAAAAAATCAAGAGACAATGAAGATTTCCTGTACAGCTGCAGTATATTTATTTAAATGCCCTTGAAAAAAATTCACAGAACATTTTTGCCTTGTAAGTAGTGAATCCTAAAGAGTATTTGTCTGATACTTGGCTTTCATAGAATGTTAGCGTTGTAAAGGGACTTTGAGATTTTCTAATGGAAGTTTCTCATTTTATAGTTGGGGAACCAAGGTCAGAGAGTGGGGGTCTGGCTTTTCTCTGTAACTTAAAGCAGGTTAATGAGGTTAATGCTGGGAGGGGTCATGTGACAACTGGGGCATGGTATCAAGCATCTTGACTCAATCCTTGTGACAACCTAGTAGGTACTATCATTATCCTCATTTTACAGATGAAAAAAACAAGTCTCCGGGAGGTTAAGTAACTTGTGGCATGCCACGCAGCTCATAAGAGAGAAGAGTTTACATTCAAATGCAGCTCTTCCTGACTGACTGACTCCAGAGACTCAGCCTTTAAACACTAAACCATGCTACCTCCCAGCACAGAATTCCTAACTTTTGTTAAATATCCTTCTCCAAAGACCCAGTTGATATCTATCTAGCCAATAATTTTTTTTCTCACCAGAACACTTTGATAATAAGCTCGTCCAGAGAAACAGGAAAGGAATTAAACTCATTGCCTGCACTTGTTCTGTCTCTCATTCTTACTTTCTAGTTTGCGTGTATCAGCTTTTGCTTCATAGCAAATATTCCAGAACCTGGTGGCTTAACTCCAAAACCATGAACAGGGAGTGTGGAGAGGGAAAGAATCCCAGAAGGTAGGGAGTGAACTTCCCTAATCTTCCAAATGTTTAAATGCTGTTACTTAATAGGCCTCTCCAACTTGACCCACAGACTTCATACCTTATGTCTGCAACTCCTCAGTGTGCTCAAAATGAACACATGATGATCTCTCCAAAATATGCACCTTATGAATCCTTTATCTCAGAGAAGTGTATCATCACCCATCCTTTCCCTAAAGTCAGAAATCCTGGAGATACCTGGACTCTTCTCTCATATTCATCTCTGTGTCCTTTCCACAACAAGCTGTGGTGGAGAACCCAAAATTCAGACTTGCTGTTCATCCAGTAGAATCAGGAGAGCCTCAGATGGCTATGCATTTGTTCTGATCCCAGTTCGGATCTTGCTGATAAGGTCCCCTCGCTAAACAGTGCTCTTTATCATGGGACCAGGCACCATTCCTGCTTATCCCTGAGTGACAAGTTTCATCTCTCTGCCAGCCCATGGAATTAGTCAAATAGGTCCATTACATCCTCCAATGGAAACCAGGGGGCACCTCACCCTACTGATACTAGGCAATCCACCTCCCACACCCTCTCCTGGGGCAATCTGTTCCCAAGGGCAACCTCCATGTGACCCTGTGTGGTGTCCTCCTTCCTGGTCATAAACATATGTGACTAATAAACTCTTGTCCATCTTCTGTGGTCCAGTGTCCAGAGTTGTGTGTTTGGTTACTCCTACAACTAGGGCAGAAATCCTTTCTTTAGTGATAGATGGATAGGAGAGGGTAAAACACAAGTATTTGTGGAGTCTTCCTCTAATCACCCGTCCTTCTTCTCCATTCACATGGTTGCTTTTTCTTTTCTTTTTTTCTGTGCCTCGTCCCTTTTCACTGGATCATTACAGAAACTTCTTAACTGGCCTCTTTCCTGAATGTCCTTCACTCCACTCTCCACACTGCAACCAGGTTATCCTTCTAAAACCCAAACTTGAAGACATTATTTATTTGCTTAAAGTCCTTAGCAGCTTCCTACAGCTGTCAGGGTAACAATGAAATTCCTTTGTTGAGCTTCCATGGGCTTCCCTGGTCTGACCTTGGCTTTCCTCTCTGGTCATTGTGTTCTAGCCCTCCAATACCTACATGCTTTACCTGTGCTTTCACTCCTGACCTTTGGGCCTCTTTGGTTTCAGACATGGGCTCCTCCTTATGGTGATGGCCCTTTCCTTCTCTACCTAACTCCTGCAGGTCTTGGGATACTCCTCCAGGAAGCCTTCCCTGATCACCTTTCAGTGATTGTGGTGTTGAGCTCTGAACTCTACTCACACCTATGCTTACTTCTACTACAGCACATGCTATATTCTACTTATCTCTTTACTTGTTCTTCTTTCTCAACAGACTATAAACTCCATTGATGATCATGGCCTCTGGAAGTAGAAGGCATTTGATACATAATTGTGAATTAATGAGTGAATGAAAGTTAAATAAGTTTCAGTGCCATTGAGTAACTTGTTTTCATTCTCATGTGTGAGATGCAGCTCCTTATAAATCAGTTTTGTAAGAGGTTTAATGTTCTTTCAAGTTTTTTTCTTTATCATTTCGTGTTCATATTAACCTGATTTCAGAAGAAACTGTTTAGCACAATTCTATTTTAAGAACATAAATTCATAGGGGCAGGAAATGAGAAATTGCTCTTTGAAATGCTCTTGGGAAATTTCAGTCTATGCCTTGTGTTGTTTAAAATAAAATAGCTCCAGACCAGGATATAGAATAGGAGGCAAAATGAAACCTTGGCCTGTAACATTATTTCAGATAAAAAAAAAATCCCCTTGTAACAAATGAACACCATAGGACCTCTAAATTGACTTGTTAAAAGGATTTCTTTTTTTAAATAAATACCTGGTGAGAAATTTTATAAGTTAACTAGAGAAACTCAGACTGGCAGAGGATGGATTCCCAGTTTCTACAGCGACTAAAGCCCTTGAAAGGAGAGATCTAAATCGGAGAGGCAAGAAGAGGGCTGTCATGCATATCTGTGTTTCACCTTTCTCTCCTTTTCTAAGCCACCGGGTCATCTGGCATGGTGGTGACTTGATGGGATTCTTCTTTCTGTGTTTGTTCTGTTTGGGGTATGTGTCTGTGGGAGGCAGATTTTCCAGATTGGAAGAGTTAGTCTTTTTGAGGTAAGGTGATACAGATCAGAGTTAGGGTTAGTTAGCCTTTTCTATGATTTGTTCTATCAACTCGTGCAGCTTGGATAAAGAAGAGATGTGTTCATTTTTGTTAAAAATGATTTGATAAGTAGCACTAACTATGGGCAGGATCCTTCTAAGCTCTTTTTAAATAATTGACTCATCTCATCCTCATTATGATTCTGTACTTATACTGTATTATAATTCTCCCTAATTTACAGATGGGAAAGCTGAGACACAGAGAGGTTGAGTAACTTGTCCAAGGCCACACAGCTAAGAAGCTATTTAGGGTATTTGGGCCAGATAGTCTGGCTATAGAATCTACGTGTTTCACCACTCTATTAGGAAACGAAACTTTATGTCACCCTGTTGGGGTTTAAATAATTTTCTTTAATCTTGACAACATATGAGAGACATCTTACTCTTATTTTATAGAAGAAAATATGGCCCAGAGTTTATAGGAGAGGATCTTCAATGGCAAACTAGGCTGCGATCTCAGTTGGCCTCATTCTATTTTTTTTTTTTTTTTTAAGATTTGGTTTACTTGACAGAGAGAGAGCACATATAGGGGAAGCAGCAGGTAGACGGAGAGGGGGAAGCAGGCTCCCCACTGAGCAGGGAGCCCAGTGTGGGGTTGATTCCAGGACCCTGGGATCATGACAGGAGCCGAAGGCAGATGCTTAACTGAATGGGCCACCCAGGCGCCCCAGATGTGCCTCATTCTAAAACCCATATGCTATCTTGTGCTGACACCCTACAATCATCCCTTGGCCCCTAGCCCAGAGGAAGAGCCTTTCCTTTTCGTTCAGCATGACCATATAAACAAGCATTGATAGTGTTTCGGATTTGCCTGGCAGGTATCCATCCCATCCTGTCTGATTCTTATGGATTCCTGAGGCAGAAAGGGGAGGTCTTGCTCTCCTGTCTTCTAGGTGAGCAAATCCTTGAATTAAAAAGGGAAGTGACTTATTCAAGGTCAAACAAGGTGGAGATAAAAACAAATGCACATTTTCTGACTCTAAGACCAGTGCAATTTCTGCTTTTTCACAGCTCCTTTGCGTTATTGAGTGACAGCTGAGTTGAGTGATCTTGAAAAGCTGGTAGATTGTTCGAAAATTTGCTTTCTACAACATCTTGAAAGCTAAATTTGAGCGGAAGGTTCAGGAAGGTAACTTTGAGCTTCTTTGTTCAAAGGAAGAACAGAGACACAAGTTTTCCAATCCTCGAGTGACTGGCTTGGGGAAGAGGAGTTGATTCTGCTAAACTTTTCCAAAGTTGTAATCCAGCCAAGTCATTCTCTGTAATACACTAACTTAGACTCCTCTCACCCCACTTCACGCTGTGCGGGGAAATTAGGAAGGAGTATTGGAATTCTTATCTTTGGATTTTTTGCTATCCCCAACACAATTCTGAAGGCTCTTATAATTTTGAAAACCTGCCTTCTCAAATGGCAATAAACAGCCTCACTGAAGACAAATCCAATTAAATTGGCTCAAGAGCCGTAAATCAAAAAGTGGGGGTACAGCTTGATGTTAAATCTTGGGCGTAGATCCTAGCCACTATAAATAGGGCCTTGGCTTCATTTTGATATCCAGTCACTCTGAGCATCACCTCCAAACCTGCCTGGCCATCAGGCTCAAAATCATATTAAGGCTTTGGTGCTGTTGTTCTGTTGCACCAAATCTCTCCCTCAGTGGTGTCTCTCAACTACCCGTTTTCTCCCTACCCTAGTCAGAAAACCCAGGCGTGGACCTGCTTGCTGAGAGGTCTTGGTGCCAGGATGGCAAAACCGGTTTAAATTGAAGGAAAGACTCTGTTCTTCCACAGTGGTATGGACCTGTACTCAGGACAGGCAGGCAAGAAGGAAGCTGAGGACAGTGCAAACTCCTCACTTTATGGAGGAGTTTGGGGCTCAGAGGTGGGGAGAACGGGGGACCAGCATGGTGACAGAACAAAAGCACGAGAGAGCTGGGTTTGAATTATGGCTCATGCTTACCCCGTGACTTCGAGCAACGCGTTCCCTTGGTACCCCAGTTTCACATCTTTAAGATGGAAATAAAAATAAAAATGGATTTAATGGAGACAGCGTAGCACATTATATATGTTCTTTAACTGTGTAGGGTCAGAGAGAAGCACTGTGTCAGGTCTGGAGCCCGTTTTCTGGCTGCTTACTCTACCCCGTGACCCTTTAAGCAGTCACACTCATTCTTTGCTACTTCTTGCCTTTGTAACAATAATCAAGACATTTTCTCTCCTGGAGAACAGCTAAGCACATAGAATTTTTCTGTTCTTTTTACGAACCTCAGGTGAAACCCAAGTTCTCACATGCAAATGAAGCCAGAACCCTTCTCCCTAAACTGATTGCCTGTGGAGATGGTAGTCTCCAGGACAACCAGGCCTGAGAAAGCCTCCCAGCGCGAGTCTCAGGCAAATGCACCTGTTTTTAATTAGCATGAACAAAAACAATCCTGCCAGCAACAGGCAAAGCCTGATAGCATCAATTTTGGAATAGGTTAACCCTTGAGTGCTCCTCACTCCAAAAAGTTGAGGAAGAAGCAAGCTCAACCGGGCTGTCTCCAGGGCTGCTGCTGAGCGTGTGGGTACTGCTGTCACCTTCCCACCCAGCGCCACTGCCTGACTCTTTGTGGGCAAGCTCGTCACCAGCCTCCTGCTGGGAGGGTCAAATGCCCTCCTTCCCCCATGCAATGGCCTCCCTGGAGCATCCATCCTTTGATCGACATACCTGGCCAGGTACCTCATCATTTACAAAGCACCTTTGGCTTTATCTCCTTTCTTCTCAGGATGTGAACTATTCTGTGTGTGTGTGTGTGTGTGTGTGCACGTGTCTGTGTTTTACAGCCAAGAAAACCCAGTTTACAAAGATCATGGGGTCCCAGGTAGTTCTGGGAGCAGGAACTGGTGGAGCTGGGATTTGGGCTCATGAGCGAGTTCTAATTCCAAGTCCTCATTTACAGCCCTGCTCTCTAGCCTCTGCTGCTACCTCCTATCATTTTATAGCAGAGGAGCAGAGGGGAGGGGGTAGTGGTTGATATGCTAAGAAGTGACATGCACTGGTTTTATTCTAGCAGAGGTGGACGGACAAAATAATTTTTTTGAGAAACACTCCCTTAGATGCCTTAGAATCACTTGGGGGAACATAAAAATAGATGGGTCAGACCCCATCAGAGACCAATTATGTAGGAGTCTCTGGGAGAAGGCTCTGCCTCTGGTACTAAAATTCCCTAGCGGGTCTTAATACATAGCAAGGGCTCAGATGAACTCTGGTGACCCTTCTAACTCTGAGAAGTTGTGATTTTTGAGGTAGGAGAGGGGCGCTGGCACCAGGATGGTGGGAGAGAGAGGTCTGGGACAAATTTCATCTTCAGAGCAGTTGGCAGCCTTGGGTAAACCACTATTCCATTTTGAACTTCACGTTGGTGCATTTCCCTTGTGTTCAGCGAACCAATCAGCATGGAAATTAGGCAGCGTTTCTGTTCATGGTCACGTGTTCTTTTTCTTTCTAGTAAGACTCAAGACTTTTTTTTTATCAGGAAGGAACTGTGGGGCAAGGCTCATTAAGGTCATGAAAACTAAAAAAAAAAGTCATGAAAACTTTGAGAATACAGTGAAAGTTATGGAAGTGTTGAGGACAAAGGACATGCAAGTATGAAACATACTTATGTAATTATATATTCTGTAATATATAATGTACAGTACCTGTGGTATATAATCACAGTGTAAATATGCAAGCAATACCTCATTGCTCTTGGCCTGCAGACACTGTGTCTTTTTACAAGTTGTTTTGTGGCAACCCTGCTTTGAGCAAGTCTTTTGGCACCATTTATCCAAGAGCACCCGCTCATTTATTGTCTCTGTGTTGTATTTTGGTAATTCTCCAAATATTTTTCAGCTTTTCCATTATTATTATATTGGTGACGGTGATCTGTGATCAGTGACTATGAGTCGCTCAAAGTTCAGATGACGGTTAGAATTTTTTAGGAATAAAGCACTTTCATTTTTGTTTTAAGATTTTATTTATTTTCTTGAGAGAGAGAGAGAGGGAGAGAGAGAGAGATCACAAGCAGAGGAGAAAGGCAGAGGGAGAGGCCCCCTCCCTGCTGAGCAGGGAGCCTGATGTGAGGTTCGATCCTAGGACCCTGGGATCATGAGGATTATGACTTGAGCTGAAGGCAGACACTTAGCTGACTGAGTCACCAGATGCCCCAATAAAAAGTTTTTTAATTAAGTTATATACATTGTTTTCTTTTAGACACAATGCTATTGAATATTTAATAGACTATTATATAGAGTAAACATTTTTATATGCACTGGGAAACCAAAAAATTATTTGACTTTCTTTATTGCGATATTTGCTTTATTATGGTGGTCTGGAACGGAACCTGCATGTGTACACACACACACACACACACACACACACACTGTTTGCATACAGCTCTGGGTGTCCTTAGAAGCTCCAAGGGCATTGGCTCTCAAAATAAGCAGGCATCAAAATCACCTGGAGGGCTCAGGAACCCACAGATTTATAGGACCCAGCACTAGAATTTCCTCTGTTGGGCCTGGAGTTTTGCATTTCTAACAATTCCCCCACGTGATGCTGGTGTTGCAGATTTGAGGAGGACACTCAGAACCAACCAATGCCCTCAGCAGCCTCTTTTCTAGTCTTACCCTCCTCTACTGTAGGTACGCAAGTTTAGGTACAAAGCAGTCACACAGCAAGCTCATGGCAGAGCTGGCAACGTCAAGTCCTATCCATTTCAATCCAGTGCAGCTCCATTCACCTGCCACAAGCCAGGGGGATAAGGCAAGATTGCTGCCACTGACTTAAAGATCCATGAATAGTAATAATGAAACTCAATGTGACCATTGTCAAAAGACATGAGTGTCAATGAAACATCTTCATTATTTGGGCTAGGGTGGAGAAAGGCACTCAGTGAAGGCTTGGGGGAAGCAACTGAGTTGAGTTTCCTCTAGAAGGAAGCTTGGAGGGGAGGGAAAGAAGTCCCAGCCCCTGAACATCTTATATGTGTCCATACACTGCTCCCTACTCTGTGTGTGTTTCGCTCTTTAGCCTTGTTGACTTCTCACAATAGGTGACATGACGCCAAATTTACACAAGCGGAAATGAGATACTGTGTTCCTTCCAGGATTGTACTATGGATAGAGAAAAGAAAAAAAAAAAAACCTTTGTAATTTTGTTCTGGCTTTGTATATATGTGCCTCATTCATAGGGACAGGCGAGTACTTTAGTAAGTCATGACTGGATTTCTGATATTCCAAATACAAGGCACCATTCTGTTAGGCTTGCTTTCCATGGGGGGGGGGGGGGCGGGGGTGTGAGATGAACTGATCCTAAGAGGGAGGTGACAGGTGGGGACTGCAGTTGCAGCACGCTGGCCCACCTGGGGACCTACCTTGTCACCTGATCCTCTCTACCCCAGGACAACCAGGGCTCGGGTGGGCCAGAGATAGTAGTGAAGAGTCACAGGAAGCAAATGCATTTGGTCCAAGGCCTGCATGTCCATTTCATGGACCAGGAGGTTGGAGGCACTCATAGAAAGCCAGATTCCAGGAGGAAGAGTGAGCAGAGCCTCTGTTTGAGGGATTGCAGTCGAAATCACAGTAGGTTTGTGGAAGAGAGGACAGGCGGCAGAGCAACCAGAGCAGGTGACATTGGCCACACCAATGGTGTCTTCCTTTTTCGTTCATGTTAAATAATGGCAGCTGGGGGACTGTCATCTTGGATTTGCCAGAAGGAAATTATTCTGTGCTTTGGTCTGGGGTTTCCTCTAGGTGTTGAGGACTGGGCTTGGCATCTCAACATCAGAAACATTGAGGAATAACAAAGACAGCTCCTGCCCCCTGAGCACCAGGACACCGGGCTGCCCGTCCTGTTGTGCCCCAGGTTCCCCAAGGGACTCTGGGCAGGCTGTGCCACCTCCAGGGCTTCAGATGCAGTCAAGGTTATCTCTGAAGGTCTCACAAGTCTGGACTTTCGCAGTTCTCTAAGACAGAGTGAGGTGGCCCATGGAGGAGCAATAGCGAGTGAAGGGGAGTCTCCAGGACCGGTGTGTGCCTTTGAATTCAGGCTGACGTCGCAGGCAGTGGCAGCATTTCTGCACCTTCGCTAGCCACACCAGTGTATCCACACAACTAGAAAGAGAGCAGATGCCGGTGTCAGTGAGGTGAGTGTGAAAATCCTGGCTCTGCCACCTGTAAGCAAGCTATTTGATCTCACTTATGTTTCGTTTTTCTCACTTGTGAGAGGAGAAGCCTGTAAAATTGAGATAGTAAGCACCGACTATTTAGGGTTGCTTCTAGGATTAGATGAAATAGGTAGACACTCATTGTGCACAGTGCCCAGTAGAAGACCAGGAGTTCAAAATGCCCTGCTTGTGATGCTGTGCTGCTCTTAGTGGTATCATGCACCACAAATCTTACTACACCTGCTGCTGCCCTTCTTCTTCTTCTTAAAGATTTTATTTATTTGTTTGAGAGACACAGAGAGACGCAGAGACATAGGCAGAGTGAGAAGTAGGCTCCCTGCAGGGAGCCCGATACTGGACTCAATCCCAGGACCCCAGGATCATGACCTAAGCCAAAGGCAGATGCTCAAAAACTGAGCCACCCAGAGGCCCCTACTGCTCTTCTTACTACTCTTGCTCTACTCCTCCTCTTCTTACTACTTCTGTTTCCATACTACTCTTACTACTCCTGTTACTACTATGGTCTAAAGATCTAATTAGAGGGCATGAATATAGTGATGAGTTAGAACCATTTCCTGCTCCCTGGAAGCTCACATTCTGACGGTGTTGCCCAATCAGTGTATAGGGCCAACTGTGGCAAAGGCTAAGAACAGACCAAGAAAATACCCTGGGAGTTTAGAGATAGAAGGTACTTCTGCCTTAGGTACCAGACGAGCCTCCTTGGGGAATCTGCCTTCAAGCCCAATGGATTTGGACTTGAGTGATGCAAGTATTCCAGGGGGAGACTGCACCTCTATGCACAGCCCCCTGAACACACACCTGAGTTAGGTGTAGTCTGCACTGCCTTCAGTGTGATGAGTCCCATTCTAATCTGCCCAGATTTCAAATGCTTCAGCTGGGCCCTTTTCCCACATGGCATTCAGCTCAAGACACTTAGAGAAAACAGATAAATAGGTCAGTGGCATTACACAGATCTTGTTTATTTCTTTGCTGGCTGGTCTATTTGGTGAGTTCGTTATTCCCTGCAGAAGAGCCCACAGAGAGCAAGGCAGGGTCCCCAGCGAGAGTGGGGTCTTTGGCTCAGCTCTCCAGCTGCCACTCCATGAGGCAGGGGGGTGCTGGGTGGCATGGGGACAACACACGTGTTCCTGGTTACAGTCTCCATGCTGGTTTCACGGTTACATCTCTGAAGTCTTCAACAACCTACTTCTGGAGCTTTCACTTAGCTCGTGTATCCATTTGTTCCCTCAACGAGCTTTTACCGAGTACCTGTTACGGCCACACCGGTTATTTAATTGGATGTAGCCTTTGCCTCCATAGAACTCACAGACTGGAGAAAAAAAGAAATAATTCTAAGAGTGGGAAAGCAGAGACTGAGCAATGCCCACGTTGCTGAGTGTCCAGAAGGGGGCGCCTAACCCAGCCTAATAGGGCAGTGGATGAGGGGAGGCTCTGAGGCCCTCCTGGCTGGGGATCACTTCCCCTAAAACTCCTCTTGCAATCCCTGCTCCATGCTCCTGGATTAGGCCTTGTGATGTCTGACATCCCACCTGATGGGACTGCCTCTGGGTTAGGCCTTGTGATGTCTGACATCTCACCTGATGGGACTCCCTCATCGTGGGGCAGTCATTCCTCTGCCCCGAGACTTGATTTTCTTAGTTGTAAAAAGTCAATGTTGAACACCATTGTTGACTCCTCTGACCCTGAATTCTTTGAAACCATGATTTTGATCATTATTTTGCTCTTAAGAAAAACAGCTGTGAAATCTTTCTTCAAAATGCTCCTTTTTGCATCCTCGTGAGAAGCTGGCCCCGAGGTAGATACTGACAGTGCACGCAGCCCTCTTGTCATTTAGTCTTTGCTAAGAGGCAGTGTCTTCAGAAGCCAAATGAGGGAGGGAACGAAGGGATCTGATTCCGGTGGAATCACACCTTGTGAGGGCTGTGGGCTGTCTATTTAAAAATGATGAATTAAATTTAATGAATATTCCCTCACTAGATTTCTATCCCTATTAAGTATTTTGCAAGATTTTTATTACTTGCTAAGAATCTAAGTTATTTCCTCTCATTTTTCTTGCAAAGGATGAGTTCAATATTTCAGCTGTTCTCATTTATTGTTAATTCTCTTTTCCCACTCATTTATTAGAAGACCCATTTTTCTCTGTGGTTTATCTTTTTTTCCCCTAAAGTGTTTATAAAATCCTTTCTAGCTCTTTTACCACTTAAAAAAATTACTCATCCTTTTTTATTACC
The DNA here is from genome assembly GCF_018345385.1 of Vulpes lagopus. Classification (NCBI taxonomy): domain Eukaryota; kingdom Metazoa; phylum Chordata; class Mammalia; order Carnivora; family Canidae; genus Vulpes; species Vulpes lagopus. The sequence continues at coordinate 122,845,436 of NC_054828.1, forward strand.
TAAATCTTTCTGGTTTGGCCTTTAGCTGAGCAATAATCAAATTCTCTCTTTTATTCTTCTCCTTTTTCATGACTAAACTTCTTTAAACTCATAATTTTCCAACTCTCTCTGCTAAAACTATAATGACAGTTTCTATTTTTACTCCAGATGGAATGGAGCTGAGATTCCATTCACTTTAATGGAGTAAACTTTCACTGGGCGCCTACTAACCGATGTATGTGAAGTGACTGGCACAGTGTCAGGCAACACAGTAGTCACTCAATTTATGCCTATGTGGTTATTACTATTTCCAGACACTGTGCTTGTTGACCCTAAGTTACACAGATGGAGAAGAAATGGTCTATGTCCCTGCATAAATCCTGGCAGTGACTCTCCATCACCTCCTTGAGAAGGTCAAGTCCTTGAAGTGGAACCCAAGGCTGTAAGTGACCAGATCCTGGTCTTCCGCTTGACCTCTAGCATCACTTACTGTCTCCAGAGCCACATGTGAGTGCAGACTTGGCTTGGAGATTCAGCTCTTAAAGACTTTGCATATGCTTCGCATTGAAGCATGGAATGGCTTCTTTCCTTTCCTCAACTCAGCATTTCTTCCCCTTGAGTCTTCTCCTGATGCTTGTTTTCTTGCCTCCTCTTTTCTTCTTCTGTGCTGTTTTCTATACCTTATGCATACTTCTGTTCTTATATCATATTATGATGGTTTCAAAGTTTCCCTCTCTCTCTCTTGCTAGATTTTGTGCTCCCCGAGAGCAAGGCTTCTCCTTATTCAGATCTGTATCCCCAGTCTCAATTTACCATTGAGAAAATTTTGTGAAGTTGATAATACTGGACACACATAGAGTTTTTGTTTTCAAAGTAATGATGAAGTGATTGAATACTTAGAAGAGAAGGAATTCTTTATTGACACAGAGATTTGGGAAGATTTCCTGAAAAGGCATGGTGTTTATAAGCAAACTATGAAAGAAGAGTAAAATTCCAGTGGTGTAATTTCACAGAGTAGGACATGCCAGATGGAGGGACTACCTGTGTAAAAAAGAAGGTAAAAGTGGTAAAATTCTGTATTTTTGTTTTTTGGATCATAATAAGGCTTTTCATGTGGCTGGGGCAGGCCTGTTTAGTGGGACAGGGATGGTGTCATTCATGCCTTTATTCCTTCCACAGATATTTGTTTCATGCTCTCGATGTTTCTTAGAAGGCTGGAAAGATAGGCTCGGTCAAAGAGGGCATCTTGAATATTAGGCTGAAAAGTCCCAAGGACTGGGGAGAGGAGAAACTGAACAAATGGGTAGGAAGTCGTATTTTCTGAAAAACTGACTGGATTAACTTAGTCAACATTTTTTGATAACTTGAGCTTGGAGCAGGCTCAGCTTTTGGCCATGGTGTGGTATGGAGAAGAAGGTAACCAGAATTTTGTCTCAATAAACTCTCACTTCTCTTTCTCTCTCTCCCTCTCTCCTTTTTAGAGATCCCCTTTGTTGTAGTATTGTCTCCCTCTCTCATTTTATAACCTGTCCTCTTGGACCATTTATCAGCTGTCAAGGATAACTTGGTGACGATTTGACCCACTCTGTCCTCCTTCTAAACCGGATCTGACTTTATGGAATGAGATACCTACTTTGCTTCCTGAAAACAATCAGCAGGTGAGAAAGCTATAGATTTATAGCTGGGTCTCTTCCCAGGCCCCTGCAATCACAGGTTCCGTGTGTTCTCTTTTGTAGGGTAAACCTCGGTCTGATACATGGGCTGGAAAAAAAAGTGTGATCTTGCTTTTGAAAGGACTTTGAAATAATGGGCAGAAGTATTTTGAAATATCAACCACACACATCCAGTTCCAAGTTAAAACTGGTTGTGATCATGTCAAGGCATATTCCTTTTTTAAAATATTGGGTGGTAAAATCAGCAACGTTTCTCCTGAAAGCTCCTAAATGGCCTATCAACACAACTGCTAGTGAAACAGGCGTGGAAAATAATCTCCCTGAAGAGCCCGTGGGGCACTGAGCCTGACAGTGTTCTAAATGGCAGCTGCTACAGGTGATCCAGTCACAAATTTAACCCTTCTTGATTTTTATGTAACCCAAAACTGAAACATTAATCTGTACTAGGGAGAATTACATGTTCATTCAGTCATTTGACATTATTTGGTGAATATGTTCTGCATGCAAGACATAGAGCTAGTGTTACCCAGGGACATGGACCATCTGGACTGCACAGAGGCCTCCCAAGCCTGTCTAGATAGCTTTTTGACTCCATTTTTTGAATCTAGGCTGGGCCTGGGACTGCTTTACCATAAGATGTGGAAGAAGTAATGTTCTTGGCTTTGAGTCCAGGTGTTAAGAAAGCTTGATAGCTTCTAATTCTTTCTTCTTAGAACACATGCTTTTGGAAGCACTGAGCTGCCATGTTAGAAGTCCAGCTGCTGTTCTGGGGAAAGCAAGGTAGAGAGGAGAGGCCCTGAAACTGTGTATGAAGGCGAGGTGCCCAGTTGTCTCAGTTTCCCAGATGACTCCCTATTAGCCATTATGTGACTGAAATAGCATCAAAGACCCTAAGCAAGAACCATAGAGTTAACATCCCATTGAGCTCAAACTACCAAACTGTGAGAAATAATAATATGGTAGATGTTTTAAACTGCAGAGTTTTAGGGTGGTTTGTTATGCAGCAACAGAAGAGCAGAACAGTTACTCTAGTTTAGAACCATTTCTCCTCTGCTTTCTGCTACTTGATGGCTTTTATAGCATATTTTCATAGATGGATCTATTTCATAATGACCTTCCATGGGAGGCTGATCTCTCTAGCATCTTCCTGAGTCTTACTGGGAAAAACTACTCCATGTCTTTTTAGAAACACTCATATTTCTAGATTGTTTCTTAATCTTTGTTTCTCAAGGAAGAATGAGACTACATTTCTTGAGGACTGGGAGGCATATGTTGGCATTTAACATGAATGATCTGTTTGAATTTGTACAACATCAATAAAAAGGTACTCCTTATTTATCTCTGGTTTACAAATGTGAAGACTGAGCAAAGGTTAATTAAATTATCCAAAATCCCTGAGATGAGAGGCAATGGAATGGTCTTCTGATTTTAAATCTGGAACGTATTTCATCAGATCAAACTCCTACTATTTCGAAAAGAAATTTGGGACCTTTCATCAGCACTGTTCCCCATTCCAATCTGGCACAAGCAGGAAAGTGTTCACCATGGAGCTTAGGAATATGTCATGAAGGGTACTTAACTCTCAATCCTTTCCAGGAGCTGAACTTATACCCCTCACAATGGAGCCACTAATGATGCCTTCTCACCCCCAAAGATCAAACTCTGCTCTTTTTAAAAAAGATTTTATTTATTTATTCATGAGAGACACAGAGAGAGACATAGGCAGAAGGAGAAGCATGCTCCCTGTAGGGAGCCTGATGTAGGACTTGATCCCAGGACCTCAGGATCACAACCTGAGCCAAAGGCAGGTGCTCAACCTCTGAGCCACCCAGGTGCCTCCAAACTCTGCTTTTTAATCACCACCATCTTATTGAAACTGTCATTTCTTCGGAATTAAAAGATCTCTTCTGAAGCCAGTAATTCAGAGTTCTTGATGCTAATGTAATGTGAGGCCCCAAGAGGAGCCATCTTGACCAGGAGCCCATGTGCTGAAACCCTGGCATCCAGTCCCCAGTCAATGTAATATTCAATGTGTAAAAAAATATGGAAGCAAGCTTCTGAGTTAGTGCTTCCTCAATAAAAGTTATTGTGGAGTTTCAGGATCATTAGAATAGGAATAGGGTGGATATGAGAGCAAGAGAGAGAGAGAGCAAGAGAGAGCGAGCAATCAATATTTCATTATAATATCTCCAGAGGTTTCCTAAGCAATGGATATGGGAGAAGAGAAGCTTTTAAGAAGAAAAATGGTGCATATAAATGGCTCAGTAATATAAGTGTTTTCACATTTTACTTAGAGAAAAACATAGTGTACATTTTAGTAGAGAAAAGTGGATATTTAAATAATTTATCAAACTTTTTTTCCTTAGGGAAAATATAGAGTAGTAACATCTCCATCATTCTCCAGAAAGGGATACTTTTTTTTTTTTTGTATCTATAAATAGAAAAGTTCCTAAAATAGGAAAGGCAAGAAAAGATGCGGGTGAAAACATTTAACCAGGGATCCAAAGACCTGGATTTGTTTCCAGATTTGCCACCTGCTACTCGTACGACATTCGATGAATTTCTTCCTCCTTCCTAGAGAACTTCATTTTTCCTCGTGTCAAATGATGGGTAAAATAGGAACTGCATAGGTTTTGGGAGGTGCAGGGCTCACATATTATCACTGCTCACCTCTCCTGACTGCCATAGAGGCCCCTGAGATATTCCCTCAAACTTCAGGGTCTTCAGAGTTGGACTTGGGAATTCTGATCTAGATGTCCTTGCCTTTCTTTCACATTACATGAGCAAACTTAATGCTAGTTTTTACAAAAACATGGAATATTTATGTTAGGAAGCTTATAAATTATCAATAGACTCATTATTATTAATGAACTATCCTTTCCTGTGGTCCATCCTAGAGGTGTTGAAATGGGGTAATGTTTCTAAGTGGCTTGCAGACTTCCATCTTAATGGTCTACAGGTTTGGGGTTCTGTGCCTCTTGTACATCTAATAAGGTCCTGCAAAATCTAAAAAGAAGTTTCCATAGTTGCAGTGCTGACACACTGTCAGTGCTCCATGTTTTGCTGGGCTATTATAAGACACAAAATTTAAGTCAAAATAAATGGCAAGAGAACCCTGCAGTGTTTTTCTTTGCAGCTAATTGGCTTGTTATGCTTAGGATGGGCTTCCAGATATATGTTTGGGAGCCATCCCCCCCTAACACTGAAGGAAGATTTGTTAAGTGCCAGAGTGTAGGAGGGAGAATGACTAAGGGAAAATGAAATTGCTGTGAAAAACAATAAAACTGCTCTTAAGTCTCAAGCAATAAATTATCACATTTGAAAAATATTTAACAGAACATGTACTAGGTTGGTGTTGAGAATGTAATGAACCTTGATGGGATGAATATAGGACTGTGTCTTAGCTGAGCTGAAGCAAGGTCTCTATTATGATTAATTTTAAAAGATTTATTCATTTATTTGAGAGGGTAGGGAGAGAGGCAGAGGGCGACAAGCAGACTCCGTACTGAGCCAGAAGTCTGTTGCAGGGCTGGATCACAGGACCCTTGAGATCATGACCTGAGCTGAAATCAAGAGTCAGACCCTTACCTGACAGAGCCACCCAGGAGTCCCTCTGTAATTTTTGAGGAGCAGAGATAGGCTACATTCCCTTCCCACATGTCCTAAAGAGCCTCCTAGGAAACCCTGAATTGGTGGATTGCTAAGACACAAGGCTGATTAAGGTAAATTCATACTGTGGTGTTAATGGCTTCATTTTTCCCAGAATATTTTTGTTGTTTTGTTCCTAGCTGCTTTAGATTTCTATTTTAAACATTTAACTTCTTACCAAAGTAATATATTTATATAGTTTAGAAAGTCAAAGAGAATAAGAAGGCCTATAACAGCCAACAACAACAAAATACCATTCCTCATGGTGCCCCCTCATCTACATTTTTGAATCTTTCTTCTCAGAACTAACTTAACATTGCGAACTACTTTTGGTATTTACCTCCTGATTCTTAAGTACTATGCTTATTATGCCATTTTTTGAAATGTCAATTCATATATTGCAAGTTGACATTCTACTATGGAGCTAAGGACTTGTACTCTTATAATTCCTCTCCATGCTCTAATTTTTGGTTATTAATCAGTGTTTATATCATTATGGTCAGATAAATATTATTCATAGATGAGCCATGTAGAATTCTATATTTCCTTTTCTGTACAATTTTTCATGTTTCTGTGAATGATTCGTTCTTTTTTTCTATTTGCTTAGTTATCTAGGTACTTGTCACTAAATTTTTTCCAAACTCTTTGAAATACCTAAACATGTCTCAACGCAGTCAAATATATCAGAACATCACTTACAAATTTTCAGGTTCTGTCAGAAACATTCTTCTGTTGGCCCCCACACTCCTGCTCTACGCTGGATTGTATAGTTGGCATCCGAGGACTTCCTTTCCAATCATCAGGGAAATTTCTTAATCTTCAGCGTATTAAATACTCTGTTCACTGGGCCCCATATATTCTGCTTTCTTGGTTTGCTTTCTCATCTTGGTGGAGTGCATCTTCTAATAGATTATAAGATAGACATGTATGAGAGCTGTATATTTTTTGAGTCTACAATTCTAAAGTTAATTAAAAAAAGATGACATCCATAGAATCCTAACTTTTAGAAATTAAGAAATACTTTCCTAAGTATTTTCTGGATACTGGATAAAACAAAAACAATTTTGAATTAAATTATCTAGAGAACAATGGCTACTTTATCAGTCAGAGCTCCACCAGAAAACAGAACTCCACTCAGATGGTTCAACTGAATAGATCTGAGTAAAGTAATGATTTATAAGCTTTCAGCAAGGTTAAAAGAATGAAGACACTCATGCTATAATGGGAAGATGTTCTCACATCAAGGCTTTAACTGACAAAGTGAGGAAATGTGTTAAGGACCCCAGTGTGAGCTAAAGCTGTGGAAGAGTCTCTGCATAGGAGGAGTGTAGCTGCTGCCACTGTAAGAACTGCTGAGATGAACGAGGAGGCAGTAAGGCACAGCTTCTCTTACCTGTCCTCTGATTTCCTGTTGATACGTCCCATTGGCCACACCCAACTGAAATCCATTCAGCAAGAGGATCTAGGTGATACATCCCAATAGGGAAGGGTTCTAGGAGCAGAGAGAGATGGAAGGGAGCAGACAAAGATGGAAAGTAAACCTGCTGAGTGTAAATGGAGAAAGACAGCACATGCTTCCTGCCAAAATTATGAGACATGGCTAAGGTTGAACTCAAATAAAAATTTATAGCCTCAAACATATTTATTTTATTTAAAAATATACTTCAGAGAGATCACATGCCATGAGGGGAGGGACAGAGGAGAGGGAGAGAAACAGTCCTCAAGCAGACTCCCTACTAGGTGCAAAGCTCAATGTGGGGCTTGACTCCAGGACCCTGAGATCATGACTTGAGCCAAAATCAAGAGTTGGACACTCAACCAACTAGGCCACCAAGCAGCCTCTCCAATATATTTGTTTTAAAGATGAAAAAATAGGGCATCCCTGGGTGGCTCAGTGGTTTAACGCCTGCCTTTGGCCCAGGGCGCGATCCTGGAGTCCCAGGATCGAGTCCCAAGTCGGGCTCCTGGCATGGGGCCTGCTTCTCCCTCCTCCTGTGTCTCTGCCTCTCTCTCTCTGTCTATCATAAATAAATAAATAAATAAATAAAAAATCTTAAAGATGACAAAAAGACAGAAATTTCTGTCCAGCCTAAAAAATTAGAAAATATAACAGAAGAAACTAGGAAGAAGAAAATATTAAAAGGAATCAAGATAAAATATTAAAGACAAAGGTTGGAATCAATGTAAATAGCAAAACAATAGCAGAAAGGATGTGTAAACCCAAAAGTAGTTTTCTTAGAAAGACCAGAAAATGGATGAATGCCTTAGAAATCTGATGAACAAAAACAGAGAATAAAAATACTTAAAACTAGAAATGAAAAGGTGATACTCACATGCATGGAGGAGAGACTGAGAGGACTATTACATGCAACTTTATTTTTTTTACAAAACTCATAGTCAAAACCAACCCTAGAAGAAGGTAGAAAACTTGAAAAATTCAAGTCTGTAAAAAAAAAAAAAAAGACATCAGAAAGAAAATTAATGATCAACAATTAGAAAAAAAGCATCATGAGCAGATGGCTTCACAGCTGAATTTTATCTAACCTTTAGAGGACAGATGATCCTCATGTTAATTAAATTATCCAGGGCTTTAGAAAAAGATCTCTCCAATTCGTTTTGAGAAATGACCATAGTCCTAGTACTTAATCCTGATAAGGAAGGACCAAGGGTGGAAAAAAAAACGGAAATGTTAGACCAGTTTTAGGAATAAAATTGCTAGAAGTCTAAATAAAATTAAAAATTGGGCAGCCTGGGTGGCTCAGCGGCCTAGCACTGCCTTCAGCCCAGGGCGTGATCCTGGGGACCCGGGATCAAGTCCCACGTGGGGCTCCCTGCATGGAGCCTGCTTCTCCCTCTGCCTGTGTCTCTGCCTGTCTGTCTATCTATCTATCTATCTATCTATCTATCTATCTATCTATCTATCTATCTATCATCATCTATCTATCATCTATCTATCTATCTCTGTCTCTCACGAATAAATAAATAAAATCTTTTAAAAAAAAGAAATTAAAATGTGCTTCACGGTAACCCAGCTCCTTTTAATTTTGAGGAAAAAAATGGTTTGAAGCACTTTTATCTCCATGGTCTTCGTATGTCTGTGATACCAATTCCATGGGAACTATTTTCTGCACCAGGTTTGTTCGAGTTTATTACCAGGGACACCTGCCCGGCGCCCCAGCCCTGTGCTCTCTGCCTTTTTGTGTCTCTCTGAAAGTGGCCGGGAAGAAATCCACAAAAATTCAGATGTGGCATCTTTATGCGAATGCAGCTATTTTGGAATCATTCTTTCCCATGAGTTTCGAATCTCTCTGGGAATCACTTGGCAAGAATGAAGGTGGTAATATTTGTAGAAGTTGGTAACTCTAATCCTTTTCTAAAAAAAAAAAAAGAGATGTGCTGCTAATAATCTTTCATTTACCAATGGGTATGTTTGAAGCTGACGTCTAAGGCATTTACTCTAGTTTTAGTGCCTGCTGTTCTAAGAGAACATGATTCCCAACTACCATCGATAGGTTTTGACTTCACAACTTCCAGCAAAAATAATTTTCAAGTTCTTATAGATAATGCGTAGGTAATACCCTTATCAGTAGAAAGTGCTTAGGACTGCTAAAAAAAAGTCAGAAATTGTGAAATATGCCATATGTTAAGGATTTTTTTTTTTCCTAAGGCCATTTGCCAGTATTGAGATAGGGTTTTTTGCTGTGTGGAAGATATGGAAATTTATATCTCACATCATAATACATTCCACTTCCTTGGTTAAAAATCTTTCATTATCTCTTTTGTAAAATGAGTCTTTGGGCTCTAGAGAACAAAAACCTTAGGAGCTGTGAAGAAAGGATAAATTTTCCTTTTCACAGTTTCACCCTCCTCCATCTCCCAAATGTGGGGATTCAGGAAAGATTGGTATTGGCATTTGCAAACAGTGAGTCTTCTAAGGAACAAAGTCTGATTTCTTTGGAAGATGATGTCCGGAGTATGTACACTATTCCATTTCAAGTAAATGGCTTGAAGTAGTTCATTACTTTTTTTTTTTTTACTTTAAATATAATTTTGTCAACTATTCCTCAATAAAGCTGGGGTGTGGGGGGAGTGACCTTGCAAACTTGAGTCTGGCTGGCTCCAAACATACCTCACTCACCTATAAAATCACTCTTTGGTATTCATGCCCATTTTCATTTTGCAAATATTTTTTTCACCAATCATGCCATGCTTCTGTTGGACTTCGGAAAAACAGCATCCAGGCAGTATGTGTATCTCAAAATTTGATATTTTATATATATATATATATATATATATATATATATATATCACTTACTGTGTGCTAGACTCTGTTCTAAATCCTGGGGAGACAACATGAACAAAATCAAGTCTTTTCCCTGATGAAACTTTCCTTATAGTGGAACAAGACACATAACAAACCAAATATATAGTACACTATCAGGTATTGATAAATGACATAAAATTAAGAAGCAAAAATAGAGAGTTATAGAGGAGGGATATTTTAGATAATATGGGGCATGTGAGCAAAAATCTGAAGTAAGAGAGTGAGCCATATGAAGCTCTAGGGAAAAACATTCCAGGCAAAAGCAACAGCATGGAGTAAGGCCCAGAGATGAGAACAAGTCAGAAGGCCAGCGTAACTGAGCAGAACTGAGCAAGTGGTAAGAATGAGATCTGAGAACTAGCCAGGAGTTGAATCAGATGTAGAACTTTATAGGCAGTAGTAAAGATTTCGGGTTTTGCCCTAAATTTTCAATGACTTTCAATAAGGGAAGTAATTGAATCTAATTTATGTTTAAAATATTACTTGACTGCCGGCTTGAAAGTAGACTAAAGGGACCAGGGAAGGGGAAAGAGCAAGAGTGAAGATAGGAAGTCATCGAAGAGGTTGCTGTAGTCAACCAGAGGAAAGATGAAGAGGGCCTCAGGCCGGGGAGGCTGCTTGTGGCCCAACAGAAAGACAATGGTGCTTTAAGGGATACTAGTAAGGAGGCACCTATAATGATCCAGGGAGAGTTGGTAGGGCTTGGGTCCCAGAGGTGGGGTGCTGAAAAGTGATTGCTCTCAGGAGGTATGTCAAAAGAATGTGCTTGTGGAAAGGAGAAAAAATGAGTGGGAAATATCAGAAAGAGAGACAGAACATGAGAGATTCCTAACTCTGGGAAACGAACTAGGGGTGGTGGAAGGGGAGGTGGGAGGGGGGTGGGGGTGACTGTGTCACGGACACTGAGGTGGGCGCTTGATGGGATGAGCATTGAGTGTTATTCTATATGTTGGCAAATTGAACACCAATAAAAAATAGATTTATAAAAAAATTAAAAACTTAATAAATAAAAACTTTTTAAAAATAATAAAACTAAAGTTCAAAAAAAAAAAAAAAAGAATGTGCTTGTGGATTTAATAGTAGATGCTAGAGAAAGAAAAGAGCCATGACTACCGAGTAGTTCATTACTTTAAAGTGTGTATTCTGGAATGATCTTAGTTTATTCAGGACTCACATGCAAGTAAGTATGTACACATGTTAACGTCTTATGATTTTAAAATATTAGTGCAACTAATTATGTGGTTTCCTTAATGAAATGACTCAGAAATTTATTGACCATCTAATTTTTCCAGGTGATTTCATGTTTGTTTTCCTTACAACCTAGCTTATAAGGCAATTTCCAGAAAACCATTTACACATTATGAACCTCAGCAGGGCCATGTAACATAGTCAAATTCACACATCCAGCAATTGGAGGAATTACATTTCTAATCTCACACATGGTCCACTTCCCCTCCTCTGACAAGCTTGGAAATTGAATCTGGGAGGGCTTTTCCTCCCAGGCCAATGTATCTGTTCCTCAAAGCTCCATATATGGTGAGATTCGGAAGTCTATACCACTTTTTTGGATTTCAAAAAACACAGTTATATTCTGAGCAGGAGTTAGGACTTATTTTGGTGTCAAGGAATTCTCTTAATTCCTGTTTGCATAGGATGTCAACCTTGAATTCAGAGATGTTCAGCTTTGATTTTTTTTTTTTTTTTTTTTTGCTGAGGGATATGTTGAGTCAGTTGGTTCAGAAAATGTTTCCTTTCAGAGTGTTTATAGAAAACAAAACCTGCTGTTTTCTTGATGGCACTGTAACAGTTTAAGTGGTGGATGAAGGAGACATTAGTTGAGCAGCTATAGTGTGCAGGGTAGTAGACAGAGGTTGCCTAGATATAAAACTGGTTGCCTCTGGTCTTACCAGATAGTCAGGCTTAAATAGATCATTGTCAAATTGATTATCAAATTGAGCTGTAAGAAAGGTACACAAAACGTCCTAAGAATTGATAGGGTGGTGGACGCACCTGTGATTAGAAGGATACCTCCTTGAGTACACCTGTGATGGGCCCTTCTGGGGCAGGTAAGATTTGAGCAGGTGGTGATGGAAGTCAAAAAGGGAGCCTAGGGGCATCTGGGTGGCTCAATCGGTTAAACATCTGCCTTTGGCTCAGGTCATGATCTTGGAGTCCTGAATGAGCCCCAAGTCAAGCTCCCTGCTCCATGGGGAGTTTGCTTTCCCTTTACTCCTCCCTCTGGTTTGTGCACTCTCTCTCTTTCTCACATTAAAAAAAAAATCTAAGCAACAAGAAGGGGAGAGGTCAGAGGACACTCCCTGAACACAGGCACATAGGAAGGAAAGTGTGGGAACATTCAGCACAGAGCAAGTCCCCAGTCCTCATGTGATTCTTGCACTCTGCTCAGAGCTACTCACTTTTGACCTCAAACTCTACTTCCAAATCTTTCCTACTTTTCATGCATCTGACCTTAGAACTGGTGTTCTCATTCATGTCTTCACCATTCTCCTGGACTTGACACCCAGCTACGTTTGTCTGGCTTTTACTTTAAGAATGGATTGTCCTTATCACTCACGTTTTAGACTCTTTCTTTACATTTTTATGCAGTGACCATCCAGGGAAAATAGCTTGTGTGATCTAGCTCAGCTCCCAGAATCCCACACTTCGGTACAAGTCTTCCTGCTGTTCTGTCCCTGGGCGTACTCAGTCCTGCTGGAGAGAACTTGTTAGATATGTAAAGAGATGGCATTCTGAAACAGAAACAGCTAACCTAATTGCAATTGTACAATTCTCTGAGAACTGGAAAAGCCAGCAAGAAGGCAGGCCAGATTGTGGAAGCCTTTAACAGCAGATAAAAGGTTGTTTTTGATTTTATGGTCAAGGAAAGGCATGAAGATTTGTTAGCAGAGGAAAATGCCATCAGTATGGAAATGGTGTGATGGAATGAGGGCTGTGTAGGCTGGGCAGGGGCGAGCAGGAGCCTTAATCTGTGGAGAGGAAGTGCTAGCTTCTGCAGGTGTGAACACAGAACAGGTAGGAGCTAGTGACCAATTAGAGACTGAGAGTGGGGAAGAGGGAGGACAGCAAGGTGCTCAGTCTCCTGGTGGGCGTCATCGCTGCTATGAACGAACAAGAGATGCTCTTGCGTGGTGGGCAGCCCTCCCTGCCCTGTGCTGCTCATAGGCTTCTCTAATACACCATCTACACAAACGGGGGCATTCTAGAGCATCTATCATTTTTAAAAAAGATGTCAATCCAGAGTGCTTTATTCAAAAAGATTATGAAATTTCATGGGGTTTCTAAGTAAGGCTGGGCTACGACAAATTTGTTTTCCTGTCAATCAACTGAAGCTTAAATTTCCTTTGGGATCATGTTTATCTACCCAGATCTTGCCTCAAATAAAACAAAGATTGTGTCCTCAGCTGCTTTTTATTTTATAGAACTCTGCAGTTTTGCAGGAAATACTGCTTTCCTGTTCTGGACTTGTCTGAAACAGAATAGCCCTTAGGCTCCTGAAATTAAAAATAGCTAATATGCATTTACCCAATCTTGGGATGTTACTGAGTTTTCATCACTTTTTCCCTCCTTCATTTCACATGCTTTTCTCATTTTATTCATCTTGGTCATTGTGCTTTGAAGAAGGTGAGGGGGAAAAGGGACGGTGTTTGGGTTAGGATAAGCCGATGTGGGTACTGACTCGAGGTAAGATAGGGTGGCCCGGAACTATTGACTGAAGTTATATTGATAATATCTGTAGGTACATCTATTCATTTCATTTTTCATTGCCAATGGGCTATAGTCCTCTGCTAGGGAAAAGTTATAGGGAAGGGAAAAGACATAGTCAACAAACAGACACATCCACAGATCATAATAAAGGCTCCAGCGGAGTATTGTACAAGGCAAATGAGGAGGGGAAGCTGCAGGCTTGCTGGAAGGCTTCATGCAAGAGATCATTTGAACTGAGTCTCAATTATTGAAAAATCAGGAAAGGAAAAGGCATTTCTGGCAAAAGTGACAACGTATATGACAGCACAAAGGCTTGAAAGAATGAAACAATAGAATGGTGACTACTATGAGATGAGTATATTGTAGATGGTTTGAGAGGGACAGGAAGACAGGAGGAAGGACAGGAAGAGAGGCAGGAGTCGAGGTGGAATCTTTGCTTGAGGTCAGGCTGTGTGTGGTCTTTGACTACCAGCCCAAGGAGTCTGGAGCTTCTCTCAAGGGTAATGAGCTCTGTGGAGTGTGCTAGAACCAGGGTTGACATGCTTTGTATTTTAGAAATCTGCTCTGGGCTGGGTTACTTGGTCTCATACTTCAATCTTACTGCCCCTGTTGCTTTTATATATAACAAGCTTCTTAGAGGACATTGCTGATTCTCTTTATTTCTTCACTGCCCATTCCGTCCCATTCTGCTCTTGGTTTTCACCACTCCAGTGAAGCTGTTTGTGTTAGGATTGCCCAATGTCATTCTAATGGATGCTCCTTTATTTGTTTTCATTCTCTTCTTAACAGTAATCCACATGGCTGTCATCCCCCCTTCCTGGTATACTCTCTCCTTGTCTACCTTGACTACAGATTCGTCCCCTCCTACATCAAAGACTTTTGCTTTTCCAATTTCTTTGCATGCTTCTCTTCTCTCTGACTTCTAAACATAAGAGGCTTTCAAGGCTCTGCTTCTATACTGAAAATCACTTTACAGGAGGCTTCATCTACACCCTGGATTTTAACTTCTGGTGTGTATGTTGATGAATCCCAAATTTATGTCTCTAGTCCTTGTGTATACACTGAACTCCAAACTCATCAATTCTAGTGCCCTTTGGGCATCTTCCTGTGAATGTCTAATAGACATTGAAACAGAGTTCTTGATCTCCCTCCTCTTTTATGTTTATAGTTCTGTATCTCAGAAAAGGACATTATTATCTTTCTAATTACTTAATCCCAAACCCATGTGTAGGTATAATCCTTGATATTTTTTCCCCCTTTCTCTCACTCCTTGTATCCTTTTTTTTTTTTAAATTTTTTTTTAATTTTTATTTATTTATGATAGTCACAGAGAGAGAGAGAGAGAGAGGCAGAGACATAGGCAGAGGGAGAAGCAGGCTCCATGCACCGGGAGCCTGATGTGGGATTCGATCCCGGGTCTCCAGGATCGCGCCCTGGGCCAAAGGCAAGCGCCAAACCACTGCGCCACCCAGGGATCCCTCACTCCTTGTATCCTATCCATTAGCAAATCCCATCAGTCTACTTAAAAGAAAACAAAAACAAAAACCTTAATTTTTTAAAAGAAGTTTTGGGTTCACAGCAAAATTAAGAGGAAGTTACAGAGGTTTCTCATATACTTCCTGCCTCCATGGGTGCATAGCCTCTCCCATCAACATACCCCACCAGAGCGGTACATTTGTTACAGTTGATGAACCTACATTGATACACCATATTCATCCAAAGCTCATCATTTACATTAGGGTTCACTCCTGTCATACGTTGTGTGGGTTTGGACAAATGTATAATGACATGTTTCCCTCAATATGGAATCATGTAGAATATTTCCACTCTACTATAAAATCCTCTCTGTTCTGCCTATTTATCCTTACCAGCCACCCTCCTTCCCCCCTCCCACCACTTGGCAACCACTGATCTTTTTACTGTCTTGCTTTTTTTCAGATGTCATATAGTTGGAATCACAGAGTATGTAGCCTTTTATGATTGGCTTCCCTCAGTAATAGGCATTTAAGATTTCTCCATGTCTTTCCATGGCTTGATAGCTCATTTCTTTTCAGCACTGTTTTAGTACTATTCCATTATCTGGATGTGTCACAGTTAATTAATCTGTTCACCTACAGAAGGGACTTCTTGGTTGCTTCCAAGTTTTAGCAATTATGAATAAAGCTGTTATAAACATCTGTGTGCAGGTTTTTGTGTGAACATAAGTGTTCAGTGCCTTTGGGTAAGTGCCAAGGAGCATGATTTCTGGATTGAATGGTAAGAATATGTTTAAATTTATAAGAAGCTGCTAGCTGTCTTCCAAAGTGGCTGCACCATTTTGCATTCCTATCAGCAATGAATAAGAGTTTCTGTGGCTCCACACCCTCACCAGCATTTGCTGTTGTCAGTGTTCTGAACTTTGGCCAGTCTAATAGGTGTGTAGAGTTATTTCATTGTTGTTTTGATTTGTATTTCCCTGATGACAAATGATGTGGAACATCTTCTTATAGACTTCTTTGCCATTTGTATATCTTCTTTGGTGAGGTCGTTTAGGTATTTGCTTCATTTTAAAATCAGATTGATTGTTTCCTTATTGTTGAGTTTTAAGAGTCCCTTTGTATATTTTGGATAATAGTTCTTCATCAACTGTGTCAGGAGATGTAAATTCTCCTCCCAATCTGTGGCTGGTCTTCTCTTTCTCTTGACATTGATATTGTATTTCACAGAGCAAGAGTTTTTATTTTTTAAAAAATATTTTATTTATCCACTAGAGAAAAAGAGAGAGGCAGAAATATAGGCAGAGGGAGAAGCAGATGCCCTGCCCGGGGCTTGATGCAGAACTTGACCTCAGGACTCAGGATCATAACCTGAGCCAAAGGCAGATGCTCAACCACTGAGCTATCCAGGTGCCCCAAGAGTTTTCAATTTTAATGAGGTGCAGCTTATCAATTATTTCTTTCATGGATCATGCCTTTGATATATTTAAAAAGGAGTCACCATATCCAAGGTCATCTAGGTTTTCTCCTGTGTTATCTTCTAGAAGTTTTATGGTTTTGTGTTTTACATCTCAGTCTGTGATCCTTTGTGAGTTAATTTTTGCAAAGAGTATAAGGTCTATGTCTAGATTCATTTCTTCGCATGTGTATGTCTCGTCGTTCTAGAATCATTTGTTGAAAAGATTCTTTGCTCCACTGTATTGCTTTTGCTCTTTTGTCAAAGACTGTATTTATGTGGGTCTGTTTCTGTGCTCTCTATTCCATCCCACTGGTCTATTTGTCTATTCTTTCGCCAGTATCATATTGTCTTGATTAATATATCTTTATAATAGGTCTTGAAGTTGAGTACATGTTAGTCTTTTAACTCTGTTCTCCTTCTATATTTTGTTGGTTATTTTGCTGTCTATATAAACTTCAGAATTAGTTTGTTGATAGCCTCAAAATTAGTGGGGTCTTAATCTGAATTGCACTGTGTCTATAAATCAGGTTGGAAGAACTGATACCTTGATGATATTGAGTCTTCTATGCATGAACATGGAATATCTCTTCATTTATTTAGGTTTTTGCTTTTGTTTATCAGAATTTTTTAGTTTTCCTCATACAAATCTTATATATATTTCATTAGGATTGTACCTAAACATTTCATTTTCTTGGCTGCTAATGCATATGGTGGAGTATTTTTTTGAAAGATTTTATTTATTTATTTATTTATTTATTTATTTATTTACTTACTTACTTACTTACTTACTTATTTATGAGAGAGAGAGAGGGAGGCAGAGACACAGGCAGAGGAAGAAGCAGGCTCCATGCAGGGAGCCCGACATGGGACTTGATCCTGGGTCTCCAGGACCACACCCTGAGCTGAAGGCAGCGCTAAACCACTGAGCCACCCGGCCTGCCTGGTGGTGTATTTTTAATTTCAATTTCTACTCACTCATTGCTGGTATGTGGGAAAATGATTGGCTGCTGTATGTTAATCTTGTATACTACTACCTTCCTGTATTCACTTATTTGTTTCAGGAGGTGAACATAAGTTTCGGTGAACAACAAAAACAGAAGGTTTTATTATTGTTGCTGTTGTTGATGCTTTCAAATTTTTTACATACATGATCATGTCATTTGCAAACGAAGCCAGTTTCATTTCTTCCTTCCCAATATGTATACCTTTTATTTCCTTTTCTTGTGTTATTGTATTAGCTAGTATTTTCTGTACATTGTTGAAAAGGAGTTATGAGAGGGGACATCTTTGCCTTGTTCCCGATCTTAGTGGGAAAGCTTTGAGTTTCTCATCATTCTACCTTTAAAAATACATCTCAAATCCTTTCATTTCTTTCCATCTCTACTACCAGCTGAAGTCTAAGCTACTTGTATCTCTTGCCTCAAGATTATTTTGACCTTCCAGGCTTGTTACCATCTCAATTCTGTTTCCACTCAAAATCTGAGTATTTTCATACATAAATTATATCATGTAATTCACTCATTTTAAAGTAGTTCATGAAATCTCATTGAACTTGGAATAAAATCTCAAATCCAAGACATGTCCTTAATGTTCTATATAATTTGGATTTAGCCTCCTGTCTGACCTTATATCTTCCCCCTCTAGCTTCTTTTCATACTCTCCAACCACCAAATCTTTTTTCTTCCTCTTTTCTCAGTGCCTTTGTACTTACAGTTATATCTTCCTGGAACTATCTTTATTCTTGCTCCTACACGGCTGAATTTTCTCATCATTCAGCTCAAATGACATGTCTTCTGAGAGGCCTTCCCCAGTTACACTACTAAATGTGAATTTCCAACTACTTTGGAATAAGCTAACCCTCCTTATTTCCCTCAGAAGCATTTGTTGGTACTTAAATTTTTATTTGTTATTTTATTTACTTTTATTTATTTTTGCCTCCTCATATTGGAGTGTAAGCTTCTAAAGAAGAAGTCTGGGCTGTCTTGATCATCATAATGTTTTTAGAGCTGGGTCAGAGTATGCACATAATAGATGCTCAGTACATATTTATTTATTTCTTATTATTTAATTACAAAATTATGTCATTTCACTCAACTCTGTGGCATGTTTTGAAGATAAATGTTGACCAGAATAGAGTTTCTGTCCTTTCTCCTATCCCTCAGCCTGTCCTTTCCCTCACTGTCTCTAAGGTGAATGACCACAATTCTGATGTGGTCCAATTCCAGGATTTCTAGTGAGTGTGCATGTGAGAGGGTGGGCACACAGGAGTGGCTTTTCTTTCTACTGTGGCCTGAACCTCTCAAGCCCTTTCCCCAGCTGCTACATTGCTCCACCATCATAGTTAGATGATGGTGCTGGTGTAAGATTCAGGGTGAAGGGAGTGGTCCCCAGAGTCTTTTAGGGCTCTTTATGTTCTGGCTTTGTTTGCAAGATAGCTCTATGCTATCTGAGCAGAAGCACAATTCTTCATAAAAATCAGTACTTTGAGTTCATCTTTAAATGAAGCCTACCGTTACAAAAAGGATACCTGGCTGGACCAAGATCTGGGCATCCTGGGCTCTAAGGGAACCTGTGTTCCATACTGGCAAGAGTCCTCACATCTGCACTGGGTGGATAACCAGTGCTCCACTCTGATGTTGTATTTAAATTCCTTCACTTTCTATTATCTAGCCTTTTAGGGGGAAGGTGGAGGTCTCTTCCGAGGTTGATCTATCCAAGGCTATGTCACCGGTAGTGGTGGAGCTGGTGTAAGAATTTCTGTTTCTTGACTCTGATCTAGTGACTTTTTTGCCCCAACATTCTGCCCATGAATGTTGCCTGTATGTCATTTTCCAGATTTTTTTGTGTGTGTATGCATTAGCATCGTTTTGATTTCCAAGCTTATAGCAACTTTGATATAAGTATCTGTGTTGATGACTTTTCTTGTGTATCCTACATGTTAAAAGGAGGTAAGAGTAAGCACAAAAATAAAGGATTTAAACATTTGAAACGTATTGTTCAGGTTAAGTGAACAGAATATGAACTGCAACACTAGGACTAAGTTTGTGATGCATATATTTAATATCATCCTACCTTTGCAATATTACAAACATAATGAAGATGCTTTCTGGAGAAAATAGGCACACATTTGCAAAGGAGAAGAAAATGCTTATCAAGAAGAGATGTGTGTACACCTTGTAGCTGCTTTTCATCTTCTTTATCCTGACTAAGCACAAAAATTACCATGTCTTTCAATAGAATCTTTAATATGTAAATGAAATTAGGCAAAGGCTTAAGTTGACATATTTTATGCACATTTTACCAGTTACATACATTTTCACTGCTGTGCTTATGACTACTATCTCCCCTTGTGAAGTCTAATTTTAGATTTTATGTAGGCACATATTATCACCAGGAGATGCAAAGTGGTTCACATAAACAATAAAATAACAAAAGTGTGGATGGGCAGCTGAAGAGAAGCAGACAATACTGATTTGGTTGTCTCTGGACAGAGTATTAGAGCATATTGTTGTATATCTGAGCACTATCATTAACTAAATTTATCAAGCTCCTACTATAAGCATGTCATTTTTTAATGGCTTATTCTTTCTCTGGGAAAGGCACAGCTCTCTCCCACAACTCTCTGAAGGGGAATTAAAGGCAAAATGTAGTCCTTAGGAACACGTTTAGGCTGGGATGCTAGATGATGAATAATTTAGTGGAAAGAGTGATTAAACTTCTCTCTTACGCAGAACACATTTTGGATTATTTTGTTCCCTTGATAATTTCTTTTTGAGGACCACCTTACTCTCTCTTTTACTCCATGCAGCTGGCAGCAGGGAAATTTCCTATGTGAGAGGACCTTCCTAATGGCTCCAGTTTGGAATGCTAAGTATGGAACTCTGGAAGAGGAGGAATCAGTAGTTTAGGCAAGTTTCCTCTGCTTTGGGGAGAGATCTTACCTTTTTCTAGGTTCATCTTTCTGTGCCTCCTCTTACAATGATAACACCATGAGGGTGAATTTTGGGGTATGAGTCTGGGGAAATGATTCTAGGAGGCTATTTAGTCATGTTCTTCGTCTAGAAGGGCACAGTGAATCCTGGTAGCTCAAGTGTGATTCAGTGTTTATGATAGGATTAATTACGGAGATTAGAATAAAACTTTGGGTTTAAGATCAGAGTTGTTACTTTCATTAATTGCAACTAATACGCTTGAGCTGAGCATTGCAGCCAGTTGAGTATGGTGATGAGGAGGACGGGATGTAGATGGGGGAAGCGCTAGCATAATGGAAGAGCAGTAGTCAGGGGAATTATTCTTCCTCCTTGTCTCCTATCACCATCAGAACGTAGAACATTTGTACATTCTTCTTCCACCCTCGTCCTCAACTTTCTTCTCTGTTTTATAGTTACAGGTATTTAATTTCATTCTGGCAGGTTCCCAGTTATCTCTTATCCAGATTGATCTGGATAAGATCCCATTCTCCAGTATGGCAATTGGCAACCTTTTTCTAGTAAAAGGCCAGCTAATAAACATTTTGGGTTTAATGGAGTGTACAGTCTGTGGTGTAACTACTCAACCATGCCATTGCAGTGCTGACACAGACATGAATAATAGGTAGATGAACAGGTGTGGCTGTGCCCCAGTAAAACCAAAACAGGTGGTAGGCTGGATGTGGTCCACAGGCCCTAGTTGGCAAACAATCTAGTAGGTTCCTCAGAAAAGTTTCTTAAATATGAGATTTTAAATGTTCATGATTGTTCTACTTTAGACTGGATTTTTGAGGTGGAGTTTTGAAGGTCTGGATTGTTTAAACTCTGGACTGGGTATAGAATCCTTGGTTTACCCTTTTTCTCCCTTGAGTCTTAAAATATTTTTTCACTCTTAATTTTATTTCTATGCTGCATTTGAGAAGTCTGATGCCAACCTGATTTTTTTCTTGGTAAATAATTTTTTCCATTGCCCTGGAAGCCAGAAAATTCTTTCATATTTATTTTTATTTTTTTGGCCCTAAAATCCAATAATTCTCCTAGAATATGTCTTAAAGTTGAATATTCAGGGTAAATTTTCCCAGTTACATTGTGGGTCTTTTTAATATGAATGTTCAAATCTTATTTTGAAAATTTTCTTCAATTATAACTTTAAATATTACTTCTGTTCCATTATTTTCTTTTTCTTCCAAAACCACATTATACATATGCTGGATCCTCTTTGATTATCTTTGATTATCTTTTGGTAGCTTTGGAGTCTCTTCCTTCTCTTGGTTGTTTGCATTATTTTCTTCAGTGCCTCTCGTATTTTCAGCAAAATCCAAGCCCCCTTTTTTTTACCTTATATTTTTTTCTTATTTATGAGCTTCTTTTGTCTTTTTCTTCAACTTCTTTCTTAAGTTTGTTCAACAATTTTTATGTATTCATTTTTTTATCTAGAGTTTTGAATTTTTAATTCATGGTGTTATTTTATATTTACCATTGCTCACTTAGCTTCATGCTCATCTATTTTTGTTTTTCTCTACTTTGGGTGCAATTTAGAGAATATTTAATGGAGAACTTTTGGCCCTCACATTCTATTTTTCTCTTACAGGGATTCCATATGCCTTTTGCTATCTTTTCCTGTGTATTCTAAGGGGCCTTAGATTTTCTGAAGTAGTAATAATCCGTGTATCTAAGAAGAGATTTGGGGGAGTTGGGATACCTATAGATTTCTTTGTTCAAGGATTCCCTCTTGTGTGTATTTAAAAAAGAAAAAGACTAATGTCCCTTTTCCTTTCCTTTTGGGTGTGTGTGCTATTCAGTAATGTCTTCTAATTCTGTAATATTCTTTTCTTTTCCTTCACTACCAAGTCTCCAAGGGATGGCTCTTCTTCCAAGCTGGTTCCCTCTTCCCTGAACCTAGTGCTTTCCCAAGATTGACACCTTCACACCTATATACTTTCAAGTGGTTTACTCTGGGTTGTCCAGTAGTTGGTCCACTTGATCTTGGTCATTTTATTGGTATTCTCTTGTTTAGAATGGCCCCTCTTCTGAGCATGGTGTTACCTGTGTCTCTCTACCCTAGGAGTAGGATGGACTCTTAAACAAGTTTGGATAGTTTCTATCACTGTGCCTTCACTAATCTTTCTTTTTCTGTAGGATATAGTTGGCTGTCAATCCTAGTTAGTGTATTTATAATCTCAGGATATTTTTCATATCTAAAATTTGATTTGGATTTTTAAATATTTTCCATGGTTTTCTTTTTTTTTAAGTTTTATTTTTTATTATTTTTTTATTTTTTATTTTAATAAATTTATTTTTTATTGGTGTTCAATTTACCAACATACAGAATAACAGTGTACTCAGTGGAGAGGCATAAAAGTGCAAACACTTAAGATAGGAGGTTGTCATCAGTGCTCATCCCGTCAAGTGCCCCCCTCAGTGCCTGTCACCCATTCACCTCCATCCCCGCCCTCCTCCCCTTCCACCACCCCTAGTTCGTTTCCCAGAGTTAGGAGTCTTTATGTTCTGTCTCCCTTTCTGATATTTCCCACACATTTCTTCTCCTTTCCCTTATATTCCCTTTCACTATTATTTATATTCCCCAAATGAATGAAGAGAAGATCCTTAAAGCAGCAAGAGACAAGAAATCCCTGACTTTTATGGGGAGGAGTATTAGGGTAACAGCAGACCTCTCCACAGAGACCTGGCAGGCCAGAAAGGGCTGGCAGGATATATTCAGGGTCCTAAATGAGAGGAACATGCAACCAAGAATATCCAGCAAGGCTCTCATTCAAAATGGAAGGAGAGATAAAGAGCTTCCAAGACAGGAACTGAAAGAATATGTGACCTCCAAACCAGCTCTGCAAGAAATTTTAAGGGGGACTCTTAAAATTCCCCTTTAAGAAGAAGTTCAGTGGAACTTCTTGGTTTTCTTTTCTTCTTTTCTTTTCTTTTCTTTTCTTTTCTTTTCTTTTCTTTTCTTTCCTTTCTTTCCTTTTCTTTTCTTTCTTTCCTTTCTTTCTTTCTGACTTCTGGAATACAAGAAGTGTAGTTAGATGATTTAATATCTTTGCTAACTTCTCATCTGTTTACTTTTGTTTTTTTCTATTGATTGATTTTTTTTCAAGTGGATTTTTATTTAGATTCCTTGAATACCTTTATCGGATACCAGACAGTATAAATTTGTGTGTTGTTTGTTGGATTTTTAGTGTTTTAGAAAATATTTTTTGCCTTTATTTTGCCCCTGGGACACAGTTAAATTTCATGAAAATAGTTTGACTTACTTGAGGCTTGATTTTTCAGCTTTGCTAGTTAGGACCCTGAATACCTGTTAGTGTAGTACTAATTTGGCTCACTGCAGAGGCAGTGCCCTTCTTAGGATTCTACTCAATGCCCATCTGTTAGGAGTCTTCTCCCATTTAGTTGGCAGGACACAGATTGTCTCTAACCTGCATGAGTCCTGAGAATTTTTAGGATGCCCTTTTCTATTCCCTGCCCCCCACCCCCGCCCCCCGGACTTGTTAGTTTCCTCACACCTATGCTTTGAACAGTGCTCTGGCAAAGACTCAAGGGTGCCCTCTGCCACTCCCTGGGATCCTGTCTTTCTCGGTGAGGCTCTCTTCTCTCTGGTACTGTGGTCTATGGGTTCTAGCCATGCTGGCCTCCCTGAAATCTAAACTCTGTTTCTGCCACTCAGGGAACACCTTGGGCTCAGTTTGGATATCCTTTCCCTGCATTGTGGCTTCTCTCCAGGCAATAAATTGGGAGTGTTTAAGAAGATCACTTGATTTATTTCTCTTCTCTCAGGGACTACTCTTAAGCCCTGCCTTTGGCCAAGGTTCAGAAATCATTGTTTTTTACATAATTTGTCCAGTTTTAATTTTTATTTATTATTATTTTTAAAGATTTATTTATTAGAGAGAGAGAGAGAGGAGAGAGAGAGCAAGCAGGGAAGGGGCAGAAGGAGAGAGAGAATGTCAAGCAGACTCCCTGCTAAGCATGGAGCCCAATGCAGGGCTCTATCTCACAACCCTGAGATCATGACTGAATTCAAACTAAGAATTGATGCTCAACCGACTGAACCACCCATGTGCCCCTATTTTGTCCAGTTTTTAAATGAACATTGGAAAATTAATTCAGTGTCTGTTATTCTCTCATGATTAGAAGTAGAAGCTTCATTCAACTTTCAGCAGTGTTAACTCTTGGTACCCAGGGTCCCACAGGTGGGGAAAGGAATCATCACTCTCGTAATTGACTCTGACCACTACAAGTACACTAGAGCATGGAGAAGAATATGTTTGACATGTAGGTAATCACCTGGGATATCTCTTGCTACTTTTGGGTTCAGTTTTGGTGGAAAATAGAAAAGGGCAGCGGCCACAGCTTGAGGAAGATATGGTGACCAGACACCTCTGGGGTAAGGAGTTCAATTGCCTCACCCACTGAACCATTCAGGCCAGCAGCAGGGCTAGCTGACAGTGAGAGGACTCTAGGGGGTGCAGAGAAGGGGCATAGAGTGTGACAAGTGCAGCCCAGCGAGACCAGGTGCTACAGTGGAGGCTGTAGTTTGTCTCATTAACCAGTCCACATCCTGGGACACTAACACCTAAGTGAAGGTGTAAGGAAAGTGAATCATAGTAGAAGTGAACCAGCAGTGGGTGCATTTATGACTGGGGTACTACTGTGAGGACTGGGGCTCAGTCCTGCTAGAGACATCCTGAATGATCACTTAGAATGTACTCGGAATCATCCACCCGAAGGATAGGGAAAGTGAAGTATTTTCCACAGTCTCAGCATGTGAAATCTCTGGCATTTCTGGAATATCCTATATAAGGTCGTGTCACCATTTTGGTTGCAAGGGAATGTACTCAGTGGAGAGGCATAAAAGTGCAAGCACTTAAGATAGGAGGTTGTCATCAGACTTGGGGTAGACAGCAGCAGTATTTAACATACTATACAATTTTCTTGTTTCCTGTCTCCTTCTACTAGTTGCAGGGACCATGAAGGCAGAGACTGGTTCCTGAGCACCACCTCTCAGCATCTCTCTGCTCTAAGACAAAGTGTATTTTTATCATTTGCAGCCTTATCAGAACCACATGAAGGTGTGGTAAGGAATACTTTTCTAAAGAAAGATAGAGGGAGAGGGATGTTAGGAAGACAGAGCCATAGAGATGAATTATACAAGACACATTAGCAGCAAAGTCCCTGTTTTATAGGTTGGACTAAGCATATTGAGAAGAAAAGCACACAACTAGTGACATCCCTGAAGAAATCAGAGGGCTTCTGATCCCCGGGCTGTAAAACACCAAGGCAATATACTGTCCATGTCTACAGCCTTAGCTGTAGAATAATGTGAAAGGTCTTAGGACAGCAGCTTTGGTGAGAAAGGATTTTCAGGTACTACCACACATTAGTTACATAAACATATTTTTGTACTTTTCTGTAGAGTCTTATTTTCAAGTCATTATTAGTAATTTACATATGACTCTTTCCATAGTAAAATTTTAGTCATTTTCAACAAATCCTATTATTGTCCTGTTAAAATCCAAAACTAAAACAACTACTTCAAATATTAAAAAAGATAAAATAAATGCCCACTCAAGGTGCCCTGAAGCAATAGATGCCATCATTAATCTGGATCCCTGACTATATCAACCAGATGGGATGCATGGTATGGTGGGAAGATCAAAAACTTTGGAACCAGACCCATGTGGATTTAGCTTCCAGCTTTGCTGTTTATAAGCTTTAACATTGGGCCAGGTGCTTAACCTCTCTGACCTCCAATTTCCTTAATTGTAAAATAAATCTAATAATAGAGATAGTGTTTCTCCAGTACACAGCGGTGCCTGGCACATGGAAAGCAGGCACCCCATCAAAGTTGTACCTGTTTTCAAGGTCTAGAAACAAACAGTGTGGAGTGACAAGTAGGTTTGGATCCCAGTTCACTTGGTTGATCATGGACATGCTTTTTCCTTTTTTCTCTGTTTTTGCATGGCTGTCATGCTGGTTAGAAAACATTTACTAATTCCAAGAACAGAGTAAGCAATCAAATGCGAAATTTCGTTTTTAGTTTTTATTTTTGTGTTTTATTTTTATTTGTTGATTTATGTATTTATTTGACGGGGGGCGGGTAATGCATTAGCAGAGGGAGCAGCAGGCAGAGGGAGAAGCAGGCTCCCTACTGAGCAGAGGGCCCAATGTGGGGCTCAATCCCAGGACCCCAGAATCTCTGGGGACATGGGGAGGTGATCCATCCTGAGCTGGTTGACCAGATCTTTCTGTGTGCCTTTTTTCTCACTTTAAATCTCTCCCAATCACATGATTTGGGCCTCTTTTGAACAATGGGCATGCAGCATTCTTTTGCAGAAAGTGTCAGAAGAAAAATGAAAGTGAGAATGTGAAGTCTGGTCTATGTTAAACATGAGAATGTTAAATTAGATACAGAAATGTTCTAAGTTAGGTATCAAAATATTGTATGATGACTTAAACCCCTCTTGCAAAGAAAAGTACAATGAACAATTAGTTTTAGACAAAATCTTAAGATGATGGAAAGAATTTCCAAAAAGTAGTCTAAAGATACAAAGATCATAATTATGGTTTTATTATTAAATATTTGTCAAGTCCTTAAAACAAAACAGAAACAAAAACAAACAAACAAAAACATGACCTGAGCCAAAAGCAGACGCTTAACTGACTGAGCTACCCAGGTACCCCTCCTTCTTATTTTTTAAGAATATAGAAGCAGATTTAAGAAACATGTGTAACCACAAAAGATATAAAGATGGTCTAAAACAAAGAGCAAAACTCTCAGAAAACAGAGGGACAACAGTATCTTACTTATTTTTAAATGCTCATGTGCATGATCTCAAATGTGTTCTAATTCAAGGTAAAAACTACTCCTACTTGCAACCACTTTCGCATGCATGCCAGTGCTCACAGATGCTTGCTGGGCTGGTAAATGGAGGAGCCACAGCAGGCAGCTCAAAACCTCACATTCAAGACACAGACCCTGCCAAATGAAGATGTTTGCCTGTGGCTGGGCCTTGAGGTAGAACATTCGTGTATTTGCTCTTCTAGGCCAGTTGGTCAGGTCTTCCCCAAGAGACACCTGACTCTATGCCTCCTTGGACTTTTTATATCATTTGCAAACATAATATAATTATCTACCAACCTGTAACTCCTCACTCTCCTGAGCCGTGATGTTGAGGCGAAGCTGTAAGAAATGTTTGGGATTGCTTTCTATTCAGAAAACTGCTATGGCTCAATTCATATTTTATTGGCTCCTGGAATGTGGCCAGCAAGGCTGGCGTCCTGACCTAGCCACAGACAAGTCTGTAAACTCCACTTAATGATGTATCAGCTTGTTTCATTTACTGGATAGGGGGTTTTATTTGCCACTCTTAAGCTCTTCCAGTTTATTCTGTTTGCTTTTCATTTCTCTGCATAGCTTATAAACCATTCAGGATCTTTGTGGCATAAAATTCGGTGGTGTTTCTAGGACTAAACCAGTCAGTATATATCATTATTATTGCTCAGAGTATCATGGTTAGCTCTGGCACTTGTTGTTAGTGTCTTAGCATCGGAGTTCTCCAAAGCCATTTCTGAATGGTGAGGATATCATGGAAATGCTAAGCCAAGGCCCTCTCACATCATCCTTTTTTGTGGTCCAGATGAATATTGACTCTAATTGCTGATTGTCCTTAAATCTGCTTAGTATTTTCTTTCTTTCTTCTCTTTCTTTCTTTCTTTCTTTTTCTTTCTTTCTTTCTTTCTTTCTTTCTTTCTTTCTTCTTTCTTTCTTTCTTTCTTTCTTTCTTTCTTTCTTTCTTTCTTTCTTTCTTTCTTTCTTTCTTTCTTTCTTTCTTTCTTTTCTTTCTATTTATTTGACAGCAAAAGAGAGGAAGAGAGAGCACTATTAGGGGAAGGGGCAGAGGGAGAGGGGAAGCAGTCTCCCCACAGAGCAGGGAGCCCAATATGGGGCTTGATCCCAGGACCCTGAGATCATGACTTGAGCCAAAGTCAGCCATTCAACTGACTGAGCCACCTATACACCCCTTAGTATGATTTTTTTTTGAAAGATCCTAATGTCTCAAGAGAAAGTCCTGTATCCTCAGTGGTCAGTTTTCAGACCCATGACCTCATTTGACCATTATATTTTGATCTGTACATGATTAAGTAGAATGAGAAGAATGTTTGTCTTGGTACTCAGATACATGGATTCCACTTATACCCTCGCCACTTCAGAGATAAGAGCTCTTTGGCAAGTCATTTAACATCTCTGGAATTTAAAAACTAAATAGGGAAAATCCTAGATTAATATACATATGTATATAATATTGGTGTTGTTATTATAATATATTCTAGAGCTATTTGCGTCAGCAGTTTATAACCAGTAATCAAAAGTTTTCTGTCCCAATGCATAGGAATCAACTGAGAAACAGAGGAGACAGATAGCCGGAGATAAAAATATTACTAATATCACTAGGTTGGGGAACATAGATTGATCTATATCTAGAGTCAGTGTTTCTCTTATCATCCACTCGGCTAAAGCCCCCAGAACTGCTAGTCACTCAGTGCAAGGGCAGAGGCTGCACAATTCCCACAGATATCTCATGCTCTTCTACTTCTTTCCCTCTGAACTTGCTGTCCTACTCATTCACACTGAAATGTCCATCACTAAGAACAGGTGAAAGAGGTACTGCTACAAAGGATGTACAAGGTTAGTGCCCAGACAACAAGAAGGAAAGGCAGTGAGAATTATTATTGTTCCCTCCCCCCCCCCACCCACCTTTTACAGATGTAGAAACAGGCCAGAGAGGTGGGAGTGACTTACTGAGGCCCTTGTATAAGTAAGAAGCAGCAACACAGAGAGAAGTGGTTCTTATTCGCTTTTAATACAGAATCCCCTTAGAGGAAATCTAGCAAGGAATAATAAAAGTAAAAGCTGAGCGGCTCTGATCAAAGTGGGGTTGGTGACCAAGTGACTTGGTGACTTGTTATGTGCCTCCTTCCCAGAGGAGGTCCTTGAGGAAGTCCCCTGCACAGAGGGTTCTCTAGAGCAGTGGGATCAATGGCATGCCTGCAGAAATTACAGTTGCCAACACTTGGTGCATTGCTCTGATGCAGTACTGCACAGATCTAGTGCTTTATAGGGATCGTCTTCTTTAATCCTCCCAACTACCCTAGCGTATAGATGCTATTATTATACCCATTGTACAGATAGCTTAACTGAGTTATGAAGATGTTAAATAAATGCCTCAAAGTCACACAGATAGTAAATAACAGCTCAAGTAGCCACTGGCGTGACTTTGAGGTCTTGTTCTTCACCACAGTGGGTCTGTGTGGTGCTGGGCACTCTTTTTGCTGCTTCACAGTATGATTTTTTTTTCCTTTTTTTTTTTTTTAATTGGAGTTCAATTTGCCAGTATATGGCATAACACCCAGTGCTCATCCCATCAAGTGCCCCCCTCCGTGCCCATCACCCAGTCACCCCAGCCCGCCGCCCACCTCCCCTTTCACTACCCCGTGTTCGTTTCCCAGAGTTAGGAGTCTCTCATTTTCTGTCTCCCTCTCTGATATTTCCCACTCGTTTTCTCTCCTTTCCCCTTTATTCCCTTTCACTAT
This sequence comes from Vulpes lagopus, assembly GCF_018345385.1. Classification (NCBI taxonomy): domain Eukaryota; kingdom Metazoa; phylum Chordata; class Mammalia; order Carnivora; family Canidae; genus Vulpes; species Vulpes lagopus. The sequence goes on from NC_054828.1 coordinate 122,875,294, forward strand.
TTTTTATATCCCCCAAATGAATGAGACCATATAATGTTTGTCCTTCTCCAATTGACTTATTTCACTCAGCATAATACCATCCAGGTCCATCCACATCGAAGCAAATGGTGGGTATTTGTCGTTTTTGATGGCTGAGTAATATTCCATTGTACACACAGACCACATCTTCTTTATCCATTCATCTTTCGATGGACACCGAGGCTTCTTCTACAGTTTGGCTATTGTGGACATTGCTGCTAGAAACATCGGGGTGCAGGTGTCCCAGCATTTCATTGCATCTGTATCTTTGGGGTAAATCCCCAGCAGTGCAATTGCTGGGTCGTAGGGCAGGTCTATTTTTAACTCTTTGAGGAACCTCCACAGTTTTCCAGAGTGGCTGCACCACTTCACATTCCCACCAACAGTATAAGAAGGTTCCCTTTTCTCCGCATCCTCTCCAACATTTGTTGTTTCCTGCCTTGCTAATTTTCCCCATTCTCACTGGTGTGAGGTGGGATCTCATTGTGGTTTTGATTTGTATTTCCCTGATGGCCAGTGATGCGGAGCATTTTCTCATGTGCGTGTTGGCCATGTCTATGTCTCCCTCTTCACAGTATGATTTCATGTTAATTCTCACCACAATCTCACCATGAGTGTGTCTTTTTATAGTCAGTAGAAGAGAGAGCCGAGTCTCAGAAAGGTCAAGAGACTAAGACTCAGGCATCCATTAGGAACAGGAGAGTGAGATTTGCATGTGGGATCTTTCTTCATTTCTGCTATTACTTGGGTTTATCTTGTGAACACTGCAGGATGGTGTCAACAGTCTGAGAATAAGGGAGACCTGGCTCAAGTCTTCATTTTTTTTTCACTCATGGCTTGCCATCAGGTGGCCTCCAGGAAGGTAGTAAGCTTTTCAAAATCTCAATTTCTTTGTCTACAGAAATAGGCATTATAAAAGTGTTTGGGGGACAATTCTCCTTGAATCTCTCAGGTTTCCAGACATTCAGGTATTAACAGCCAAATTGTTTCATACTATCTTTTCAAGAATGTTTATAGAAGCAAATGGCCTTGGAAAGATATGGTGACTCCTTCTATAGCAAATTTAATCACCCTTGGGATGATAAAGATAGAAATGTCTCCCTTTCCAACCCAGAGCAGATTTGCTCACATTTCAGGGTAATGAAGATAATGGGTCTCCAGAGGGGAAGATGAGAAGCTTTGCCAGAATTTTTACATAACAATAGAGTCTCCTAATCTCAGGGTTCCTGAAACATGACACTGATGTGTCACTTCTGGGTCAGAATGGATAAAAAGTGGGTGTTCCTTCATCATAGTCTTCTTTTGCTCTCATTGACTGAATGGAGGAGACAGTGGTATCATAGGAGCAGGGGTTCCACAGGATGAAGAAGCCTGTATCCCTGCATTGGACTGTAGAAGCCTCCCAATCACAGACCACCCACATTGGGCTGTGATGTGAGTAAGCAGAGAATTTTCATTGTGTTAAGTCACTTAGAATTCAAAGTTTACTTACTATAGCACCTAATACGGCTTAATACAAACTGTACGTGGAAATAGCATTTATGAATTGCCTTTTATACGTTTTAGGGAATTTCACATGTGCTATCTCATTTAACTGTTGATACAGCCTTAAGATTATTTTTAATTTTACAGGTGAAGATCCTATAACTTAGAAAGATTAACTGTTTTTTGTTTGTTTTCCTTACAGATCACACACCTAGTAAGAGGCCAAGGTAACATTGAAGCCTGGTCTCTCTGATCAAAATTTATGTTGTCCTTCCCTTTAAAAACTAATTATTTCATCATAGATTCTGTGCATAAATATGGCTAACACTCAGTCAGAATGCCAAGAATAGCTGAGAACAAAAGCTAATGATCGCCAGTTTTTTGCTTGATTCCCTTCCTGAATTGTGTCTTGATCTGTTGCTCTTTGTTTTATGAATTTGACCATCCTTTGCTCATTGACCCTTGGTCCCAGACTCCAGTTAGATAAGCTCTTCCAGGTCCGCTCTGTGGTCCTAGCCTTCTGGCTACTGGCACAGGGAGCAAAGAAAGTGAGAAACCCCTTATTCCAGTCTGGCTTTCTGGAACCTGTATTTGCCAAGACAGCCCTGCCTTACCTCCCTTCCCACCAGGGAATCAGAATGATGCCGATATTATGAGAGTATTTCCAAGGTGTTTCACGTTGCCTGTTTGCAGTGCATTGCCAAGCTCTTAAAGAATGCAATATAAATTTTAAGCCCAGTAGTAAAGTATAAGTTACCACATAATAGAACACTTAAATTATGGAGGGGATAGCATCATCCTGAGATTTCTCGAAGGAGTACTTGCAGAAGAGCTATGTCTGCTCAGTGCAACCCTTGAAAGCAGTAATGGGTTCTAAAATCCGTGTTTTTCAAGAACTAGAAAGGAAAATGTTTAGTTTTTCTAAACTGGCATGTGCATGTTGTTTCATCTACCAGACTGGAAACTTCTTCAAACAGATCACAAAACCTTCTTCTTCCTTTGCCTCTTTCTTTCCCTTGGGTTGCTGATGTACTAAAGTGCTCATATATTCTTGTGGCCCTTATTAGTCCTTGGAGAACGTATTAACCTTTTTCATAGACACCACTGAGATAAATAAAGACCATAAGACAAAATACGTATCTATTATGTTGGTATTAAATATTCAGAATGATTCCCAAATGAATAATACAGTTATTTAAATTAGATCCATTGTACGTTTGCAATGTGCCAGGTTCCAAGATAGGCACTGGAGTTGCAAATGAGCAGAAGACAAAGTTCTGGCCTTCAAGAGGATTATATGCTAGTAGGAGAAGTAAGCCTTCACAGAAGCAAAATTAGATGTAATGAGGAAGTATGAAATTGTATGTGGCCTGTAGGTATTAATGATATAGCTCCATAAACAAAAAAGCTCCCACCAAGAACCATCCAGAATCATATGGCTTTCCCAGCAAATCCTAACCAGATGTTTAAGGAAGAAATCTTACATAAAATCCTCTTGAGAAAAGAAAAAAGAACAATATTCCCTATTGGTTTCGTGAGTCAGATAGCAAAATCTGACCAGGTTATTACTAAAAAGAGGCATTAAAGACCAATCTGACTGAAGAACTGGCAATTCTGAAATACCTAGTTTGGGCATTTGGGTTTCATCCTCATGTTCACTTGTTGCTACCTACTTTTGTTCATGTCACCATGGTATGTGAGCTGTCACTGCAGTAGCGTCCTAACTCTCGTCTCTTTTCTTCTTCGGTCTTGCCCTTCTGTGTTTCACCTTCCATGCTGTTGTCAGAGTTCTCTTATAAAGTACTAATCTGGTCCTGTCAACGCCCCCCTCCCCATTAAGCTTGTCCCGGCTTATGCCAGCTGACACAAATCACCCCTAACCTTTCTCTTATAGGCTTATTAATTATACTTTCTTACAGATCATGGTTCTGAAACAGTGTCTTATTTCCTAAAGATGCAGTGACTCTAGAACAAAGCAGTGGCATCAACTTGTCCCTGTCTCCCACCTCCCACTCTTCTTTTCTACCATCTCTGCACATTTGCCTGTGTAACCTTCCCTTAGGCTTTCAGCAAGGAAGATGCTCCTAGAACACACCGTATAAGTACTTCTGTGTGGTTTTGTCATCATCTCCGCTGCTCTGAGCTCCAGGGAATATGACAGAGTAAGTATTCAATAAATGTGTCACGAATATTTTTGAATGAATTTTTGAATGAATTCAGAGGCAGCAAGTGACCCCTCTTCTCAGAAGATTCAAGAGACTGACTTCATTGTCCAGCTGCAGTAGGCCTTGAAAGCTGATAGAGCATGTGGGGACAGAGAGAATGTCACAAACATAGGAAAGAACAGGTTGTTCAGTATTTATAAGTTTAGGCCTCGTGTTGGAAGATTGATTTTTTTTTTTTTTTTTAAATCTGCTGTGTCTGCAGTTAGGCTAGTCAACGTTCAATTTGACTGGAGCTTGATGGGAGGCATTATTTTCCATTGATTATTTTTACTCAATACATGACAGAAGACTACATTCCTGAACTGGGTGCAAAATCATAAATATTTAAACCCAAGTTATTTGCCATGCATAGAAATAATCAAGTCATGATAGCTAACTTATATGTTTGGTGGCTTGATTATTGATTTCTACAGCTCTAATCTAAATTCCATAGCAGTTCACTGGAATGGCTTAGGGGAGATTGTTGTTTCACGACTGTAGCAGATGGCCATCTCATATACACAGGTTCAAAGGATAAGAGATTTAGGAAAGATCTGAGCTATCTTATCTTTTAAATGTCAGACTATGAAACAGTCTCAAAGGGTCAAGTGACATTGTCAACTCCACGTGACTAATTAGGGTCAGAACAAGAATCCAGGTCTCCTGACGCCCAGGCCAAGGCTCACTCCTATTCAGTATAAGAATTGTAATATCCATGATCCGAGATCTTAGCTGAAATAGGGAGGAAGGGGCAACCTCCTGCCGTTCTTGGATTTATCTGATATACAGACAGTTGGTGTCAGCGAGTGATGATAGCGATGGCAGGAGTTTTACTGATTATTACCTACATGCCAGGCTTTGTCTCAGACACTTTACCTGCCACATCTCTGGGCCTCACAAAGGAATGCAGTGAGAATATTTTAGGAATGAGAACTCTGGGTGTCAGAGAAATTGACATCTTGTCCTGGGTCTGTCACACAGTTCCTGTGATCTGCGACCAGTAGTTCAGCATAACCTCATATAACTCAGGCCCCTCCAAATGAAAGTTCGGTGTACACTGGCGTGAACTTGACTGAATATCACAACTTCAGTCTCAAGATGCAACAAGTGGATCTTGTCACCTAGTAAGAACTTTCTGCTTATCTGCTTTGATGGAGCCCTGGAACCTAGACAATGAAAATGCGACAGTTATAAAGTTCATTCGTTTATTGCTGAATTTAACAAACATTTATGAAATGCCTGCAAACCTCAAAGATTCTGAGAGACTTGGAAGTCACGTAATGAGAGGCAGAACAGTGAAGAAATGCATGCTTCCAATAAGGCATGCCATTCATCAGTTCTGGGACCTTGGGCAACCTACAGATGATCTGCATTTCTGTTCTTTCTGTGCCATGGAGATCACACCTGTGTCATGTGGTTATTGTGTGAAACCCAGGAGTGGTTTGGTATCTCCTTACCCCCCAGGGGACATTTGGCGATGTCTGGAGGCATTTTGGGTGGTTACAAGGAGGGGGCAGGTGCTATCACAATGCATGGGATAGCTCCAAATAACAATTGATTGCCCAGCCAAAACGTCCATAGTGTGGAGGTGGAGAAACCCTGATGTAGAACACCTGTGCTAGTCAAGGTATAACAGAGGTGATGTATCGGCCACAGCATGACTCATAGGGAACTTCCCTGCTGATCCCAGCCAGTGCCTTTATGAAAAGAGGGGGTATCCTGCCAGAGGTTGCTCATCCATTTTCCCCCTGAGAACTTACCCTAGGGGCCAGGGTCACTGAAAGTGTGCTGTCCACAGATGATGGAGAAGTGGTAGGTGTGGACAGGAGGTGTGGTCCTTAGTTGGTCTTTAGCTGGCGATGCACAGTTCTGAGTCTCCTTGCTCTCAACTCCCTGGTCCTCATAATGGACAATTCTTTTTCTTCCACTATTGAATCAAAGGTCCTCAGCTCCTCCTATCCAACTCCACTTTCACCTCTTTCTGCTCCTTACATGGCCAGCCTACCTGGTCTTTGCAAAACAAAACAAAACAAAACAAAATAGTGAAAACAAAACACATTCCTGTCTTCAAAATAAAAGCACCACATTTTGTAAACGTAGGAATCTTTTGTCACTTAGGTTGGGGACTTCTCTCTTTAAGTCCTAAGTGGATGACAAAATACCTAGTGCAGTGTTGGGGTGGAGGCAATAAAAACCCTCTGGGAAAATGAACAGTGAGGGGGAAAAGAGGAAGTGCCTCCATAAAATCATACAGCCATGACCGTGAAATAAAAGACATGTGAGTTAGAATACTTGTCCCGAGCCTGACAGACTGCATGCTCCATCAGTATGATAAACTGTCTTGAGAAGGTGCTTAGTGTAGCTATCATGATGGTTGGTTGGACAGAGTCCACAGGCCTTTTGGTCACCAGATCTGCCCATGTGACTGAGCGCCCTGTGGCAAACGTCTGGGGGGTATCTGCTGTGTGCTGGGCACAGTGCTGAGCACAGGCATGAATTATTTCCTCTCCCCTTCTTATAAGTCTAGAGATCTAGTTACTGTTACTCCCTTCATGGTACCCATGAGGCCACTGGAGTTGGAAGAGAGGTTAAGTGGCTGGACCAAGTTTATACCACTGGTAGGTCGTAGAACTGGGGCTTCATCTGAGGCAGCTTGATGGAGAGGTAATACTTTTCACCGCTGGGCTATATAGCAACCCCCTTAATTTTGGACCCCATGTTAGTAAAAAAAAATAAAAATAAATGGAAGGGGCATGCCAGCATTTATATAAAACACAATTTAAAGTAAGTATTTAAGGCAAAGGAAAAATTGCATAACTATGTAATAGATTGCTCTATATTAAGATTCCTCTATATTATTAAGTAGTATTGGGGATAGGAATTTTCTAAAATAAATTTTGTGCTTTCAACAGAATCCAAAGGTACAATCATCTCCTTTGATGCTATTTATAAAAGTGATTAATTCCTTACCTAGAGTCTTTTGAATTCTACTTTTTTTTTTATATAGGGTTTTCTTTCCCACTAATGAGTAATAACTTATAGTCATGATCATTGTGTTACTTAAAATATATAGCTTCTGTTCATTATTAGTTTTCAAACGGAGTATCATTTCGGTGGGGGGCGGGGTTCTGAAACGATTTTTAAAGTGCAGTTAGAGGAGTTTGTACTCGGAACCAAGAACTCATTATTTTTATAAAATCTTGCCAGTGTTATAGTTCTATTTTGGTGGTTTCTTCCCGTGTGGGACTAGGTGTAGTTACAGGCGGGTCTGCTGCATTGGGCCTTGCAGGTTGTGTTGCTCACCTGGCTGCTTCTGTGACCAAGGTGTGCTGATGGTGAACATCACTTCCCAACCCTGTGTTCTTTCATATTACACCCCGAGCTTCAAACCGGCTGCACGGGACATATTTACACCACAGAAATTGGGAAGCTCTACCAATCACCAACCACCAAGCTGGTGGTTAAACATTTTCCAGCACACCGCTGGGCACAGTGAGGGGAGAGGGTCTGGGGGACTAACTTGTAGCCCTTGCCCTGCTCCCTGAGGTACAGCTGAATGGGAACGGGCTAGTTTTTCCTCATTCAGACAAAGCTGCCATCTGCTCACAGCTGGACACGCACAAGGCTAGATCTCTGGCTTTAATGCCCAGAAGTGTTACAACCATGTTTGAACAAGGAGGGGAAGCAGCCTGAAGGCAAAGGCGATGAACTCAGAATAGGACTTTGTTATAACTGACCAACACCTAAACTTGCTATTAATTGTTTAAGACAGTTTGAGTCCTTATTTTCTGTTGTTTGCAATGGAAAGCCGTTTAACTAATATGTTCTGGGCAAGGCCTGGGAATCTGTATTTCAAAAGCTCTCCAAATTTTGGGGACGCCTGGGTGGCTCAGTCTGTTGGGCATCTGACTCTTGATTTCAGCTCAGGTCATGATCTCAGGGTCATGAATTTGAGACTTGAGTCAGGCTCTGTGCTGGGTGTGAGTCTCTGCTTAAGGTTCTGTCTCTCCCTCTCCCTCTGTCCCTCCCCTCCCCTGCTCTTTCTCTCTCTCAAAAACACACCCAAAACTTTCTAAATTTTTGGAAAATTTGGGAACCACCGGATTAAGTACCCTGTAAGCAAAAGGTATGTCAAGAAGCTTACTGACTTGTTTTTGTGTGACCACATAAGCCCTGAGGCAGATGGAACCCCTGAGAAAATTGTACCAGGCCTTGAGCATCCTCATCCATTTGCCCCAGCATCCTGTAAAAACACCAGTTTCTACGTGTGGCATGGTGTGAAAAAGGTTGGGAAACACTGAACTGCTGTATTTAGTAGTGTGCTGGGGAAAAAATAGGACCGAATCACCAAATAGCTACACAATTATAGAAATGGACTTTGTTTCTCAGTTCTGCCATCTATAAAATCATATAAAGTTGGTTATGTTAATAATCAGGCATGATAATAAGATAAAATGTAGCAATGTGGATATGACCTCATGGCCATGTTATTCGATGTTTTCTTCTTGAGCCCTGGGTGGTGAGTATGGAATGGATTGGTACCAGCTCTGTGCCTTGGCAGAGGAACAACCCTGTCATTCGAAGGGGCCCCAAGATGATGATGATATGGGCAGCAGTTATTGTTGAGCATGGACAGATAGGTGTTGCTAACTCTTTGGAAGCAGTCGTGAAGCCCAGGTGGGTCTTAGCAGCTCAGGTAAGTCAGATCTCCCCATTATGGCTCCCTGTGCCCTTACTTTCTGTGAGGTCATTCGTTGACCTGGGTCCCCATCTTTGGCTTCCTCTATTCAGGGCATCTTTTCAGACTCCTAACAAAGACATCTGCTTTCCTCAGTTGACCTGGGGCCTTGAAAGTGTGTGCCAAAAAAAAAAAATATTCACTACCAGGAATATGAAAAAGTATTAAATATATTTTTTTCATTTTAAAATAATTAATATCACATGAAAAAGCAAAATTATTTCCACCATTCAAGATATTAGCTCTTAACTCTTAATGTTTTGTTATAGTTTCATTCAGAATTGTTTTATATCCATGCTGTTTTATCTTTAAAAAAAAACCCTCAATCCAAAAATTTACAAACATATGCAAATCTTCTCTTTCCCTTCTTAACCTTCTTATATCCAATCTTTACACTCAATCCATCAGTAAGTCCTATAGATTATACCTTTGACTATATCCCACATCCATCCACCTCTTTCCGTTCCTACTGCTACCCCCTCATCCAGCCCCGGTCATTTCTTACTTGGTCTACTTCAGTAGCCTTCTGACTTCTCTTTTGTTTTCACTCTTGTGAAGAGTTTATTTTTCACACATTCATTAGAGTGATCTATGTGTAAATTGAATCCTGTCATTCCCCTCTAAGAAACTTTCCAAAAGCTTCCCATTGCACCTAGAATAGATTTCATTCAAACAGCTTAAAAGCCTCAATATGGTCCAAACCTGCCTATCTCTCCTCCTCTTCCTTCACTCATTCTTTTCCAGCCATCTCACCCCAGGACACTGGCACTTCCTGCTTTGTCTGCCTGGAACATTAATCCTCTGGTTTTTGCACATGGCTGCTCCTTTCCTGGTCTCAGTTTTATTGTCGCTTCAAAGAAAGACCTTTTCTATTCATCAAATCAAATAGCCTTCCAGCCACTTGTTATCAAATCCTCCTGTTTTATTTCATTCTGTGCACACATCATATTTCAAAAGTCTTTTAAAAACATTTTATCTTTCCTTCTCTTTTTTCCTAGAAAGTAAAATGCAGGAGAATCATGACTTGTCTAACTTATTTATTGCTCTACCCAGTGTTTCAAATGGTTCTTATCCATGAATAATCAGTATCCAATAGACATGTGTTGAGTGAGTGAGTGAACAAATGAATGAATAAATGAGATCATAGTGAGAATTCCCTTTATATTTTTCTTTGATCATTTTCTAGAATGCTAAGCCAATATCCTTAAACCTGAGAAAATGCCCACAGACCCCCCTGCCCCAAATGTTGACTTATATATGGTCCAATATGAAGTGTGTTCCTCATGCTTATCATCCTCATAGAGGTCCACAATCAAAACACATTTGCAATTTACATACAGACAAAACCACAAAACAAATACGATTCAAATGAACAATGTGGACAGTGTGATACAGGTGAAACTAAATCACGACTTGGCATGAGGAAGGTACTCATTGCTTGATGCAGGTTCCTTTAAATTCCCAGGACCATCCTGTGCTTTGCTTTTTCATGACTTCTCTCTCTGTGAACAGACCTTAATTTCTACACCACGCTGCGAGTTATATTCATTTGGAATGGGTGTGATATACTGGAGACACTTACCTCTGGTCTTTTCTTACTACCATTTCTCAGTTCAGTCGTAGTGATCTTTAACCTAAAGTAAAGGAGGACAGTGAATCATATTTCAGACTTGTTTTTGAGGTGGTGCTCATCCAGATGTTCCAGCATGGATTTACAACCAGTTGGGATGGGTTGTTCCCTAGAGTTGCACAGAGGCATCTTCAGGAGAAAAGTCATCCAAGGCAGCGAGGAATGAGACTGAACTTTCTAGTGGTCTGCAAGTGACAGAAGAGTGGCACTGTGGGATTGGGGGTTTGGGGCTGGGTCAAATGGTGAGCAGATGGGCTCTAAGATAAGGTCAGCCGTGTGGATGGAGTGCCTTGGAGGGGAGCATTGTGATCTTTTCCTCATGATGCAGCCAGCCTCCCCTGAAACACTGGAAAAATCACATATGTTTGGTGAGTCCAGATTCCTTGTAGAAGTTGGGGAGGGGCAGAGCTCTGCATGGAGGTGGCACGAGAAAGGGATGGAAGAGAAGAGATTGCTTGGGGTGGGAGGGTGATCTGGATTTATCTACACCAGGAAATGAAATCTCTTTACTTCCCCAAGTAATATCCTGTTTATATATAGCATCAAACATCCCACTAAGCACAACATCACACACCTCGCCTATATGCATGTTTGTCCATTTGCATATTTATATATTCATTTTTCTATGAAAGTTGGTTTTGTTTAAAATGAATTTAAAAAGCACAACTAATTAAAAATTTAAAGTTTCTAACAAATATCTTAAACATCACAAAAATCCAATATCTTAAATTTGCATATTTATAAAAACCTGTGGCCCTGTGAACATATTGCTCAGGGACCTCTCTGCCTCTTGACCTTAGGGCTTGGGGATGCCTTCCCCCTCATCTTGGGATTTTGGAGGAGCTCAAGGCAAGTGAGGAGCCCTGATATTTAAGCCTCATTAGTTTCACAGTGTATTAATTATGTAGAGCTGTGTAACAAATTGCCCCCACCCCCAAGGAAATCTAGTTCCTTTAAAACTAGATCTGTTACCTCCCATAGTTTCTGTGGGGCTGCTGCTACTAAGTTGCAAAGACTATTTTGAGCCTTGGACCACCAGATTCCAAAATCTATATTCTTATCCGTAACCTCTACAGCCTCAACACTTCTAGCTCACTCGTTCCTCCCTTTGGGGCAAGTGCCTACCCACACTCAGCCTGACTCCTGCCTTCTTTGTGAAGCTTACTCACTTCTCTGGCATGGCTGGGGTTTTCTTTCCTCTAAACTCCTAAACCTTGCCTTTCCCCCATTTAGCAAGCTTCTCACAGGATTTTAATTTCTTAGTTGTCTGTGAGGTAGATGCAAATTACTTGAATTCAGGGGCCACTTTTTTCCCTACCCCAAATCCATGGTAGCTGGAAAAACCCTGACTTGAGGTCAATGCCAGTGACTGTTGCATGAACACATGGGTTGTCCTGGATTCAGAGAGTCTGGGCTCATTTCTAAGGCCATATACCCATCGGATTACTGGATGATCAGCATTTAATGATCATAACAAATCACTGGGGCCACAGGAACTCGGTCCCTCCTTTTTATTTATTTATTTTTTTGGTGAATTTTGCTTTGTCTAGAAAAATGCATTGGGACAGGTTAACCCTCAGTGAACCAGTGGCCATATGCCACCTACTTTACGTGCTAGGACCCCCACTCGGCAGATGGTTACTGCATTCAGAACCTCTTTATGCCAATAAGACCTGCAAAACAGAAAAGCTCTATGAAATGTGTTGCACCTGTAGGCAGCCAGAGCCCTGGCATGTGTCTGAACACTGCTTCACTGGGGCACACCAAAGTTGCCCATTCTGTAGATGGGTCTCTGGTGAGAGAATCAGCACACACGTGTTGGAAGATTCCAGCTGTTCCTCCCCAAGAGCGCCCATTTTTTTCCAGATGCCGAATGTACATACTTTGTTTTAACAATTTTCTTTCTCTCTGTAAATTGAAACAGTCTGTGTGGGAATATGTAAACCTAAGCCATAGTAAGGGAAAATTCTAAACATTCTTCTCCAGTTACCTTTCACCTTGGGCAGCATGATTTTCTTTCTTCTCCTGCACCCACTTCACTTCTTACATACCTATTCTTTCTCATACGTTTCTCTTGCTTCCCCAGTAAATTCTAAATACCTCATAGGAATTCCACCCATAGTCTCATAGCAGATCAAGTTCTACTGCCTACAAGTTGCCCTCTCCAATCACCCCTGTCTTCTTCCTTTCTGGAATTCCAAATGTGTTTGCTGTTTGATGCTTCATAAAGACCATGCTTCTGAGGTTTTCCTATGCATACACATCACCTGGTAGATTTGTTAGAATGCAGATTCTGATTTAATAGGTGTAGGCCAGGCCTGAGAGTCTGCACTTCTAACTTCAAATGATGATCTCCTTGCTGATCTGTGTACCATGTTTTGAATAACAAGGGTAGAAATGACTTGGTTGAGTATTTCCCTCACTTTCTCCCTTCTTCCCTCCCTCTTTCCACTTTCTGTATTTCCTGGGCTGCTTCTTTTTTTAAAAATATTTTGTTTATTTATTCATGAGAGATACACAGAAGAGAGACAAGCAGAGGGAGGAGCAGGCTCCATGCAGGGAGCCCAACGTGGGACTTGATCCCGGGACTCCAGGATCACACCCTGGGCTGAAGGCAATGCTAAGCTGCTGAGCCACCCGGGCTGCCCACCTGGGCTGCTTCTATATTTTATACTTAGCATTTCATGTTGCCATTTTAGAGGTAAAAATCACCTCTTGATAACTATCTTTATATTTGTATTTGCATTTTTTTTCATTTTATATACCCATATTTGTACTTTTACTCTATATAGAATTCTAGTGTTTTCTTTCCTCCTCAACTAGTTATAACATCCTTGAAGGCACATAGTTGTCTACAATACCTAGGTGGGGTTTTTTAGATTTTAATTCCAATATAGTCAACATACAGTGTTATATTAGTTTCAGGTGCACAAAATAGTGACTCAGCAGTTCTATACATTACTCAATGCTCATCATGATAAGTGAACTCTTAATTCCCTTCACCTGTTTCAACTAACAGCTGCCCCTCCCACCCTCCTCCCCCTACCCCCCCACCCCCCCACCCCCCCAGTCACCTCCCCTCTGGTAAACATTCGTTTGTTCTTTGTAGTTAAAGAATCTGTTTTTTGGTTTAGTATCTCTCTTATTTTTCTTTGTTCATTTGTTTCATTTCTTAAATTCCATGTAAGTGAAGTCATACGGTACTTGTCTTTCTTTGACTTAGCACTGTATCTCTAAATCCATCCATGTTGTAAATGGCAAGATCTCATTCTTTTTATGGCTGATTAATGTTCCATTATGTATATATGTGTATGTTTATGTGAGTGTGTGTATATATATATATATATATATCACTTCTTTATCCTCAGTGGCATTTTTTTTTTTTTTTTTTTGAAAAGGGCACATATGCTGAGAACAGCAGATCTAAGCTCACATTCTTGTTCTGCCTCTCATACACTGCACCTGAGATTTGGGCAAGTTCCTTCATCTTTGACCCTCAGTGTGATCACCTCTGTTCACTTAGTGTGAACAGAAAACCAGAGGCTTCTTGCAGAGTCTGGCCCAGGGCTTGGCTCTCTGGACCTGGGAGATGTTTGTTCCCTATCCACCTGCCTGAAGTGGATTGGTTCCATACATCCATGGGCTTCACATCCTGGGGAGGTTGGGCAAAGTGTCAGGGAAGCAGTGTAGAGGGGAGGTTTGGTTTCCTTTTGCCCCACTTCTCATTTTGAAGTTTTAGTTGAAATATTTCATGGTGTGCTGGTAAATAAGCTTATATTTCTGTTGTTTTAAATTTTATTTAAGACAGTGCTTGGAAATTCCTATTTTAAAGTATGAAGAAAGATGGCTGATATAGTAACTAAGCCTTAAAAAATTATGCATTTTATATATTGTAAAAAAAATAAGTAAAAGCTAGTATATTTTTTTTGTCAGTGAATTTACCACTTGAGCCTACTACAACTTCAATTCCTTAAAAAAAATTCTGTTATTTGAGTTTGCTTTTCATTTGAAAAGATTGAAGTAATCATTGGGAAAAAATTAAAGCTTTGGATAGCTATGGTGGGACGTGGGATAGGACCCAGGCAGCCTATAGGGAAGCACAACTGTGTCTTAGTTCTTTGTGTCTACTGTGAGACTGGCTGTGAGATCTTCATAAAAATCATCTTTAATATATCTAGGCTGTTTCCTTTTCACAAAATGGGTGGGTCAGACTAAATGATCTGTAAGACTTTTTTTACTTAAAAAAAGCCTATTATAATTCTTACTAATTTTTAAAAATATTTTATTTATTTATTTGTAAGAGACAGAGAGAGAGCAAGAATGGTGGTGAGGAGTGGAGGAAGAAGGAGAAGCAGGCTCCCCACCGAAAAGGCTGCCCCACATGGGGTTCTATCCCAGGAACCTGGGATCATGACCTGAGCTGAAGGCAGCTAATCTACTGAGCCACCCAGGAGCCCTGATTCTTATTAATTTAGTTACAAGTATTGGGGAAATGAGAACCTCAGTCAACTAAAACAATTTCTTTATAAATTTTAGAAATGAATAGTGTAAACGAGATTATAGGGAGAAATGTTTAAAATGCTTGAGAGAACACTTTCAAGTAATTTGAAGCCCTTGAAGAGCATGGATTAAGATACAAAAAATTGATTGGTTAATTGCAAACCATTCTTAACTATTCATTACTGCATGCTAGAGAACATGCTTTGCTTAAATTGAGTCCCTGTAGATTCTTGACAGGAATAAAGAGATACTTCATTAAAAAAAAATCTATTTACATTTATATTTGTTTTGCAAATTCAGCTTTTGACAGAGCAGTATCACAGTGGTTCCAGGCACAGTCACTGGTGCCACATTCTGGGTTCACACCCTGGCTCTGTCACTGTGTGACCTTGTGTAAGCCATTCAGCCCCTCCATAGAACAAGCTTTATAACTGTAGTATGGTAGTGATGCAGATTAATGAAGTATATTTTGAATGTTACCTGGTATACAGTAGCTGTTTGATAATTATTATGTTATTATGATAGTTTCATTTTAGTGATATACTTTAAGTATAATCTATAATCTTAGGTGAAGCTACAGTCTTATATTGATAATTGAGGTTTTAAAATACCCATTTCCTATTCAAATTGCTCACATTGTTGCAGTTTCCATTGGGAGATCATGCCATGTGATGGGGAGAAAGTTGAGAGACAAGGAAATGCTACTTTGTCAAGTCAGCTTTGTCATGGATCTTGCTATCTTTATCCATAAATAAGATCGTGGTTGGCTTAGATGATGGGATTAGATCTGTTTGATTTGGGGCATGTGGGCTTTGGAGAGGGGACTTGTACGCAAAAGTTGTATGCAAAATATTGTGTGTAGGTGCACTTTTCTAGGGCAAAGTTCTGTACCAGTCAGTATACTCTCAGATGGGTCTATGAGGAGTTTAGAGCCTCCTGTCTCAAGCATCTTCTGATTCCCTTTTGGCTCCATAGTTCCATGACTATAGGACACTGGAAATTTGGTGAAATCACTCAGAGGAACAGAGTTTCTGGGGGAAATTGATAACTGAAGCCATTTCCTAGTGAAATAGGAAAGTGTATTTTGTTTGACAGTTCCTTCTGGCAATAGTAAGAACAAGGAAAAACAGTACAAATTTTCAACTGACACATGACCCAGCTTGTCCCTCTATTTTAGTGAGACAAATGCTACCTGTTCAGTTCTTTAGGAACATTTGAATTACCATGAGGGTTCTTATTGAAGATTTAGACCTGCTTACACTATATTTAATGGTTATATTAATACTTTTGGGTCTCATTTTTGATTTTGCTAACAAGACAGAAGAGTGTATATTTTTTGCTTGAGTCCTACCACTAATCACTCTATATTAATCTGACAAAGTTCTCTTGATTGGCTGTGTTATGACTGAACACTTTCCCTGTAAGGATCTGGAATGATGGATCTGGTAAAGTCAAGGCTGGGTTCTGGGCCAGGAGAAGGAGCAGGATATATGAAATTCACAAATTTGAAGCCGGTAAAGACTATATTTAAAAGAAGTGGGAGAAGTAAGAAGCTCAGAAGAGTGATAACACCAAATCCAGAGGAGGTAGAGTTGATGTTAGCATCGAGAAGTCAAGAGATTGAAGTCAGATAACAATATCAATCAGGATCAAATGATATACTCAACAAAATAGGAATGAAAACTACCTTTCATGTTGTGAAAATAATCAGGCCTCTCTAGTGTTGCATGCTTTTTTTCCTAGGAACCAGACTGCCACCTCTCTATGGCAACGCCAGTGGCTTGAAGGCCTGTCCAAATTCCAGAGCCTGGAGAAGCTATTCATGCAACTGACCTGACCTGGCCACCTGTGCCCATAGGACACTACTGTAAGAGGTAGGGTGCCCATCCCAGTGGAGGGGGGGAGCGATTCTGTTCAGGTTCCATTCTTTAAAAGTTACTACTTCTCTTTGCTACTTCCTCTGGGTAACAGGAGAACAACTGCACTGTTGTATCCAATCCTTCTATGCTTCCCTTCTTAAGAATTTCTGAAGAGTTCTTTGAATTGATTTTTAAAAATAAGAAATAAGTAGAGAGCTTACTTGATATAATGGTACCTATTATCTATAATTAAATTATTTTATGCTTTATTATAATTTCATTATATTGTAATTAAATTATCTTATGTGTTCATATTTAAAGAATATTACAGATAATATATAGTTTCCACTAGAGTTTGGTGATACTTTTAAACTATTCAATGCTCTTTAGTGCAAAACTAGCTGGAAAGACATTTGTCTATGACCTGGCTCTACTAGGATCTTCTACTTCTTTTTTTTTCTTCCTTCTACTTCTTTATCTGGTTTTAAATTTTTGAAATCCTCTCAATTACTTCTGTGTCTTATGCCTTTTCATGATCCATGCAAAACCATTTTGGACTAGCAAGTAGTTCCATATTCTTCTCCATCTTTCTATCTGTCTCAACCTCTAAGTCTGTCTCTAAAATATATATATTTCTTTGGCTGGCATGTTTCTTAACCTTTTGCTATTGACATTGCTATTTTCCTTTGCACAAAAGAGCAAACCAAAAATTGCAGAAATCTTGGAGGACACATTGATCTCTGTGAAAATATGCTGGCTATAAAACTCATTCTCCTGTTCTGCTGGAGTTGGAAGGGTTCTATAAGCAGAGTAGGATTCTCAGAGAGAAAAAACAACTCTTGTGTGTGATCTACCTCGAAAAATCTTTTATTCATTCATTTATTCATTCATTCATAGGCATGCTCTGAGCACCTAATAATGTCCCAGTCATTTAGACAGAATCTGGGGAAACAGAATTGAATATGAAATCTCTACTCTCATGGAGCACAAGGCCCAGTGGGAAAAAAAGACATAACAGCCAACAATTGCAATGCAGGCTGAGAAGTATTATGATAGAGGGAGGTACAAGAAGCTATGGAGTTCTGGTATTATAATTAATAATAAGAAATATATACATATATTTGGTCTTCATCCTCATTTTTGACACAGGGCCCCTAAAATCCTTGGAATTTCCTAATAATGGGAGTATTAAAGGTGTCTTTTGAAATTATGTTAATAAGGTGACTTTTGGAAAGCCCATAGGGTAAGTAAGCTAAGGATGGGGCTTTGTTGCCTGGGAAACCCACCATGTGATTAAAGAGTCAGAACTTGTAGTTTTGCCCCTGACCTCTGTGGAGGGGAGAGGAGCTGGAGTTTGAGTTTAATCACCAATGGCCAATGATCTAATCATTAATCATTTAAAGAAACCTCCATAAAAATCCCAAGAGGACAGGGTTCAGAGAGCTTCCAGGTTGG